>NW_027397089.1:15685752-15771946 GCF_003265705.2 Callorhinus ursinus
CTTCTTTCTTTCTTTCTTCTTTCTTTCTTCTTTCTTTCTTTCTTTCTTTCTTTCTTTCTTTCTTTCTTTCTTTCTTTTCTTTCTTTCTTTCTTTCTTTCTTTCTTTCTTTCTTTCTTTCTTTCTTTCTTCTTCCTCATTCCCTTCCTTCCTTCCTCCCTTCCTTCCTTCCTTTCCTTTCTTTCTTTCCTTTTTTTTTGTCTAGAGTTTTATAGTGGTTTTCTTTTTCTCTAAGGAAAAGAAAATGAATTTGTGTTTATAGTAAAAAAATATCAATTCAAAGATAAAATTATATGACAAGGACCTTGTTCTTCTAACAGTCTTGCAATGCTAACATTTTTGCTTATTTTTCTTTTAAATAATGCTTGATTCTTCTAAGTTATGCTACTCTCAAATGGAATTTTATTCCTTTATTTCCTTTTTAGGTATTAAAAACATGATTTTATGCCTATTATGATCAGGTATTTGCAGTTTACTGGTGATACGGCAGTGAACAATAACACTGTCCCTACTCAGAGACATTAATCACAAGATCACAAAAGTATATGAGGAAACAGACATTAGTTACAAGATCACATGTGTATTTAATAGAAACAATGGGGGCACAGACAGAGAAACACGATCAGGAAAGTCTCCTTGAGGGAGTACCATTTGAGTTGAAGTCTGATTAATCAGTAGAATTTACTAATTTAAAGAGAAGTAGGGAAGAGCCCAGGCATAGGAAATAGTGTGCAAAATTACTTTGGCTAGAAGGACTAGAAAACATCGACTGAGTGCAGAAGGCCTGTGTGACTGAGATGTGAAGAAAAGGAGAAAGCACAATAACAAACATGACTGGGAAACAGACCAAGATCTTTCAAAGAAATTGAAAGCTAAACAATTTTTAAATAATGGAGATCGTTACGTGGGGGTAATATGGTCAGGTTTGCAGTTTGTAATGACTACTTTGGCTAAAATATAGATATGGAATTGGAAACATTGAAAATGAATGACAGATTCGTTAAGAGTCCGTAATTGTCCACATGAGAAATGATTTCTTTTTTTTTAAAGATTTTATTTATTTATTTATTTATTTGACAGAGAGAGAGAGAGAGAGAGAGAGAGAGAGAGACAGCGAGAGAGGGAACACAAGCAGGGGGAGTGGGAGAGGGAGAAGCAGGCTCCCCCCTGAGCAGCGAGCCTGATGAGGGGCTCGATCTCAGGACCCTGAGATCATGACCTGAGCCGAAGGCAGATGCTTAATGACTGAGCCACCCAAGTGCCCTGAGAAATGATTTCTTGATAGAAAAATGATGATGCTAAGGAAAGAGAATAATGTGCAAATGTAACAATACTTAAATTTAACAATATTTAAAAAGAGAAATTAATGGGACTTCCTAATATATTTATAATGAGGGATATTGGCCTATGCAAGAAGATGAATGGTTCAATACTATGACAAACTGTGGAGGACAACAATTGCAGGACAAAGTTTATGAGTTTAAGCATAGATATGTGGAGCTTGAAGAACCTTTGAGAGATCTAAATAATACTTTTTAGCAAACAGCTTAACTCAGCTGGAGTTCAAAGAGGTTTGGCTCAAAGTTATAGATTTGGGAATCATAAGCAAAAATCTATATAGTTCATGAAGTTCTGTGTAACCTAATGGGGAGAAGATTGGCTATAGGGGAAGTATAGCATGAAAAATGATTACCTTTGAAATGATGTCCTGATGTCTTCTCCAGTTACCCACTTCCCCTGTTTGTGATCTTATACACGTCTCACTTTCTGTGTACATATCAGCTATTGCTGCTCAATATGTTTTTCAAGTTTATTTGACACAATTGTTGCTGCTGCAGATGATAATGACAAAGACAAATGTAATGATGATCATAATACAAATAATGGGAGCTAACATATATGGCACGTAAAAAATGATCAAAATGTTTGTATGAATGAAAAAAATTAATCTTTAGAACAACGTTGTGAGGTAGGTATCTTCATTTTATTTCCATCTCACAAATAGTAAAACTAAGTCGCATTGAGGTTAAATATTTTTTTTTTATGATTTCATATTAGAAAGCAGTACAGAGGCAAAACCAAGCACTCACCTCCATAAACTTTGCCATTAACCATTCTGCTATTCTAACAGAATACATACTTTTTTATTTTTTAAGAGATTTATTTATTTATTTATTTAGAGAGAGCACAAGTGGGAGGGGCAGAGGGAGATGAAGAGAGAGAATCTCAAGCAGACTCTCCACTGAACGTAGTGCCTGAGGTGGGACTCGATCTCACAACCCTGAGATCACAACCTGAATGGAAACCAAGAGTCAGATGCTTAACTAACTATGCCACCCAGGTGCCCCAGAATATATACTTTCTAAAAGTGTACATCACTCATTTACTAAGACAGACAATATTCTAGGTCATAAGAAAAGTCTTAATAAGTTTATTTATTTTTTAAAGTCTTAATAAATTTAAAAAGATGGAAATCTTCATAGTGTGTTCTTTGGCTATAATAAAATTAGCTATAAATCATTTTTTGAAAAAGATATCAGGAAGAATCATCAAACATTTGGAAAAAAAGCTTTTAAATCACTCAATAATTTATAGACTAAAAGAAAAAAATCACAGAGAAAACTAGAAAAAGAAAGAAATTGAAAAAAAAGAGGAAAATAAAAGAAAAAAAAGCCTGGGAGTAAATATAAAATATTAAATGCATCTATTAAAAAAATTAAAGGGGCGCCTGGGTGGCTCAGTTGGTTAAGCATCTGCCCTCAGCTCAGGTCATGATCTCAGGGTCCTGCGATTGAACTCTGCACTGGGCTCCCTGCTTGGCGGGGAGACTGCTTCTCTCTCTCCCACTCCCCCTGCTTGTGTTCCTGCTCTCATTATCTCTCTCTCTGTCAGATAAATAAACAAAATCTTTAAAAAAATAAAAAAAAACCCAAAACCTAAAATCCATGATCTATGCTTTCACCCTAAGAATCTAAAAGATGAAAAATGAATTAAATGCCCACTGGGTAGAGAAAAGAAATAATAATTTTAAAAATGACAAAAATTCGGGAACCTGACTGGATCAGTCAATTAAGCGTCTGACTCTTGACTTCAGCTCAGGTCCTGATCTCAGGGCTGGGGTATGGAGTTCTGCACTGGAATCTGCGTTCAGGGTAGGCTTGGCCCTCTCCCACCCCATCTACCCCTCCGCCCCTCCTCCCCTTCCCCCCCTTCCCCCCTTGAACACCCACACATGTGCTCACTCACTCTCTCCCAAATAAATAAAATCTTTAAAAAATAAATAAAAATGACCAAAATTCCATGAAATAGAGAAATTACAAAGAAAAATCCATATTAACACCATACTGGGAATTTTAGCTAGTACAATAAGACAATTCTGAAAATGTTTTGCATAAGATTTCTAATCTTTCCAAAAAATCAGAAAGGAAAATCTTAAAATGCCTTTATTCAGAGATGACATGATTGTCTATGTAGAAAACCTCAAAGAATCTTCAAAAACTTCTGGAATAAATAATTAAGAATAGCAAATTGGCAAGATACAAGGTCAATAGACAGAAGTCAATGGCTTTCCTATATCAGAAATGAACAATTGGAATTTGGAATTTTTAAAAATGTTATTCATAATAACCTCCTCCAAATACTTAGGATTAAATAGAGCAAAATGTATACAAGATTTGTAGGTAGATATTACTGATGAAAGAAATCCAAGACTTAAATAAATGAAAAGATATTTTATATTCATAGATTGTACAGTACAAAATAGTTAAGATGTGAATTCTTCCCAACTTGAACTGTATTCAACAGAATTTCAGTTAAAATCCCAGGAGGTATAAGGTAGGTAATGAAAAACTGACTCTAAAATGGCAAAAGGACCTAGAATAGCCAATGAAATATTATATTACATCACATTACATCACATTAACTGATTTGCAAATTTATTTTAAAGCTATGGCAATCCAGATAGCATGCTATTAGTGAAAGCACAGGTTCATGGACCAACGAAATAGAAGACAGACCCCAAAATAGATCTAAACAAATATTCTATATGTATTTCTTTACAAAAATTCAAAGGCAATTTAATGGAAAAGGATATTATTTTCAACAAATGATGCTGGAAAAATTGGACACCTATATGCTAAAAAATTGAACTTAGACACAATTCATATACTTCCAAAAATAGGTAACTCTAAATCAACCTAATATAGAATGAAAATGAATATAAAATGAAAAGCAACAAAATTTCTACACGCAAACACATAGGAGAAAATCTATGTGACCTTAGATTTAGTGATAGAGTTTTAGATACAATATCAAAAACATGATCCATGAAAGACAAAATGGATACATTTGACTTTATTAAAGCCAATGCTTCTGCACTGCAAAGACACTGTTAAGATACTGAAAATGTAAGTCACAAACTGGGAGAGCAAACAATTATTAAAAGTTTATCAATTACCAAAAGTTAATATTCCATAAATCAATACCAGAAAACTACTTTTTTCCCCACAATATAATAAAAAATTTTTAGTACAGTTACAAATCTACTGAGCCAACTTGAAAGTGATATTTCTTCTCTGTTGGATGCTGATGTCACCAATGCCTGAATGCATTTGCAAAAATTAGTGTTTCTACTATTAAAAACAGAAATGCCAATAGTTAAAAAAAAATCATTTTCAGGTTCAAAAGTGTTTTTATTACATAAATTGCATTTTTGAGAGTTGGATTATGATAAATAGGTTCAGAGTAAGCAAAAGAAAGAAATGTATGGCTGAAGTAAATATACCTTTTGCATAAATAGTTCACTTAACCAAGAAGTATCAATAAAACTGAATTCTCATTGAAATCTTATACCTGAACATTATTACTTATAACTAAAAAACATGAAAATCAACAGTGTTTAAATTTGTATAGCACAATAGAAACACAAAGATATTGAAACTTCAGAAATTAAAAGCAAAGTTTATTTCATATAATATAATGAAGAACAGTTAACTTTATACAGATAACGAGATATTTCCTTTTAGAATGAAATAAAATGGAATGTTTTGTAATAATCTGTATCAAATCTGAAGGAAAAGGTGACAGTATTTGTGAATTAGGAATAAAATCTTTTAGAGTACATTCCCTAGAGAAGAGGTTTTTAAGATTTGTTTCCGTAGTCATATGCTAACCCTCTTAAAGTCGTAGTAGATATAATCAATTTTTGAAATGCCTTTTATAACTGTCAAACTAGATAAGATTATAGATTTGTTGGCTCTTCAAAGTGTGATGTCATAAAGTCCCATTTGCTTCAGCAAGAATCATTATTTGTCTTTTTTGATAGGCTGTTTTATATGATTAGTAAGAGAATCATGGAATAGTTAAAGGGGCACTTAGAAATAATATCTCTGAATATTTCAGTAAGTATTACTTTCTTTAGTAAGAAACATAAGAGAATTCAAGAACCAGGCTAAAATATTTTTTTGGTAATATAATAGAGTCTATTTTAACTATAAAGGTTTTAAAGTATAATCAGAAATACTAAATTTTATGTTCATATATAGAATGTGTCAGCTTTCCATCATGTTCATTCTACATATCTCAGTTGTAAGTTTATCTAAAAGTTTTTGAGTTAAGGAGTACCTGGATGGCTCAGTCGGCTAAGGGTCCAACTCTTCATTTCAGCTCAGGTCATGATCTCAGGGTCATGGGATCTAGCCCCACATCAGGCTCCATGCTCAGTGGAGAGTCTGCTGGAGATTCTCTCCCTCTCTCCTACTCCCCCATCCATGCTCTCTCTTTCGCTCTCTCTCTCTCTCGCTCTCTCTTGAAAATAAAGAAAAAATCTTTAAAACATAAAAGTTTTTGAGTTAAATATTATATTTTGTTCCAAGCATTGTGCACGTACATGTCACATGTATCTCATTGTAAGAATACATCACAATAAATTAACTCATTCAGTTGATAATGTCAAACCGATTTTGGCTTTACAAACCATGCTGTTATGGACATTCATATACATTCATTTCAAGATGCACACTTTAGAAATTTTATCCAGTGTTACCACTAGTAGTGGAAATACTAAGTCATACGGTGTGTGCCTTTTACTATCAACTGATAATGGTGTTTTACAAAGTCACAATAGTATTGTTCAGCACTATCAGAATATAAAAAATTTCAAATTCCTCCACATTATGGCTTATTATTGTAAACTTTATCAACTTTGCCAATTTTGTCAGTTTATAATAGCAACGTGTGTTCATCATAATAGTTTACATTATCCTGATTAGTAATAAGATTTAGTGCTAAGCAACTTCTCATATATTTTTTGGCCATTTTGTTAACCTCATTTGTGAAGTTTTTGTGAAATTATTTTATCCATATTTCTATTGAGCTTTTAATGAATTGATTTGTAAGTGTTCTTAATATTTTCTAGAAAAAAACATTATTATGCCAGTTTATTTGTGTTGGAAATATATTCTTTTATTCTATGTATTCCTTTTTACTTTTTTCTTGTTTTTTTTTTAATTGAAGTAAGATTGGTATATAACATTATGTAAGTTTCAGGTGTACACCATTGTAATTTGACATCTGTATACACTACAAAGTGATTGCCATCAAAAGTCTAGTCACTATCTATCACCAACAATTAATCCTCTTTACCCATTTTGCCCACTCCCCCAGTTCACTTTTTCAATGAGTGGTTTTATTTCAGTTAAATTTACAGATCTATTTATCCATTATTTAGTTGGGGACATATTTAAGAAATCATTCTTTCCACTGTTGTGCCTTCATCTGTGATGAGACCTGGCAGACATGGGAATGCATGCTGACTCCAGCAGTTCCAAGGCTACCTGTTGGACTAAATCTGGCCCCGATTCCTGTCACTGGCATGCACTTCAGGGCTCACTTGCATGCTGTACCCTGCCAGCATAACTCTCATCAATGGCCTCCACTGCTGTGAACACACCTATGGACAGATCTTGAAGTCACAGGGGTGCATACCAACACCAGGGTCTTGCAGTTGTTAGTGTGCCCATCTTGGCCCTGGTCTTGCTGTTGTTCCTAGTCCTCACTCATATATGTGTGTTTTCAACTGACCCTTGTCACTACACAGGCACAGGCAGCTGGTGCCCACAGTCCAGTGTACACCCACTATCACCTCCAGACATGGTGGAGTAACCTCCACTGGTGACTGCCCTGGTCCCTAGCTGATGGGTCTGAAGTTGCTGCTAAGGACTCCAACAACCCTTGAAGCCACTGGGGACCACCACAGAGTTGTCAATGCTGTAGACGCAGTGGTCTGAGCTGTCAAGATATCAGGCCCCAAATCAAGTAGTATTCATATTCATAATACTCTAATATTGTAATATGATGTGTTAACCACTTTACTATAAATGTTAAAGGATAAACATATTAAAAACTGTATATGTGTGTATATATATATAAAACTATAGCTATAGTAATTTGTTAATGGATGTATAATACAAAAAGATATAATTATATGTGAAAAATTGTGACATCAAAACAAAATGCATAAGGGGAAAGTAAAGGGTAGAATTTTCATATGCAATCAAAGTTAAGTTGTTGTTAGCTTAAAATAGACTATTATAACTATAAGATGTTTTAAGCCTCAGGATAACTGCAAAACAAAAATCTAAAGTAGATACATGCAAGATAAAGAGAAAAGGAGTCAAAGTACACTACAGAAAATCATCAATTCAACAAAGAAGACAAGAGAGGAAGAAAGGAGCAAAGGAATTATAACACAGCCAGAAAATTAGCAAAATAGCAATAGTAAGTTCTATTAGTGTAAATATAAATGGATGAAATTTTACAATCAAAAGACAGAGTGTGGCTGAATAGATTAAAAAAAAAAGAGAGAGAGAGAGACCCATTACATACTGCCAACAAGAGACTCACTTCAGCTTCAAGAATATACAAAGGTTAAAAGTGAATGTATGGAATATGATTTAACTCCTATGAGGAATTCAAGAATTGTTGAATCATTACATTGTACACCTAAAACTAAAAACAAACAAAAAAAGTGAAGGAATGGAAACCGAAGGAGAGCAAGTGTAGCTATATGTATATCACACAAAAAGGACTTTAAGTAAAAGATGCTACCAAGTGACAAAGGTCATTATATAATGATAAAATGATCAATTCATTAAAAGAATATAACAATTGGGGTGCCTGGTTGGCTCAGTCAGTAGAGCATGCAACTCTTGATCTCACGGTCATGATTTCAAACCCCATGTTGGACATGGAGCCTAGTTAATTAAAAAAAAGAATATAACAATTGTAAATATATCTGCATACAACATCAGAGCACCTACATTTATTAAGTGAATACTGACCATTCTGAAAGGAGTAATAGACAATACAACAATAGTAGGGGACTTCACTATCTCACTTTCAACCATGTATAGATCATTCAGACAGAAAATCAATAAGATAGCACTAAACTTGAACTATACTTTAGATTAAATGAATCTAATGGACATACACAAAACATTCTGTCTGATAGCAGCAGAATAGACATCCTTCTAAAATGCACACAAAACATCCTCCAGGATAGGGCATATGTTAAGTAATAAAATAATTCTTAGAAAATTTAGAAAGGTTGAAGTCATACCAAGTGTCTTTTCTCACCACAATGGTATAAAACTAGAAATCAATAACAGGAGGAAAACTGGAAAATTCAAAAATATATGGAAATTAAACAGCATGCTGCTGAACAACCAATGAATCAAAGATGAAATCAAAAGGAAAAATTTTTAAAAATACCTTTTAAAAAGGAAAATGGAAGAAGAATTTATCAGAACTTATGGAATGAAGCAAAAGAAGAGATAAGAGGGAAGTTTATTGTGATAAATGCCTCCATTTAAAAAAGAAAGATCTCAACTAAACAACCTAACTTTATACCTCAAGGGACTAGAAAGATAAGAACAAACTAAATCCAAAATTAGCAGAAGGAAGGAGATAACAAATATCAGAGCAGAAATAAATGAAATAGAAACTGGAAAGGTATAAAAGATCAGTGAAATTAAGAACTAGATTTTTGAAAAGACAAAAATAATTGACAAACCTTTACCTAGACTTACCAAGGTAAAAATAGAGGACTTAAATAAATAAAATTATAATTGAAAAAGGAGTTATTGCATAGTTTTACAAAAATACAAAGAATTATACACCAAAAAATTAGACAACATAGGAGAAGTGGATAAATTCCTAGAAGTGCACAACTACTAAGACTAAAATATGAAAAAAACATTAAATCTGACAGAACAATTACTAGAAAAAAAATTGAACCTATAATAAAAAAACCTCCTAACAGGTGCCTGGGTGGTGCAGTCAGTTGAGTGACTGACTCTCGGTTTCGGCTCAGATCGTGACCTCTGGGTCCTTTGATAGAGCCCACATCAGGCTCTGTGCTCAGTGGGGAGTCTGCTTAAGATTCTCTCTCTATCTCCATCTACCCCTTCCCCCTGTTTGTGCACTCTCTCTCTCTCTCTCAAAATGAATAAATAAATCTTTAAAACAAAACAAAACAAAACAAAAAACTTCCTAACAAAGACAAGCCCAGAACTAGATGGCTTCACAGGTGAATTCCACCAAATAATTAAAGGAGAATCAATACCAATCCTCAAACTCTTTTAAAAAGCTAAAGAAGAGAGAATACTCCAAAACTTATATTGCAAAGCCAGCATTACCCTGATAAAGACACAAGAAAGACATAACAAAAAAGCTATAGACCCATACCCCTGATGAATATAAATGAAAAAAAATTCTCAACAAAACACTAGCAAAGTGAATTCAGCAGCATATTAAGGGGATCTTTCCCCATGATTAAAGGGGATTTATCTTTGGAATTCAAGGAGAGTTCAACATATACAAATCAATAAATGTGATACGTCACATTAATAGAGAGACAAAAATTATGTGATCATCTCAATAGATGCAGAAAAGCATTTGACAAATATCAACATCCTTTCATGCTGAAAACTCTCATAAAATTGGGTATAGAAAGAATGTATGTCAACATAATAAAGGTCATATAAGATAGACCTACGGCTATTACCATACTTAATAGTGAAACGTTGAAAGCTTGTCATTTAAATCAGGAACAAGACAAGGGTATCTACTCTTACAACTACTTCCACACCACGGTGGAAGCTGTAGCCAGAACAATCAAGCAAGAAGATATAAAGACATCAAAATTGGAAAAGAAGAAGTAAAATTTTTCTGAAGACACCATATGTATGTAGAAAATTCTAACCACTCCACATAAAAACTATTAAAACTAATTTAAAATTTAGTAATATTTCAGAATTCAAAATCAACATACAAAAATCAGTTGCTTTTCTATACACCAACAATGAACTCTCTGAAAAATAAATAAAACCACTCCATTCACAATAGCATCAAAACCAATAAAATACTTAGGAATAAATTAAACCAAGGAAGTAAAAAATCTATGCACTGAAAAGTAGAGGCCATTGATGAAAGAAATTAAAGAAGGCACAAATAAATGGAAAGATACCCAGTGTTCATGATTAGAAGTTAATATTGTCAAAATGTCCATACTACCTAAAGACATCTATAGATACAATGAAATCCATATCAAAATTCCAATAGTATTTTTCACAAAAATAGAAAAAAACAATCTTAAAATTCATATGGAAACAAAAGACCTTGAATAGCCAAAGCAGTCTTGAGAAAGAAGCAATTTGGAGGCATTGTACTTCCTGACTTTAAACTATATTATAAAGCTATAATAATGAAAAAAATACTGCTATAAAATCAGACACATACACCAATGGAACAGAATTGAGAGCCCAGAAATAAACCTGTGCATGTATGGTGAACTAATATTTGATAAAGGAACCAAGAATACTCAATAGGGGAAGGATATCTCTTCAATAAATAACGTTGGGGAAACTGGAAATTCACATGCAAAAGAATGAAATTGGATCCCTATCTTATGCCACCAACAAAAATGAACTCAAAATGGATTAAATCAAAAATAAGACCTGAAACCATAAAACTCCTAGGAGAAACCATTAGGAAAATGCTCCTTGATAATGTCTAAGCAATGATTTTTGGAAATGATGCCAAAAACACAAACAGCAAAGGCAAAAATCAAATACCACTGCCTCAAACTAAAAGGCTTCTGGACAGCAAAAGAAACAACCAACAAAATGAAAAAGCAACCTATGGGATGAGAGGAAATATAGAAAACCATACCTCTGATAAGGGGTTAACACCCCAAATATATAAGGAATACATAAAACTCAATAGCCAAAAAGCAAATATTTCAATTTAATATGTAAAAGACCTGAATAGACATTTTCCCAAAGAAGACATACAAATGGCCACCAAGTATACTCAAAAAGTTGCTCAACATTACTAATCATCCAAGAAATGCAAATCAAAACCACAATGAGATACTACCTCATATATGTTGGGATGGTTAGTATCAAAAAAAGAAAAAATAACAAGTGCTGGTTGTAGAATGTAAGTATTCGAGAGCCCTATGGTCCACATGCATTGACTAGGTGGAAGAAAAGTAGAGAAATTTTAATATAATGATTATGAATTGGATCTACCCTCCATAAAACTGGCCTCAAATTCTATCTCTATCTGTATGATCTTGGACAAGTTAGTTAAGCTTCTTACTTTTCAATTTCCTTTTTATTGGGATGAGGATAATAATGGGAATAATATTAACTAACATTTATTGGAATTTTGCTTTGCATCAGGTCCTGTTTGAAATTATATATATGAAATTTCAATATATATATTTCTGCATCTCTAGTCATGAAGAAAAAACTAAACTTTTGTTCTGACTAAAATTGGGAAATTGTTTGTTATTGCCTCATAACCTATCAAAAGCTGATTAATACTTGGATCCTCCTCTAATGTTTCCTATCTTAGTGAAAAATATCATTATATTTCTAATTGAGTAATCCAGAAATTTGGAAATTATCTGTGTTACCTCCTTCTTCCTTCTTCCTCCAAACTTATTCCACCACCATCTCCTAATTTTAACTACTTTAGAACCATCCTCTCTGCTTCTACATTGACACTCCCCTAGACAGATTTACTTTCATCTCTCACCTCTATCACTACAATCTATTCTTTAAAAAAAATTTTTTTTTAACATTTATTTGAGAAAGAGAGAGAGAACACATGAGCATGGGGGCAGAGGCAGAGGGAGAAGTGGACTTTCCACCGAGCAGGGAGCCCGATGCAGGACTTGATTCCAAGACCCTGAGATCATAACCTGAGCTGAAGGCAGAGGCTTATTAAACAGACTGAGCCACCCAGGCACCCTACTGCAATCTATTCTTAACAGTTCATCCCATGTGCACAATTTCCCCTTCTCTAATCCCTGCCTCTGCCCCCAAAATCAGGCAAATATTTTAAAAATGCAAGTATCATCATGGCATATGTTATCTGACGATAGCATTCTGGCCCATTCCCATTAATTAAGTGGGAGAATACATGTATATTACAGAACACCATGAATGTAAATGTTGATGTTGGTAGGAAAAAGGGGAAATTCTGAAGGCTAACTTTGTTGTAAGGAAGAATATTGACATTTAAACGAGTTTAACCTTCTATTTTGCCACCAATTAGCTATGTGACCAAATCACTAAATCTCATCCAAGTTGCTCATCTTTACACTGTGTGTTTAAATGAGATAATTTCTAAAACACAATGTTGCCCTGAAATTGTCTGATTATATTTCAAAATGACTTAAAGAGAGTAACGTAACTGCTCGTATAACAAACATGGGTTTGTAACTGTATTTTACAAAATGAACTGATTATTTGATTTATGAAGTTATGCATACGTTATATGCTTATGGAGATAAACATTGTCTGAATGGCAGTTTCATACATTGAAAAGTCAAATGAATATTCTAAAACTAGAATCATAGGAACATCTTTCAACTTAAATAAGACTAGAAATTCAAAGTTGCTTAATATTTCTTTCAAAATAAAACTCATGGAGCATTCACCACTCTCCTTTTATCCATTCTTTTGTTCCTTGCTGACATTTACAAGGGTAAATTTTCTTTTTTCCCCCTCTTTCCTTCAAAGAAATGGTGGTGACAACAACAAATGTGGGTATTTTTAGATCTGATTTAGAGGATAGTAGTCTATTAGATATTTGTTTCTGACCCTATCTCCAATAAAATTAAATTGATGTCATTGACAAGTAGTAGTATTTGACGGATGTGTTTATCAAGATGGTGAGGAATTATTGTGGGTGGCTCATGGGAATGTAAGCAGAAGTGATAAGACGAACTGAGCCAGTGAAATCATAGCCTGTGTATCAGGACAAATGCCCTAACAGTGCTTTGACCTCTTTGGGGAAATTGCAAAAGATATATATTTTTTTCAGTACATTCAAAACTTATAAGATATCTGGCAACTGAAGTTAAGAAGCAAAAACAGACTTATGAACTCGCCCTCATATTGCTGCTTCTCAATTGAAAGAGAGTTATAATTCTGAAGCTCACCTTCTGTGAAAAAACTTGGTTTTGACTTTGGTGGCTTTTAGGCTTATATTCAGTCTGCCAAAAGTTTTGCTTGTCTACTTATGTATTTATTTATTTATTTTGCACACAGCGAGAACGTGCGTGTGCACTGGGGCGGAAGAAGTGCAGAGGGAGAGGGTGATAGAGAATCTTAAGCTGGCTCCACACTTAGCAGGGAGCCTGACATGGGGGGCTCAATCTCATGCCCTGAGATTCAGATCAGGACCTAAGCTGAAATCAGGACTCCCATGCATAACCGACTGAGCCACCAGGCACCCTGCTTGTTTACTTTTTTATTTAACTTTTCTTGACTCCACTTATTCAATTATTTATTTACCTATTCAATTCTTCATCAACTGTGAAGAAAATATCTTCACTAGATGCATTCCTGTAATGTCTTAACTTGATTGTTACAACTTGCTCTATTACTGGCCATCTTTATTTTTACATATTATTAGCAGTTACTACAACACATGAACCAAGCTATTGGTATACTTTTATTTGTGGTAGGCAGAATAATACCCTCCCTCCCGCACCATACAAAGATGTCCACATCCTACTCCAGCAACCTGTGAATATTTTACCTTCCATGGTAAAAGGGATTTTGCAGATATGGTTAAGGCTGAAGACCTTGAGATGGGGAGATTATTCTGGATTATCTCGGTGTGCTCAATCTAATCACTCAAATTTTTAAAAGCAGAAAAATCTTGGCTATGGTCAGAGAGAGAAAGGTCAGAGAGATGAGACTTTGCTATCTTTAAAGATGGAAGAAGGGGACCACACATCAAGGAATGCAGGCAGCCTCTGGATGCTGGAAGAGACCAGGTAACAAATCTCCCCTAGAGTTTACAGAAAGAAATGCAGCCTTGTCTTGGTTTTAGCCCAGTGATACTCATGTCAGACTTCTAACCAATAGAGCTATAAAATAATAAATTTGCAATGTTTTAAGTCACAAAGTTTGTGGCAATTTGTTATGGAAACAATAAGAAACTAATCAAACATTAGTTCCTCATTGAACCATTTTGTCCTTTTAATATGCTATCTATGAAGACATCCCAAAATTGTCCCATTCATCATATAATCCTTTAAAAAAAAAAAGCTGTATATAGCCAGCATTGTGTTAAGTACAGAAGCCATTTAAGCAAATAAGATAAGGCCCCCATTAAAAATCTCACATTCAAGCATGGGATTAATAATAAAGCAAAATGTATATTTTATATATGCAATTATATATTTGTGTATGTGTATTGTGTATGTGTATATATATATACACACATCACTGCTATTATCAGAACTGAGAAGTAATTAATTTTACACAGGGGTGAAGTGGTGGAAGTAGTATAAAAGAAAGCTTCAAAGAAGTGAAATTTGAACTAGGATTTAAAGGTTGAGTAGGTTCTACTAGATAGAAAAATGAGAAAAAATGAATTAAATCTAAGTAGAATAGGATGAGCAAAAGCAAGAGATGTGTACAGCTGGATCCAATGTGCTCACATCAAATTTTTGTTTGGGTCTTTATTTTAGAATGCAATTTGCTTCTTAGAATGGATACTAATATGAGAAAAGTTTTGCTCACTACTGAATCCCCAGCACCTGGAACAGTGCTGACACACTGATGGCATTCAATAACCGTATGTTGTTTGAGTGGATGCCTTTCTTCTTTAATGTGATTTAAAGAAATATGTTTAAATATAGAAATATTTTACACGTAGCTTAACAGATTTAAAACATACACTTAGATTTGCACTCCATATTACTTTGGAGGATTAAGCAGAATCCAATGTGCCAAACTCAGCTAATATATGATACATGGGAAATAAAACTTGCAAAATTGGAAAGCTTATATACAAGTAGATGTGATATTACAAAATATTTCATGGACCCTATTGTTATATGTCTTAGTATATGCCAACTTTATTTCAATTTTTCTAAATGCTGATATCATCTTTAAATAACATCTATTTTTGACAGTACAAATAATACAAAATGCAATTTTTTCTAAGACTGGTATCTATCATCAAGTTTAATTTGCTTGAAATTTTTTGAAGCACCTGATTTTAGATGATCTGAAAGTGAAAATACACTCTGCAACCACTCCAAATTTATTATAACTAGGAACAGATGTTCAGCAATATAAATTAATGAACTTCGCTTTTATTACACTGATTAGAGTATTTTTAAACCTTCTAATAGATGATTTTTTAATCCTTAATTTTAGTTTATTATAAAATAGGTCTTTTTGTACATTTTATCCTTTTAGATTGCTTATTTTAAAAGATTAATGTTCACTTCTTCATTTAAATAAAAGAGAAAAATTCAACCATTATTTCAAGTTAAAAAGTTTATTTCTTAAAGGTCATAAGACATTCCAGATTTTACTCACATCTGAACACTCATTGGAGACAGAAGAAACATCCAAAGGACAATTTTTCTGTATTTTCATTTCAGTTGGAGAGCAAAAAGCCTCTACGATTTGAGAAAATCAGTAGTACTGAACTTTTAAACACTAGATCCTGTGTAAGAGGTTATGGACCTTCTCATCTAAAATGGTTTTCATTGAAGTTACTTGTGTGAGGTGTAGCTGGAGTTATTGAGCTGTTTTGGATACATGGAATTCATATGGTAATATATTTTGGTGCATAGAATAATAACTTTATGAAAAAAGAGAAGTCTTCTCTTACTTTTCTAATCAGGAGAAAGTACTTCCTTCTGAATGAGTTAGAAAAGAAAAGAAAGGAAGAAAGAAATAAGATGTTTTGTGTTTTCAGCAAAAATAAAGAGCCCTCTCTTTTGTTTAGAAACAGAGGCCTGGATGCAGGATGATTCTAAGGTATAGTCTTTCTTTTTTCTTTTTGTAGCATCAGTAATGCCCATGGCTGAGACTGAGGAATATGGTTGGTCTAAATGGTAAATAACGGAGTCCATGATGCCAAAAGCCAGACATTTGAGAACCAAATGCCTACTTGCTTAAAGAAAAAGATAGGAACTATGAACTGATATAAAGAACAAACCTGCAAAGGCTATTTTGTATGCTGCCTAATTTTATTATAATGAATATATTCTTTTAAGTTATGTAGACTAATCAGAATTGTGTTTGAGTCTATGTGGCGGGAACCTGAATTGGGTGACATAAACAAGTAACCAATTTCATGGTAATAAGAGGTTCCTGAAATCAGTTGATACTGAGCTTCCAGTGCTGAAAGGATCTAGACGTATTCCACCTTTCTGGCCTGCTAACTTTAACTCTTTAAAGCTATTTTTTTTCAGCTTTATTGAGAAATACTTGGTATACATCACTGTGTCAGTGTAAGGTATATAGCATGATGGTTTGATTTACATATATTGTGAAATGATTACCACAATTAGTTCAGCTAACATCCATCATCTCATATTGAGACAACAAAAAGAAAAGAAAGAAGAAACAAAACATTCTCCTTGTAATTAGAACACAGAATTTGCTCTTTTTCCTATATATCATATGGCATGGTTAAATAGTTAACATTAAATCATCATATTGAACATTACATCCCTAGTACTTATTTAACTTATAACTGAAAGTTTGTGCCTTTTAACCACCTTCCTTCAATCCCTCACCCCACCTGGTCTGCTAATATATGGTAATCCTCTTTGTGTTTATAACAAGATGTTTACTGAAGTACTGGGCATTACATCCATGTTTTACATTTTGAAAAATGAGAGCATGAGCAAGGGTAAAATACATGTCAATTGAGTCTCTAACTTTTTATCAGGATATAAAGCAGTGGAGTTTTGTAATTGTAAATGTGTCTGGGGAAGCAAGTTTCTATAATCATGTGTAGTCCCATTACCCCAAATTGGGATTCTGCTAACAAAGCAAGAAAGAGAGCGTAGGTATTAGATAAGCATTTAGCAATATCTCCTATTTTGTCTTTGATTTTTTTTGATTGTCTAATGTTGCTCATCAAGTTATTGTAATGATTAATATATTTAGCCAAAATAATCAGTGGGGCTTGAATAAATAGCATAATTAAATCTCTGAGGAAAAAGACTATTCCTTAGTTTGGACTACGGTTCTACTCAATATATATTATAATGATCTGGTGTCTGTAAATCAATCTTAAAGTTTTATTTTTAAGGTAATTCAAAATGGGTTTAAATGAGACCTCTTCTAATAATTAAAATGGTTATGTTACTGGACAGAGAGCCGGTTCCAAACTCAAGTTTGGCAGCTCATCGCTGGAAAATCAATATTCGAGAGACAAGTCACAATGGGAAAGGAAAGCTTGCTTTATTCACGAAGTGGGCAACCTGGGAAGATGGTAGACTAACATCCCAAAGATTGTCTTCCCTGTCCAGGTGAAGCCAGAGGGTTTTAAGGGGAAAGGGGTGGGAAGGGGGTAGCGGTCAGCTACCTGCAGGAGAAGCAGGTGCACAGGCAGGTGTGTTGCTGAACAGACTTGCTGGCATCAGCAGCAGGGGTTTTCAAATGTAGTTAGGCCTTATCTTCTGGGAAAATTTGGCCCTTCACTCTTCAAAGCCAGTGAAATCTCAAAGGAAAGTAGGCTAAACCAAGGGACTCAGGTCAGCAAGCAGAGAGTACCAAGCTTGAAGCAAGTTAACCCTTAAGATCCATTGGAGTGCTCTTATAGTTTCTTTAGCGTTCTTTTAGACATTTAAATACATGAAAGAAAAATAGTAGCTATAGATACTGAGAGGAAAAGGGAACAATTTTCATTAACATAAATATAGTTGTTTAGGATACTTAAGAGAATCAACTGAAATATGTTAATGGGACAATTTGGCTAGAGGAAAATACAAAAATTCAGTAGTTTCTCTATAAAATATCAAAATAATCAGAGAAAAGTATAATGGTGAAAACCCTTAGCAGTAAAAATTTAAACCAAGTAACAAAATATGAAATAACTTTAACAAAAATTAATGGAAACAATGAAAAAGCATATGCTCACATTTATTTAGAGATGTATGAGAAGTCTTGGAAAATGGAACAAGGTACTTTATTGCTCCTATGTTAGAGGACTGGATGTTTATAAAAATGTTGATGCTTCCAGAATTATACCATATATTTAATATAATTTCAACATACATCAAATGTACTGAACATTTATCTAAGTATGATATTGAGAAGAGTTAGGATAATTTTGAAAACAAAGTCAGAATGAGTGTAGCCACCCAGAGTGTAATACTTTTCTAATGCATTGTATAAAACATAGATTGGTAGGTGGGGCACCTGGGTGGTTCAGTCAGTTGAGTGTCTGCTTTTAGCTCAGGTCATGATCTCGGGGTCCTGGGATCGAGCCTCCATCAGGCTTTCTGCTCAGCTAGGAGGCTGCTTCTCTCTGTCTCTCCCCCCCACCCCCACCTGGCTTGTGCTCTCTCTCTCAAATAAATAAATAAAATCTTTTAAAAAAGTAAAAACATGGATTGGTAGAATCTATAAGAAATTGCCTTTAAATTGGACCTAATACATCACACAATTTAATATGTGATAAGTAAGGCATCATGAATCAGAGGGCAATTATCTCTTTACCTATGAAGAATTATATTGAAAAGTTAAGAAGTCATTATAATGAAAATATTAAATTTGACTTCAAAATTTTAAGCATCTTATACAAAACTTATAACTAAAGTTTAGATTTAGCGACATAAAATTATGTTGTAAAGGCAAAAGATACAGGAAAAAATTTCAATATGTTTATTTAAGTTTTTCAATGCTATGAATGGAAATTATTGACAAAACTTTATTAGATGTAGTCTAAATCTAAAATTATTTCTGAAAAAAATTTTCTTATTTCTGAATATCGTAGTATTTAGTAAATATCTCTACCAACTATGTTTTAAACTTTAATATTTTATCTATTTATTACACAGATATATTTCTGAATATTTATGTTGTTCAATTAATTGGTTGAAATATAGGGGTTAAAGAGATATATGGAATTTGATACTTCACTAAGGTAGTTTAAAATTGAGCAAAGAAGGTACATATGCTAGTAACTGTAGAGATTATGCAGAGTTATGTAAATGATGATAAAAATATTTGTGGTAAATGAGTAATCAATCATTACAATTATTTTAAGATTTTTCTCTATTTCCCATGAATAGCCATCATTACTTTTAGAGCAGACTCTAATTTAATAAGGACCCATTTACATATACAAGTTTGAGGTTTATGTTATATGTTATAAAATCAGTGAATCCAAATAAAAGAAAATTCACACTTAGTTCTGCAAATTCCAAGTTAAGAAATTAAATAATCAAAATAAAAAGTTAAGGAAATGTATATAGAGCAGAATTCGGACTCCAAATAAAGACTAAAGTTATTACTTCCTTTATAGGTTAAATGTGCATGTAGATTCAATTAATTTAATCAGGGCCACTAGTAAAATAGAATAATCAAACAAAAATTCCCCCCACTCCAATTTTAAAAACCATTGTTGCTGCTGAATTTTATAGTTTTGTTTAGGATCAACTAATTTTCCTGGACAATTGCTTTGATTGTTAATTTTATAGTCTCAGGTTAACTTAATTATTTGGACACCTTAATCTTGTTCATTTCAAATATACCCTTATGGGTCTTTACTAATATTATTCTATTAAAATGTTTAATAAAAAATGATTTTCCAAAATGTGTGTGTGTTCAGTTGTATTGGTTTTGGTAGTTTTGACAATAAAGGCAAAGAAATGTTATTAAGATAGACATTTCATAACTCAGTAAAATAAAAGACAATTATATTGATTTGAATTACATATTGTTCAATGTACCATTTACATGGCTATATCTTCTTAAAAAACACACGGTAGGGCGCCTCGGTGGTTCAGTCAGTTAAGCCACTGCCTTCGGCTCAGGTCATGATCCCGGAGTCCCAGGATCAAGTCCCACACAGGGCTCCCTGCTCGGCAGGAAGCCTGCTTCTTCCTCTCCCACTCTCCCTGCTTGTGTTCCCTCTCTCACTGTGTCTCTGTCTATCAAATACATACATAAATAAATAAATCTTTAAAAAAATAAATTTACCAGTATGAATAGATGTATATAATTTAAGAGCAAGGACTCTCTTTTTCACTATTATGTTCCCAGGACTTAATCATTAGTGTCTAGAAAATACTAATGCTCAATACTAATGCTCAATAAATATGAAAGAAGAAAAAAAGAAAAAGAAAGAAAGAAAGAACGAAAGAAAGAAAGAAAGAAAGAAGGGGAGAAAGGGAGAGAGAGGAGAGAGAGAAGGAGCAAGAAGAAGGAAGGAAGGAAGGAAGGAAGGAAGGAAGAGAGGGAGGGAGGGGAGAAGGAGAGGAGAGGAGAGAGAGAGAGAAAGAAAGAGAAAGAAAGGCATAACCCAGGTTAGTCTCTGAATTAGAGAATGGAATAAATTAATACATTAATACACTAAATAAAATGATAACTTGTTTAATATATCTGGAAGTTCTAAATCAACCTGCTTTAAAATGCAAACCACTCAATATTACTTCTCTAAAGGACAGAGCCTTCACAAATGCTACAAGAAATAATCACTGAGATATAATTTCTTTTAGTTAATAAGGAGCATATAGTTAATACAGAGCATGAATTGTGTGTAGCGGGCCAAAGAAAAATATGTTAATGTGTCTGTGATTTGAAGTCGGTCCCATTTGTTATAGAGATGACCGTGTGTCCTGTTGGAGCGTCTTCCTATTTTTTCATAAAACGTAAACTATTTAATTCTGATTTTTTAAAGAGCAAAATAATTTACTATATTGAAACAGCCCATTCATCATATAAAGCATTTGATTCTGTCACCTCAAGTGCTTGTTAAATCACTTCCAGCTGCTACAATCAAGGGCCAGGTACTTCTAAGGTCTGGCACTTTCTGAGCTCTATTACACCTTTAAGTATGATTCTTCAATCCAATTCTAGCCTTCATAATAATCAAGTGCCCACTCCAGTTAACTTCAAGCAACTGGGAACTTAGAATTCTCCATATGTGTCTGTATCTGATTTTCAATCAGACCTCTTCATCCAAAACCTGAAAGGTTCTGAATATCTATGAAGTAGTATAGTAACATTTTCACTTAAAGCAGTGTCAAGAGCAGCATCATTGAAATAAAATTTTGGCAAGGAAACTAATCCATAAAAGGGATACTTCTCCAAACCAACAAGGAAGTAAGTTAGCAATAGAACTGAAAAGTAATGTATTCTGTGATTGTATCTACATGAATCCATTGATTAAATAATTTTGCATCAAGGTGGAACTCAATGTCATTTAAATTACAAGAAGAAAAGGAGAAATTCCATGTTTAAGAATCTATACTGAAGCCAGTTCATTTGTTCAACAAATATTTATTTAGCATCTATTAGGACTGTTGGTGATGTGTGCGTGTATAAAATAAAATATATTTCAAACATATAAAAGTAACAAAATAGAACTCAGCGAACTTTAAATCCCTAGTTCAAGCATTCACTTCATTCTTTTCTTTATTTAAAATAATTTGTAGTAACTTTAGAGATATAATTCACATACCATAAAATTCACCCTGTTCATGTGTACAATGCAATGGATTTTTTTTTAGCATATTGACAAAGTTGTACAACAATCACCACTATTTAACTTCAGAACATTTTCATCACCTAAAAAGAAATCTCTTAGTCATTAACAATTGCTTCTCATTTCTCCCCAATCCTCCTGGCCATAGGCAACCACTAATTTACTTTCAGTCCCTATGGATTTACCTGTTCTGGAAGTGTCATATAATTGGAGTCATCAGCCTTTCATGAGCTTCCTTTACTCAGCATAATGTTTTCAAGTTTTACCTTTTATTCCTTTTCTATGACTAAATAGTATTCCATTGTATGGATATACCATATTTGGTTTTTCCATTCCCATCAGTTGATGGAAATTTGTGTGCTGTTTCCACTTTTTGGCTGCTATGAATAATCTGCTGTGACCATTCATGTACAAATTTTTATGTTGTAGGTATGTTGTCAATTTTCTTGGATTTGTTAGCTAATTTAGTATGTCTAGAAATATGACAGTTCAGTTGTAGCCAACATTTTTCCTCACTTGGGAACGACTTATACTCTATTAAAAATTGCTATTTGAATATTTTTAGGGCTATTGTTAGTTTGATAACTTCATTTATTGTCCAATTCTGACAGTCGCTTTCTAGGTAAACTAATATTTGCTATGTTTAGTTTTTCACCCCCAGATTTGTTGATATCTAATTGACATATAACATTGTATACATTGAAGGTGTAAGTGTGGATTTGATATCCTTATATATTATAAAATGATTATCAACTGAGTGTTAGCTAGTAGCTCTATCATGTCCTACAACATTACTTTTTTATTGTATAACATTCACTCTTAACAACTTTCAAGTATATAATACATTATTACTATAATCACAATTCTGTGCCTTGGATCTCCAGAATATATTCCTATTCTAGCTGGAAGTTTGTACCCTTTGGTCAACATTTCCCTGTTTCTCCCACCATCTCCCAGTCCATGGTAATTACCATTCTACTCTGTTTCTATGAGTTCAGCTTTTTTAGGTTCCACATATAATTGATATCATATCATACAGTATTTGTCTTTCTCTGTCTGACTTCTCACTTAACATTATGCCCCCAGGTCCATCTTTTTGTTTCAAGTGACAGGATTTCCTAGATTTTTCTTACAACTGAATAATATGCCATTCTTCTTCTTTATCCATTCATTTGTTGAAAATCATTTAGGTTGTTTCCATATCATGGTTGATTAACTGGTATAATTTGGAAGTAAAATCAACAGAATTCTCTATGAATGAATGTGGAGTATGAGAGATTGAGAATAATTAAAGATGCTATAGGCTTTTTGGCTTGAGCAACTAGAAAGAAGGAGCTGCTATCAATTAAACAAGAATGTCTTCAGAGACGTAATAAGAGAAGAGGAAATAAAAGATCTGTTCTGTGACATGTTAAATTTGACATGTGTCATGAGACGTAAGGTTACCAAAGGGGTGAGTATAAACAAGTATGAGATCCAAAGACAGAGGCCTGAGTCATTCCAAATTGAACAAGCTAGAGTGATGAGAGGAATCAGCAAAGGAGACCAAGAAGCAATGATCAGTAGGGTAGTATGACAATTAGATGAGTGTGCTCTCCCAGAAACAGATAAAGAAAATCTTTCAAGAAGCACAGAATCATAACTGATGTCAAATGCTGATGATCGGCCAATCATGAATGATGATACTTGACCATTGGACTTTGCAGTAAGACTCATCAATGTCCCTATGTCCATAAGGGATATTCTAACAAAGGGAGAGTGCAAAAACTTGATTGGAGTAGAGGCAAGAAAGAAAAGAATAAGTAATTGGAAACAGTGAGCATAGACCACTCTTGTGGAATTTTGTCAAAAAATAACTTAAGAGGAGGAAGTGGATATAGAGTGTTTTTTAAACTACACTTTTTAATTTAAAATAGTGTTAAATTTATAGTACAGGGAGTTTCTGTATACCCCATACCCAGTTTATTATATTAATATTGTACATCAGTATTGTACATTTGTCACAATGAGCCAATATTGATACATTATTATTAACTAATATCTATAAACTAGATTCCTCAATTACCTTTTTTTTCTTCAGTTCCAGGATCCCACTGAAAATACAACATTATATTTAGTTATCATGTCTCTTTAGGCTCCTTTTGGCTGTGACAATTTCTCAGACTTTCCTGTTTTTGATAACTTTGGTCTATAGTTTCCTACCTTGAAATGTCTTTATCTGGTTTTAATATTAATGTTTGCCTTATAGAATGACTTAGAAAGTATTCCTTTTACTTCTATTTTCTGGAAAACATGGAGAATTTGCCTTATTTCTTTGTTAGAATTTACCAGTGAAATCAATTGGGCTGAATGCTATACTTTTTTATGAAGATTATTAATAATTGGTTAAATTTATTTAATAGTTATAGAGCTATTCTGGTTGTCTCTTTCTTCTGTGTGAATTTTGAAAGCTTGTGTCTTTTAAGAACTTGGTTGTCAAATTTGTGGACCTATAGTTATTGATATTTTTTGTATTAGCAATTGCATGGAATCAATTGTGATAACCCATCATCTGTTTCTGATAGTGGTCATTTGTGTCTTCTTTTTTTCTTGATTAGCCTGACTAGAGGTTTATTAGTTTCATCAATATTTTCAATAATCAGCTTCTAGTTTAGTTGATACATATATTTTTTTCTTTTTGGCCTGTTTCAATTTCATTTATTTCTGTCCTAATTTTTATTATTTTTTTATTCTTGCTTTCATCTTATATTGCCTTTTTTTCCTCCACCTTCCTAAGGTAGAAACTTAGGTTATTGATTGTAGATCTTTAATTTTTTAAATAAGTTTCCCTTTAAGCACTGCTTTTGCTGTATCCCACAACTTTTGATAAATTGCATTCTAATTTTCATTTCAATTCATACATTGTTTTCCATTTTAATTCCATTTTGTTCTAAGCTTATACTTTGTATGATTTCAATTGGTAGGCTTTATGGCCAGCATATTGTCTATCTTGGTGAATATTCTATGTGGTTTGGGAAAATGTATTCTGCTCTTGGTTGGAGAACTCTTTAAATGTCAGTTGTATACAGTTGATTGAAAATATAGTTCAGGTCATCTATATTCATACTGATTTTGAATCTCTTTGATGTATCAGTTACTTACAGAGGGTTGTTGATGTCTCCAACTCTAATAGTGGATTTGTCTGCTTCTCCTTTACTTCTATCAGTTTTTGCCTCAGGTGTTTTAATGCTCTTATTCAGGGAATGTACATTTAGGATTGTTGTGTGTTATTACAGAATTAACCCCTTTATTATTATGTAATACCTTTCTTTATTACTGTTGATTTTCCTTGTTCTGAAACTGCCTTGTGTGAAATATTATAGCTATGTTGGCTTTCTTTCAATTAGTGTTAATATTGGATGTTTCTTTCCATCCCTTTACTTGTAACCTATAAGTCTTTACACTTAAATGCATTTCTTTTAGAAAACATGTTGTTTTTTTATTTAAATCTACTCTGACAATATACCTTTTAATTGATAAGTTTAGACTGTTCAAATTTAAAGTGATTATTAATATACTTTTCTTAATATCTACCGTGTTTAACTACTTTTTACTTTTTGCATTTCTTATTTCCCCCTGTTTTTTTTTTACCTTCTCATATTTTAATTGGGCATTTTATATTTTAATTTTTAAAAAAAGACTTACTTATTAGAGAGAGAGAAAGACAAGAGAGAGAGAAAAAGCATGAGTAGGGGGAGGGGCAGAGGGAGAGACTCTTTAAGCAGCCTCCCCTCTGAGCGCAGAGCCAGAAGCAGGCCTTAATCCCGGGACTCCGAGACAAAACCAAGAGATGGATGCTTAACCGACTGAGCCAACAAGGTGCCCCTAACTGTGCATTTTATATGATTCCATTTGATCTCTTCTTTTAGAGTATCAATTATACTTATTTTTATAATTTTTGTAATTCTTGCTCTAGAGTTTAGCATACACATTTTTAAATAATTTAAGTCTACTTTAAATTATACTTCAAATAACACTATATGGATTCACATGAAGTGAAGTTATCTTTTAACCAACTCCTTCTCATTCCTTGTAAAGTTGTTGTCAATTATTTCATTTAGACATAAGTGATTATAATCACCCATTACATTATTATTACTTTTAGTTTAAACAGATATCTTTCTGATCAGTTAAGAGTAAAAAACTAGAATTTTTATATTTTCATCTATTTATTCTCTGCAGCTCTTCCTTTGTTATGTAGATTGAAGTTTCTTTTTGTGTCATATTTTTTTTCCTGTCTGAAGATCTTTAACATTTTATGCACGGCAAGTTTGCTGGTGATGAATTTCCTCAATTAATGTTTATCTGAGAAAGTATTTCTTTTTCACTTTTAAATGATATTTTTGCTGGATATAGAGTCCTAGGTTGACTTTTGTTTTCTTTCAACACTTTATTTATTTATTTTTTGGCTTTCATTTTTTTTTTGTTATGTTATGTTAATCACCATACATTACATCATTAGTTTTTGATGTACTGTTCCATGATTCATTGTTTGTGTATAACACGCAGTGCTCCACGCAGAACGTGCCCTCCTTAATACCCATCACCAGGCTAATCCATCCTCCCACCTCCCTCCCCTCTAGAACCCTCAGTTTGTTTTTCAGAGTCCATAGTCTGTCATGGTTCGTCTTCCCCTCCGATTTCCCCCCCTTCATTCTTCCCCTCCTGCTATCTTCTTCTTCTTCTTTTTTTTAAACATATATGTATTTTTTGCTTCAGAAGTACAGATCTGTGATTCAACAGTCTTGCACAATTCACAGTGCTCACCGTAGCACATATCTTCCCCAATGTCCATCACCCAGCCACCCAATCCCTCCCACCCCCCACCACTTCAGCAACCCTCAGTTTGTTTCCTGAGATTAAGAATTCCTCATATCAGTGAGGTCATATGATACATGTCTTTCTCTGATCGACTTATTTAGCTCAGCATAATACCCTCCAGTTCCATTCACGTCGTTGCAAATGGCAAGATTTCATTCTTTTTGATGGTTGCATAATATTCCATTGTTTTCTTTCAACACTTTAAATGTATTATTCTACTCTTTTTTAATGGTTTCTGAGAATAATTGCACTGTAATTATATCCTTGTTACTATATAAGTGTGTCTTTTTTAATCTTATGACTTTTTTCAAGAAATTTTTTCTTTGTCTTTGAATTTCTGTTGTTTGAATATAATATGGGGGAGTTTGTTTTTCATTTATTTTACTTGGTGTTCTCTGAGCTGGGTCTGTGGTTTGGTGTCAGTCATGAGTTTTGGAAAGTTCTCAAATATTGTTACTTCAAATATTTCTTCTGCTCCATTCTTTTCTTCTTCTTTTGACATTCCAGTTGTGTATAAATCATCTGTTGAAATTGACCCATAGCTATTGGCTATTCTGTTATGCTTCTGGTTTTTATTTTTATTCTTTTTTGACTATGTATTCCAATTTTGCATGTTTTTTACTGATACTTTCCTCAGCTTTACTGGCTTTATACTGATGTGTTATCAAAGGCATTCTTCATTTCTGACAGTTTTTGATTTTCAACATTTACTTTTTATTTTTTCTTAGAGCTTCCATCTCCCTGTTTACTTTATTCATCTATCTTGCATGTTGTCTGCTTTTTCCATTAGCTCGCTTATTAATCATAGCTATGTTAAATTGTCTGTCTGGTAATTTCCATAACTGCGTCATATCAGAGTGGTTCTGACATGACTTCATCTTTCAGACTGCTTTATTTTCTTTCTTTTCTTTTGGCATATGTATATGCCGAAGTAGACATGTTGTACCAGATTATGGGAACTGAGGTAAATAAGTCTTTAGTGTAAGGATATATAGTAATCTGGCTAAGAGTTAGACTGTGTTTTATGTTTGCTATAGTTCTATATGACAGAAACTCTGAATTTCTATAGTGTTCTTATTTTTTAATTCCTCTCTTTACTTGGACTTCCCTTTGTACTCCTCTTCAACTAGAAATATTGTGTCTCGTAGCACCTTTAGCTGTAATCCATTATTAATATACTAGAGCCCTGTTGAAGTGATGGTAATGTGTGGGGAAGGGTTATTATTCTACAATTTTCCTATTAAATCTGTTTAGTGGTCTATGTTCAGGGCTGTGATTTTCACAACTGTTCCTGCAGTGGTACAGGTTTTTTCTCCCCTTGTCCATTATCAGGCTGCAGTGTTCTCAATCTATTTCAATAAGGCCCCAATTCATTTTGACTATATTTCGTTTTTTGTTTTTTCCTCTCTCAAGTGAGACAGAATGGCTAAAAGATCTGGAGTGGGAGGAATGAACTTCTGCTGACATAGGACAAAGTGCTAGCCAACTCTTTTTTCCCTGGAGAGTAGGCCTTTGTTAGAAACTGCTAGGCACATTTCATAATAAATATTCTTCTGCTGTCCTGCAAAATCCATGAAGGAATATGTTCACTGCTTTATCATGAGAGACTGATGGGTTTCCTTCATATAAAGCTCATGAAAGTCTGGGGGCCCCTAATACTGAAATCCCTAGGAATTTCTCACTCTTATTCTTGTCCACCTTTAGTCCACCATAGAGACCCTTAGTCTCAAGCAAGTCATCAAAATTACCATTTAAGTGTTTCATTAAGTGTTAATCATTTACTTTCAGTATGCCCACAATTTTTCTTGTTGTTAAGGTAGCTCTCTACATGTAGGGCTGAAATAAGAAGTCTAGAGAGTGATTTTTAAAAGTAGCCAACGTTATAACATGTTTAAATAATTATAGCAATATGTTAGAAAACAAAAAATTGAATATGAAGTACAGAAAAATTTGCTGAAGACAGTGAGGTCCTTAAATAGGTGACTGGGGTTAGGATCAAGTTCATAGGAAGAGAGTTTGGTTTTAGATAGGAGTACAGATAAGCTATTAGTTGAATTGTGTCTCCCAAAAAGATGGAGTCCTAACCTTGAGTACCTGTAACTGGGACCTTATTTCAAAATTTTGTCTTTGCAGATGATCAAGTTAAGATGAAGTCATTAAAGTGGGTCTTAACCCAATATTAACTGTATTTTTATAAAAATGGGAAATTTAGGGACAAATACACAGGGAGAATGTCATGTAAAGATGAAGGCAGAGATTGGGCTGACACATCTATAAGTCAAGGAATAACAAAAATTGCCAGCAAACCACTAGAAGTCAGAAGAGAATCATGGAAGCAATTCTCCCTCATAGCCCTCCAAAGGAACCAGACCAGGGAACAGGACAGACAACCTGACCTCAGACTTTTAGCCGCCAGAACTATGAGAGAATAAAATTATGTTATTTAAGATACACAATTTGTGGTATTTTGTTATAGCAGCTCATGAAACACATACACAGTAACAGGAGAGAAAATATATTAACCAGAGTTTGCAGGTGGGATGGTACAATGGAAGAAGTGTGCAGAAGTTGTCTTCTAATTATTTTTATTTTCTTAAGGAAGAAGGTAGCAAAGTCATATGTTAGGAGTGAAGATGGAGATGTTTTTAAAGCAAACAAGGGGTATGAAATAGACATCTATGAGACCAAGTGGGAATAAACATGGGAAATGTAATTGACAGCCAACTTGATGTTAGTGGTTTGAATTCATAGTGAGAATTCAGTAATCAAGTAGGGAAATGTGACTCAAATTAAGGAAATTACAATGATGATAGAGGTTAAAGGTTAGATTTCGAAGATATATATAAAAGGCATGATTAAATTTATCTGGTGATTGAAAATAGTGAATGAATGAAAATTAAGAATTAAGAAAGCTGGGCACCTGGGTGGCTCAGTTGGTTAAGTGACTGCCTTCGGCTTAGGTCATGATCCTGGAGTCCCGGGATCGAGTCCCACATTGGGCTCCCTGCTCAGCAGGGAGTCTGCTTCTCCCTCTGACCCTCTTCCCTCTCGTGCTCTCTATCTCTCATTCTCTCTCTCAAATAAATAAATAAAATCTTTAAAAAAAAGAAAAAAGAATTAAGAAAGCTAACTGGACTTTTAACATGATAAATCTACTAACTGAGAATAGCACACAGAAGGAAGAAAAACAAATATGTTCAGTTTTAATCCTGTTTTCATTTTTAATTTTACTGACATTATACCACATCAGTTGCCTTAAATATTTAAATCAACAAAATTCATTCATTGGCCAAATTACCAAGTAAGCCTCAACAGTACTTTATTAGCAAGATAATAGATTTTACATCTACTACTCTGTTAGTTATGTAAAAATAGTAATACTAATTACTTGGTTTTTATTTTTAAACACTATCTGCCCATAAGTATAAAAAGCAGGTCCAAACACTTTTTGGCAGAGGTTGATTTGACTCAAAAATTTTTTTCTAACTTCTGGTTTATAAGAATTGAAAATGTTATCAGCCAAACATTTGATCCAGGAACTCTGTGAAAATTCAAAAAGTCACAAACATAACTTGTATGTGTGTGGGAGTAGGTGTAACTGGAGGCCCAATTGCCATATATAACAATGAGTTTATTCTTTTTTCCAATGAAAAATCCTCTGTATTAATAAGATAGAATCCTAGGCAGCATGGCATTAGTTAGGGTAAGCTATTTTATCTCTAGTCATTGAATATAAAGGAGAAACAAATTTTTTTGATTACTTGATAATCCTGTGTAATATTTTTAGAATTACCTATGCACAATTGAGAAATAGTTCTTTTCATTCTTATTTTCATCTTCCTGAATGTGCTAATGTGTTATATTATATTTTAAAGATAACAATAGCAGCTTATATTAAGGTCATTCTTTAATTATTAATCTAAATGTATTTTATCCCTTCTTTGTTATGTGTTAGGTTATTTTAAGTAATTTGCACTTTCCCCTAAAGATAATGGAAAGCTATTGAAGAAGTTTAAGTAGGAGAATCAACTAATTAACTAACACTATCTTAAAAATCACCCCAAAACTTAGTAGCTTAAAACAATGACTTTATCTCAAGATTCTAATAGGTCAGCAATTTAGTCTAGACTAAGTGAGTGTTTTTTTTTTTTTTGTTATTGTTGTTGTTATTGTTCTTGGTCATGCATCTGCTATGAGCTGAGAATCAGTTTTGCTGATCTTATCAAGACTCCCTGACTTGTCTGGGCCTTTGATTCAGCTATGCTCCACATCTGTTATCCTCTAGTAGGCTGGCCCTTGTCAGAGGCAGAGGTCTAAAGAGAAGTAACAGAAATACACAGCCCAATTGAGACATGAATTCAGAATTGGCTTGTTATTCTATAGTCTGTTGGCCTTGTGATCAGGTCACAAGATCAGCTAAGATTCAAGAGGTGAAGAAATAGACTCCCTATTTGATAGGAGAAGCTATAATTTTGTATTCCAAAGAGTGCAAATTATAAGGACATTGAAGAAAAGTGGAGAAATTTTTATAAGCAATAAACCACAGAGAGTGACATGATAAGACTCATATTTTAAGATTTTTATTTATTTTTTGACAGAGAGAGAGATAGTGAGAGCAGGAACACAAGCAGGGGCAGTGGGAGAGGGAGAAGCAGGCTTCCTGTTGAGCAGGGATCCTTATGTGTGCCTTGATCCCAGGACCCTGGGATCATGACCTGAGCTGAAGGCAGAGGCTTAAGCGACTGAGCCACCCAGGTGCCCAAGACTCACATTTTAGATAAAATGTTCTGGCTTCAGTGAAGAAAGCAGATTGGAAGAAAGCAAGATATTATCTATTATCTCAACTACAAGTATATTTTAGGACTTAATATTTCCTTTAAAAGACATTCGCTATATGGAAAAAGTTATATTTTTATGTGTTCTTTTGTGTGTGGTTGTTGTTGAATTAAAAATAAAAGTATTCTTGGGGCACCTGGGTCGCCAGTCATTTGAACATCGATTCTTGGTTTCAGCTCAGGTAATGATCTCATGGGTCCTGAGATCGAGCCTCACATAGAGTTCTGTGCTCAGCAGGGAGTCTACTTGAAGATTCTCTCCCTCTGCTCTTCCCCCATCAAAACAAACAAATAAATCTTTTAAGAAATAAATGTATCTTCAAAAAATATTAGCAAATCAAATCCAACAGCATATTTAAAAATATTTATACCATGACCAAGTTAGATTTACTCTTGGAATGACAGGACGGCTCATCAATATAATACACTGCATTAATAAAATAAAGGACAAAAAGCACATGATAATTTTGATTGATGCAATAAAAGCATTTTACAAAATTTAATATCCTTTCATGATAAAAAACGTTCAACCAATTAGGAATGGAAAGAAAATATTTCCACATAATAAGGGCTATGTATGATAAACCCACAGTTAACATCATACTCCATGATGAAAACCTGAAATCCTTTCCTCTAAGTTTAGAAATAAGACAGAAATGCCTGATTTTTCCTCTTTTATTCAACACAGTACTGAAAATTCTAGCTAGAGCAATTAGGCAAGAAAAAGAAATAAAATGCACTCAAATTGGAAGGAAAGTACAATTATATCTGTTTGCAGATGATATAATTTTATATGTAGAAAACCCTAAAGTTACACACACACACACACACACACACACACACACACACACACACACTCCAAAAACAAAGAAACAAAAACACTGTTAGAACTAATAAATGAATTCAGCAAAGTTGCAGGATACAAAATAATAAAACATCCTTAACCAAGGATATAAAAGAATCAGATACCCCAAATTAGAAAACTTTGTTGAAAGAAATTAAAGAAAGTACAAATAAATGGAATGACATCCATATTCACCTTAATATTAAGGAATCATCAGTATCCAAAACAATATACAGATTTAATGCAATCCCCATCAAAATCCCAGCATGTATGCAGAAATAGAATATCATATGGGATCTCTAAATAGCTGAAACTATCTTGAAAAAGTTGGAGGTCTCACATTTCCTGATTGAAAAACTTACTACAAAGCCAGACTAATAGAAACTATGTGATATTGGCATAAAGACAGACATATAGATAAATGGAATATAATAGGGTGCCAGAATTAAGCCTTGCATATATGGACAAATGATTTTCAACAAGGTTACCAACACCATTCAAGCAAAAAGGATAATGTCTTTGGGGAATGGTACTGGGAAAACTGAATATCCACATGCAAAAAATAAATAAATAAATAAAATTAGGCTCTTCCCTTACACCATATACAAAAATTAAAATAGATAAAAGACCTAAATACTTTCAGAGCTAAAACTATACAACTCTTAGAAGAAAACTTTGGGGAAAATCTCAACATTGGATTTAACAATGATTTCTTGGCTATGACTCCGAAAGCAGCAGAGGAAAAAAATATATAAATCAGATTATGTCAAAATTTAAAACTTTTGTGCATCAAAGGATGCTGCCAACAAAGTGAAAAGGCACCTCACGGAATGGGGGAGCAAATTTGCAAATCATATATAGTGTAAAAGATTAAATTCAGAATAACTAAAGAACTCCTACAACTCAATAACCAGAAAAAATATAATTTAAAAATCATAGGTTTGACAAAGGCTTTGAATAGATATTTCTCCAAGAAAGACATACAAATAACCAGTAAACACATGAAAAGATGCTCAGCATCATTAATGATTAGGGAAATGCTAGCCAATATTATAAGGTACCACTTCATGCCCATTAATGTGGCTATCAAAACACAGAAAATAACAAGTGTTGGCAAGAATGTGGAGAAATTGGAACCCTTATGTTTTGCTGGTGGGACTGTAAATTAGTGTAGCTTCTGTGGAAAATAGTGTTAAAATAAAATTCGAGAAATTAAAGTTAAAGTAGAATTACCATATGATCCAGAAATTTCACTTATCTTTATATGTCCAAAAGAAGTAAGAGCAGGAACTCAAATAATTACCTTACACCCATATTCATAGCAACATTACTCACAATAGCCAAAAATTAGAAGCAGCTCTATGTTCACTGACAGATGAATAGATAAATAAAATGTAGATAATACAGTGTCACCTGGATAGCTCAGTTGGTTTAGCAAACAACTCGATTTCAGCTCAGGTCATGATCTCAGGATCATGAGATCAAGTCCCACTTCTGGCTCCATGCTCAGAGCAGTCTGCTTGGGATTCTCTCCCTTTGCCCCTCCTCCTGCTCTCTCTCTCTCTTTCAAATAAATAAATAAATAACTTTTAAAAAAATCTAGATATACATATAATGGAATATTATTCAACCACAAAAAAGGAAGGTTATTCTGACACATACCACAACTTGGATAAACCTTGAAGACATTATGCTAAGTGAAAGAAGCCAGTTACAGAATGACAAACACAAAATGACAAAGTATGATTCCACTTAAATCTGGTTATCTAGAGCAGTCAAATTCATAGAGACAGAAAGTGGATGGTGTCTACCAGGATAAGGGGGAGGAGTTATGGGGAGTTAGTGTTTAATGGTACAGCGTTGTAGCTAGAAAAAGTTCTGGAGATGGTTGGTGGTGATGGTTGCATAACAATGTGAGTGTGCCTAATGCCACCGAACTGTACACTTAAAAAAGGTTAAAATGGTAAATTTTATGTTATGTGTATTTAACCACAACAAAGAAAAAGTGAAAAAAATGCATATTTTTACAAAATAGAAATTTTTGCTAATATCAATCTTCAATGATCCAAGAGTAAGTATATATCAGGTCTTAGAAAAAGCCTCGAGGTAAATTCTAAATATATTTTCATTTCTGCCTACTGGTCCTGATCTGGAAAGTGGATCACTTTTTTTTCACTCCATTGTTATCTGTCTTGGCAATATGACCTAGTTTGTCCCCTGAAATATGAGTGGAGGTTGCATGTGTTTCTTTTGTGTGAAGAAAGGAGGGGAATCATGTAGTTCTGATGATACTTTTCCTGCAACAGTGTGACTGTCACATTCCAGCTAGCTACTAGAGTCTTGATCCCACTCTGCAGAAAATGTGAAGGAGAACTGTGGCTGATCTGAAATGGATATAATCTTGAGCATGAAAATTTGCTGAAAGACACTGAGATTGCAGGGCCATTTGCTACTACAGCATAGCTGAGATTACGCTGACTAATGCAGCCTAGATAATGAATTAGTTTTAAGAAACTAGTATATTGTTTTTATTAATCTTTATTTGACTGTTTTATCATTTGTATCAGAAACTGGAATTTTTTTTTTCAGGTTCAGTGTACTAAAATTCATGTTCCAGGGGTCTATCCAGAAACAGGGGATGGCTAGCTCTCTGAATTTATTTTCCAATTCTAAGAGAGACCATTTGATAGACCTCAGTGGTGTTCAGTGTATATAGCTGGTATAACCCAAGGACAATTGATGGAGTGTGATGCTGCCATTTAACACGAATATGGCTGCCAGGTATATGTCTCTGTTCATAAGAAGTGGCAATATTTGTAGACTGGATAGGCATCTAACTATTGCCCACTGCATCCCCCATATACCATTTGTACAAAGAAGAGACAGAATGTAGGAAAACACAAGAATCTAAACATGCCTGTAGAAGTCAATTATATAACCCCAACTAAGCAAAGGAAGCCAAAGACCTTAAATACATTATATTCATACATCAATAATTTAGAATTTATATGTGGTTTAGGATAACCAACACTCAACCTCTTATTAACTATATGTAGTAAACAAAAATACATTGAATCAAGATGCCTAAAATTCCTTCCCACCAAGTAACACAATTAACAGTGTTTCATTGTTTGACTTTTTTTCCCCTTCTGACTATAGTTTGAGATGTTTTGTGAAGATAAATATGTAAAGAGTTAGTTACAGTTTTTTTTTTGCCCTAGAAAATTTCTTTTAGATACTATTTATTTGACTTGAAAAGTTTATATAACTAACTCTCACAACTTAATAAAGGAAAATGTATTTTTTATCAGAAATATCTGTACTCTTTGATTTTTTAAAAAAATTTTGGACACTATAATAAAAGTAGCCTAAGATTTGTCTTAATGACTTCAATTGTTAAAATCTCTAATGTTCAATTGTTATTGAATGCTTACTATTATTTTTAAAATAGCCATTTAAAGGTTTATGGGTCTTATTTACCTCAACTTGCTGTTGAGAATCTGGCATACCATTAGATTTCTACTTACTTTTTAGATAATATTATTTCATGTATAAATAATTATGAGTGCTGTTCATTAGTACTTCTGTGATGATAGAAATATTCTTTATCTTCAGTGTCCAAGCCACTAGCCACTTGAAGCTATTAAACATTTGAAATGTGGCTAGTATGACTGACAAACTAAATTTTAATTTTTAAAAAAAATGTAAACAGTTACATACAGTTAGTGGCTGTTATATTAACCAGTACAAACCTAGATCTAAATCTCGATAACTTGGAAAAGACAGTGGATTATTTCATGTTTTTTTAATTTCTGAATATGATCCAAATAAGTGGTCTAAGTGACACTCTAGTATTGGAGAAGGAGAAAAGGAATTATGAATAAATATTTTAAGCCTTATGCTATAAGATTGATTTTAATGAGAAAGACTGTAGAAAAAGTTTTTTTAATTTTATTTTATTATGTTAATTACCATACAGTACATCATTAGTTTTTGATGTAGTGTTCCATGATTCATTTTTTGTTTGTAACACCCAGTGCTCCATGCAGAACGTGCCCTCTTTAATACGATCACCAGGCTAGCCCATCCCCCCACCCCCTCCCTTCTAGGAGCCTCAGTTTGTTCCTCAGAGTCCATAGTCTCCCATGGTTTAAGGAATGTAGAAATAAGCATTTTCTTAAAGCTTACACATTTAGGTATAATAGAACTGTAAAAAACTAAAAGATTATAGTGGGAAAATGTAATTATAAAAAATGCAAATGCCACAAGTTTTTATTTGGTAAAATTAAAGAAATCACAGTGCAAAATTAACATTGTAAAAAATATACCAGATACATCTAAGTGAGTTGCAAAGGCAATTATTTAGATCAATATTAGAATATATTTCTCTCTATATAAAATAGAGATTGAATTACCTCTCTCATATAACCAGCTAGTCATTTTTAGGATCAGAATAAAACTTACATTTTTTTTTGATGCTGCATTCTGTTTATTTCATATATTTAGTTTCTGTAACTAAATTAGTAATGACAGAATAAAATTATATTCTAAGACATAGCATGTGTGTTATTATTTACATTGACTTAAAATCCAGTTTTCATAGGATTTGTACTTTCTGAAAATTTTGTTCAGGAAACACTTGATAATAGGATTTGAAAAGATAGGAACATTTGATAAATATATATTAAAATCATGAATATTTGGGATGAAATATATTACAACTCTAAAGATAAATGGAAGAAGCAGTATCTTGGTTCCTGTATTCCATCAAAGAAGTATATTGCAGAAAGTCGTCTCAGAAGTCAGAGATATCAAGTAATTTAAAATTTTCAATGTTAAAGAATCATACAAAATTAGTGCATATTGAATTTATAAGTAATAATGAAGACATTAACAATTTCAAAGGTAAGCTGTTTCTAACATAAAACTTTTTTTGTTAAATGAATAAAATATAATCGTTTTTTCAGATGATCTATTTTTGTGGATATTTTCTCTCATGCAAAATGTTGCTTTTATTCCTTCTGAAGCCATTTTCTTAAATTATACTGCAAAGGTGATTCGTATAGTCAACATACCAGAAATACAGACTTCATAATTGACCAGTTTGGATCATTTTCCTTCGAAGGCCAAAAGATGGTGCTACTGTGTAGCTGAGTTATTGTTCCTCAATAATCAATTGCCTTCTGCAGTTCACTTCAGCGGCTAAAATGGCGGAAATACATCTGTCATAAGAGCAAGTAAAACAGGTCTGAAAATGCAGTGAAACGAATCAGGTAACAAATTAACTTACAGTGATACCCAACGATAATTGGACTTTGTGAAAACTGACAGTTGCCTAGTGGCAAAGAGATTGGTAGTCTCTTTTTGTGTTACACGTAGACATTTCTGAGAATTCAAGTTAAACACTCCCTGTGAAGAAGTCATGGGTTAAAAGAGAGGCAGGAAGAAATAAAGAGAAACTTTAAAGAAATTGTCATCTTATGAGGACAACCTAATAAGTCAAGTATTAATATTTCCATTTTAATAATTTAGTAACTTTATAATCTCAGAGTAAACCTCAAAATTATTTTTCCTTATAAACTATTAAAGTTTTGTTACAATTAACATTAAACCAAATGTTATTCATTATAGTCACTATATTATGCAGAGCTAGCCTTTTCCTATTTTAATTCTTTAATTTTAATTTTATACTTTGTCACATCAAAATATGCACATACTCTTAAAAGTCAAATAGTTTTATAAGGTTTATAAAAGAAATTAAAAGAAAGAAGTCTTTACACCTCAACAACCCCAAGTCTCTGCTCCTCAAAGGATGCTTTTACAGATACTTTATTCCTGTATTTTATCAGTATCTTATATTTTTAATTAATATAATTATTTTATTTTATCTTGATTTTCCGGTGTTAGATGTATCTATTCACTTCCTGCTTCAGGTTTTCTATTTACCCTCTGTCATACACATGTCTTTCTCTATTTTCCAAGTAGAGTTATATCCATAGTTTTCTGTTAAATAGATAATATTGTTTGTATTATGAAAATGTGAACATTATTCACAGATGAGTTATGCAGTGTACTATGGTTACATTTAATTTCTGTACAACTTTGTGTATTTTAGAAGATTATACTCTATAATGGTTTTCTTAATACTGAGTACTTATCACTGTAGGAAGTTTATAAGTTATCCCCAAACCCTACTAAAGTGTTAATTTCCTCTCCACACATTTAAACACATTATCTGTATAGTTAATATAGTATTAATTATTGCCACCATGCTGTATATTAAATCTCCAGAACTTATTCTTCCTACATAACTGAAACTTTGTACCCTTTTCTTGGAGAAAGTCATTGAGAGGATATGACCACCTGCTAACTCTCAAGCACAACCCGGTCAATCAAAGATTCCTTACCTACTCCCTTTTCCTTGAAATGTGTGTTCCTCTTGCCTTCCAGGCACTAGAAGCTTCCCCAGGGATGTAACTTTGAGACAGTGATGTATTGCTGAGATGTGTGTCTGGACGATATAAATGACTGCACCCAGTTAAGGCATCTATATAAACTTTCAAGATTCTGGTGGGCAGATGTGGAGATCTACTTATCTTATAGCTGCCTCCTAAGTGAGTTTCTTTGCTGGTTAAACCTGGCATCTACCAGTCTGGAGTGGCCTGCCTTTCTTCAGTTTCTCCATGTACAGGGCTAGTTTGTGAACCAACAATTAGTAAGCCAGCCAGGAGACCAAAGAAATGGGACTTGGGAAAGAAGCATCCATAGGGGAAATCCTGCATGGACCATCAGTTTCTCTGTGGGGAGAAGTTCCCATAGATCAGAAGCTTGTGGACTTCCAGCTGCTTTAAAGTTCTTGTCTGAGGAATTGTACAGAGAGCAAGGTGGCAGAGAAGGAAAGCAAATGGTTGCCACCGTGAACTGGCCTCTATTGTAGGCAGTTCAGCTGGCCACCAACGTCCAACTAGAGGCTGAAGCTCAGGTTAAGAAGTTGGAAAAAGAGCTGAGGTTAAAGCTACTTCTCTGCTGGCTTCAGGGCAACAGACAAGGTGGGAAAGCAGGATTATCTGTTGGAGACCTCCGTGTGCTCTTTTGCATAGCTAGGAGGGCACAGGCGGACACAGATGAAGATCTGAACCCTGGTGACAAAGCCTGACAGGACGCTAAGAGGTGGAATCCCTGGGCGGGTGAGGAGAGTGAAGAGGAGGTGTTGCGCTGATTTGACAGTGAAGTGGATGAAAGCCTCCTGCCATCCGACCCCAAACAAAGGAAAGCAAAAGCAAAGCAACCCCAGCCAGCAGGGCAGCTCCAATTCAGGAAATGTTCACTATGAGAGAATATACTCCCACTGAGCTTATTGATACAGCTGCCAAGTTCCAGCAAAAGGCCAGGGAAAGTATCCAGGCGTGGTTAGTGCAGCTAAGGGAATATGGGGCGGGGAGGTGGAGGGAGGAAGAAATGTTGGCATTTCTTTGATCAGGCAAGAGGCAGAGGAAATGAGCAGCATCACACACACTCAGCCCTCCAGTAGTGCCTACATAGTGCTTGGAAGTTCAAGGTACTCATGCCTTATACACTGGATTATTCTAGCCTGCAGGGAGGCTTGGTCTAATGAGGGGACTTCCCTCAGCATGTGGGACCCTGGAAATCTATAGAAGAGGTACAACAAATTCTTAGGGAGTTGGGAATGAGATTGGCCACATACACCCCTGTCTTTGAAGGCCCTAATTGAGCTACATTCACTGCAGAAATGAAAACTAAGATTCTCCAGTCCACCCCAGCACCTAGTGTGGACACTGATTATCTTTGCTGAGCCCAGTTATGGGACAAGACATTTGTGATGTTGGGCAATCCATTGCTGATCTGGGGAAGACTGACAAATCCCAGGAATAAGTACAGGCTGTGGAAAAGACCCAAGACAGAGAGGGAGCTGGAAAAGCTAAAAGGCTATTCCAGTTGATTCTAAAGGGTCTAGTTAGAGTAACCTGGAAGCAAATGTGGTTTGACCTCATTGCTTCAGGGATTCCATTTGAATAGACTGTGTTAGTTGGCCTGTGGAAAGTCTTAAAACCAGAATTATGGTTCAGACCTGTACCATCTTCTATCATTCCTGATGTCCCACCTGCTCCAGCAGAGGCCTCAGGGATACAGTGCTATTAGGGACGGTGCCTCCCGTGCCTTGAGTACAGGATGAAGACCAAGATTGCCTCCAGGTGAGAGCTGTTGGAGGTGATCAGAGCCCTCACATCAGACTCACTATGCACTGGTCCTCCAGAAATAAACAAAGGGTTAGTGCTCCCTTGACACTGAATCTGAATGTACTCTAATACATGGTAACCCTCAGGAGATTCCCGCTCCCCTCAGTGCCATTGATAGTAATGGAGGGCAAAGAGTTATGGTCAGGAAGTTATCTTTGACACTACAAATTAGACATTCTTTCTCATGCAAATATGAGGTTTTTGTCTCCACAATAACAGAGAATATATTGTGCATTGATATTATGTCCATATTGCAACGTATGCACATATGTGCATATTGTGCATTGTAGGTCAAATTGCAAACCTATTGGTAAATTCCACCTCCGTGTTAGTCTGAGGAAAATGCTAAATGGGAACCAGTAAGCCTGCTGCCCCAAAGAGGGGTGGTAACTGTCAAACAATATAAATTCCCTAGGGGGCAGGTTTAAGGAGATGGGAAAAACTATGCAAGAACTACCCCAAGTGGGTATTGTACTCCCTGCCCAGAGTGCTTTCCATAGCCCAGTATGGCCTGTAAATAAGCTTCATGGCAGATGACAGTGGACAGCTGAGAACTGAACAAGGTAGTGCCGCCCATCTATGCGGCTGTGCCCAACATGGCCGCCATCTTGGATACCTTGGTCGGGGTCCTAGGAGTGTACTAAACTGTGCTGGACTTAGCAAAGGCCTTTTTCAGAAAACCGTTGGCACCCTAGTCACAGGATCAATTTGCCTTCACCTGGGAAGGGCAACATGGGCCTTTCAAGGGCTTCCCCAAAGTGACCTGCACCTTATGTCATGGGATGGCAGCCCAAGCTCTGTCTCTGTTGTCCTTCCTCACGTCAGTACAATGGGCCCATTACATTGATGATCTACTGCTAACATGTGAAGATTTGCCTCTGTTGCAGGGCACCTTGCAGGCTTTGCTGGGACATTTGTGAGGGAGAGGATGGGCAGTGAACCCACAGAAAATTCAAAGCCCAGGCACCACCATAAAGTTTTTAGGAGTCATTTAGTCAGGTAAGACATGTGTTGTCCCAGAAGCTCTGACGATCAGGTACAAACCTATTCAACCCCTAAGACTTGTGAAAGAAGTACAAGCTTTATAGGCATTTGGGGGTTTGGAAGGACTTCTATCCCCTTCCTGGCACAGTGCCTCCATCCCTTATAGTGTGGATAAAAAAAAAAAAAAAGGCACACGTGGAACTGGGAATTAGAACAGCAAGCACCTTTGAGAAGGAGAGAATCCTAGTGAGGCAGATAAAAGCTCTGGGCATCTCCAAAGCAGAGCTAGCATTTGAATTAGATGTGCCTGTGACTCCAGAAGGTGTGGGTTGGGCACTGCAACAGAGACAACAGAAGGAGAGGATGTCCTTTAGATTTTGCTTCCAGCTCTAGAAGGGGGGCAGAAACCCCTTCTAACACAGCTGCACCTCCTAATGGTGTACACAGCGTTCCTCTAGGTAGAACCTTTCACAAAAGAGCAGCACATTGTGGTGAGAACTTCCCTGATTATGATAGGGTGCGTAGAGAACATGTTCCATGCTCTGCCATGGCTCAAACTCCCACTTTGACTAAGTGGCATGCCTATTTGCTGCAGAGGAGCACCTTTTGTCTAGAAATATGGGTGCCACTAGGCCTTGTAGAGTATGTAGATCCTCCAAATACTCCCACTCCCATTTCTCTGGTAGCCCCTGTGGTCTATAGAGAGGGAGCAGGGGAAATTCCTACTGATGTCTGATAACATAGATCCATCTTGTCTGGTCAATCTAGCCACATGGACTGTAGTTGCTATTCAACTCGTCACTGACACCGCTTGGACGGAAACAGGAATAAACTGCATCAGCCAGGGTGCTGAACTCAGAGGAGTTTGACTGGTGATCACTCAGTGAGCCCTGGCTATTAACCATTTGCACTGACAGTTGAGTGGTCTGAAGGGATTATCCCTATGGCTTGGACAATGGGCAGCCAAGGGATGGATATCACAAATAATCCCTTGACCAGGAGGTTAGGGGTGAAGATATGTGGAAAGACGTTTGGGTTCACGTGGAAACTCCACATCCCTGCTCATAAGGCACCAACACCCCCTGGCAATTGGAAGGCTGATGTCCTAGTTTGTGTACAAGCCCTAGCAACTGACCCTTTCATAGATACAGCAGATTGGGTGCATAAAAACAGTGGCCACCGTCGTGCCTCAGTGGGATGGTATATTGCCAAGGCTGCTGGATTGCCCTTCAAGTACCATGCTGTAATAGCCTGTCCCGTGTGTTCTAAGCAATGCCCACGGCAACTACCAAAGGAGTCTGGGATGATCCACTGGAGTTCCCAACCTGTAAGGGAAGCTAATATTGATTTGACAACTTTCTTCTAATGGGTGTTGCTATAAATTCCCTCTAAATACTGCTGTATCTTCCTCTCATAAATTTTTTACATTGTGTTTTCATTTTTATTCGAGTTACATATATCATTTTTCATTATTTATTTGATCTCTGTGCTCTTTAGAAATGTGTTATTTAGATCGCAAATATTTGGGGGGGTGTTTCCAGATATCTTTCAGCTGTTGACTTCTAATTTAATCCCATGATTAGAGAATATACAGTTTAGAGAATATACAGTGCCTGATTTGAAACTATTTTAACTTTATTGATATTTTATGGCCCAGAATATGGTCTCTCTTGGCAAATAGTCTATGTGTAATTGAAAATAATGTTTCCTACTTCTGTTGGTTGGGGTACCTTATAAAAGATAGTAGATCAAATTGGTGGGTAGTGATGTCCACATCTATATCCTTACTGACTTTCTGTGTACTTATTCTATTAATTATTGGTAGAAGGGTGTTAATCTGTCTGGTTGCAACTGTGGAGTTGTCTATTTCCTCCTCTGGTTCTCTTGAGTTTTTGCTTCATTTTGAGTTCTGTTATTAGGTGCATAAATGCCTGGGATTTTTATGCTTTCTTAAATTGACCTCAATCATTATGAAGTGACACTATTTAACTCTTGTAATATTTTGTGCTCTAAAATATACTCATCTGATATTAATATTCCCTCTCCACCCTTCTTTTGATTAGCATTAGCATAATATATACTTTACCCTTCTTTATTTTTAATTTACTCATTTTTTTATTCTAAAATATATTTCAGGGACATAAGTCCAGTCTTGCTTTTTAAAAAAAATCCAATCTGATAATTTTTGCTTTTTTGATTCCTGTGTTTATTCTGTTTACATTTAATGTTATTATGCATATGATTGGATTTGTATCTACCAGCTTGACATTAGTTCTTAATATATCCCATCTCTTCTTTTTTTCTTCTTTTTTCTTTTTCTATCTTCTGTATTAATAGAAAATTTTTTAGGATTCCATTTTATTTATTTTTTGTTGTTGTTGGCTTATTTGCTATAATTTTTGTTTTATTGTTGATTGCTTTGGGGGGATTATAGTATACATCTTTAACAATCACAATAAATTTTCAATAATACTATACTGCTTCAAGTAGAGCTCAAGAACCATAGTATTTTTCCAGTTCTCCTCTGCCTGCTTTTTGCCAACTGAACTATTCCCGATTCTATGTGATCATATTTCTGGTGTTCAACTCAGGGATGAAATTCATTCTTGGCTTTCTTTGACTGCCAAGTCAGTTACTTTGGACTACTTTGGACTTTATTTGTCTAAGATTTTGTCACTCATACCTCTTGTCCCATTCATTTTGTTCTTTAGTTATTATGCCCTTTTAAATATTTCCTACCAGTATTTTAATGGGGCTTTGGGAGAGGAAATGGTACATGAACTTGTTTAATCAACAGAAACCACCATTTCATCTTAATGATATGTTTATATTCAAACATACTGCCTTGTAGGAAGACAATTTTATAACCTATATATTGCCTGAATATAATACTTACTTTTCCTTTATTCTTCCTTACTCTCAGCACATTTCCATTACCAGCCTCTCTACAAGCTCTACTGTGTTTTAAGACTGAGAACTAAATTTCATTACCAAATACTTAGTATTTACCTTAAATTTTCTTTCTTTCACAGAAACTTGTTTTTCTCTGGACCTTGTTCATTTCTGAAGCAAACATTTCAGGTGAATGTGGCCTTTTTTCATATATTCCTGTTACTGGTAGAGATAGAGGTCAGATTGTTTGTCTTCTCTACTGATGTCCATATCATTTGGTTATACCACCTTTGCACAATACCCAATATTGTAGTTCATCGACATCTAGATTACTCTCATATTATACATAATTCAGATCCTGTCTCACAGTTTTCTTCTTCACTAATTCATTATTGGTAATGAGAGAGAATCACATTGATATTAGGGTCAGACTCATTATGGTTGATTTCTAGCTCTGATATTTACCTAAAAGATATTGTGATAAGTAGGTTATTTGCACTAAACCCAAGTAATAGGTTTTATTCAAATATTCTTTGCAATGTGACTTTTCAGCTCCTTCCATCAATGGTGAAGTGTACTTTTCCACCTCTTATATCTGTAGTGGATTTGTGACTTATGTTTGATCAATAGATATGGGGGATATGAGAGTTTGCCATTTTTCTAAGCGAGGCTCAAGGGACCTCTTCTTCAGAACTTGACTTCTTCCATATAATAAACCCAGTAAAGGAAATAGACTAAAAGACTAGAGATGAAGCATCTCTGCTGAGGTCATCTTTGACCAGCCAGCCCATAGTCTACTAGCCAGCTGGTCACAAATACATAGGTGAACCCAGCTAATTTCTACCAAGCTTGGATCAGATCGGCAGGACTGCCTACAAGACCTTCAGCATTACTGTGCATTGGTTATAGGGCAATTATTTCTATTTGTAGTGCTCTGGAAGTATTACATGAGCTACCCAAAGTGCATAGTTTAATTGCTGGTATTTGGTAGGTATTTAATAAATGTACTTACTGTTCTAGATATTACTACTCATAAACACTGTAATACCAAAGTTGATACTTCTTTTGATACCTTGGCCTAGTTGCCTTCAATGCTTCATAACTTCAATAATTTCAATATTTTTTCTTCTTCAGTTTTCAAAGCAACCCTATATCACATTTTATCACTAGTTAAAAAATTCTACCTATAAGACTCAAGATAGAAAATCAAATTTCTGATTACAATTCTCTTTCATTACATTGTTGAATGCCATGAAATCAATAGTTATGATAGACTTTGATAATTTTAAGTTTAAAATTGAGTTGCACTAAATAACATAGAAATGTTATATACAAAAAAACCAAGAGACTGGAGGAAAATTGTCATTTTTGTTGGGTCTGTTTTGAATGACCAAATAAATTTTTCATTAGAATTGAATTTTAATGGATATTTCTCTACAAAGATTCTGGTGCTAAACTTACTATAACTAGATAAGCTTAAAACATTAAGACTCCAAGTACTAATATTAACTACCAAACCAAATATATACAGACAAAATATCTGTAAAGATCACCAGGAAAATAAAAAAGTGGAGTACTAAAATGACCCTTGAACATAGGTCGATTTAGGAAACACTCGTGAGTTTTGTACAATAAAATAGAAACTCCCTGGAGAACTCTTCAAAGCAACTCCACATCTCTGGAAATTTAGTAGCCCTGATCTTTTCTGAGTTTACAAACCAACTTTAGGTCAAGAGAAATTACATCTGAAGAAGGCTATCTATGTGTCAATTTCTAACTTAGGCTTAAGAAATCTTGCTTAGTTCTATGTTCTCTTTCTCCCACATTTGTTAATTTCAGTGTGATTTTAGTGAATAAAATCTTAAGGTGAATAATTGCTGATTTATCTTGTATCTTTCATGATATCTAATAGTAGAAAAATTATCATTTGTTTTAATCTCATGTTCTTTTCCTCTCTCATTTATGATGAACATTTTCTTTATTGTCATTACAATTTTCAGATGTTCAACAATTCCCATTTGTTCAGCCATCAACCTCTTTTTGTTAAAAGATTTTATTTATTTATTTGAGAGAGAGAGGGTGGGAGAGAGAGTGATCACAAGCAGGGAGAAGGGATAGAGGGAGAAGTAGACTCCCCGTTGAGTACCCACCCCAATGTGGGACTTGATCCCAAGACCCTGAGATCATGACCTGAGTCGAAAGCAGATGCTTAACCGAGTCACGTAGGCACCCCTATTTTTTGGGGGGGCATTAGTTGCCACACTAGGCAGTTATTTGATATCACTTGACTTTTTCACCTCATGCTATCTTTAGTCAGTTACTTCAAATCCCCCAAATTGTCTTCCTGCTTCCTACCTCTCTTTCGTTCCCCTAAGTAAAACTTTTGACTCTGGTAACCCTGAATTTATTATCATTTTCTTGTATTTCGCTACCAAAATCATAAAAGTTTTGTATTCTGTGATTTTTTTTCTCAAGTTCAATTTATTTTGTTGATGGCTGCAAGCTGCCTTTCACCACCACCTCATTACTGAAATAGTTATGGTCTGCGTCTTTATCTCCCTCGCTTTTGCACTGTTTCTTTTGATCTCTCCTTAACTGAGATATCTACATAATCATGTCATTATTTTGTTCTCTCTTTGACTTTTTTTTTTTCATTTACCACTTTTTCTTTGAAATGTTTTTCTTCCTTGGATTTCTCAGGACGTCAAAATTTTAATCCACCTTTTAATGCCTTAAGGACCTGGGATTCTGTGAATATTCATTCATTAATTTATTCACTTAACAATAATCTCTTGCATACTTACTATATGCGACACACTATCCCAGCCTGGAGATATGTAATTTTGAAAAGGAGAGGAAAAAGTCTCAGATTTCTTTCAGCTCTGTCTTATGTAAGGTACAAACAACAAAACAGACAATGACAAAACTGTGCACTAAGGATGATAATAGGGATTTTCAGAGGGCCAGCTATGTGACTGTATGGAGTAAACACATAAACCATACTGCAGGAATGGAAGTGACCAGAGGAAAGTGTTTCATTCAAGGCACTGGCATGACATAAAACCAGTCAGATGGCTAAAATTAAGGAGAATTAGGGAGGTGACTGCTTACAAAAATAAAGATTTTAGAGGCATCCAGAGACCAACAACAGAAAAAAAGGTGATTACGATCCATAGAGCTGAAAAAGGCAGGGAGAAATAGTTGTTACTGAGCCCAGGGGAGCTGGAGCTTGAAGAAGGGCAAACCCTTTTGGGAGATGTAGTCATGAGAATCACAGCTGCAGTGCAGATGGAGATTAACCAGAAATCTGTTTCCCTATCCTTCAAATCCTTATCCTTCAATCTGCCATTAATGCCTGCCATTTGCCAAATTTAATGAAAAGCAAACTGGTAGGGAGCCCATGGTGTCAAGTACCTGGAGCACTGAAAAGGGAAAAGCATTCATGGGTTAGGGTGGGGGGAGGGGGCATATTACCAATATAGATTATTTCTCTTGCCAACAATATTTATTCTTGCTATTTATTTAAATGAATAAATTCTCATATGCAATATAGAGGAAGCACAGATTGCCATCAAACTCAATTATCATGGGATGTCAGAACACTTTATTCTTATCTAGAACCTAAATGATACTACTACTATCATCATTATTCTTCATACTAGTTAGCATGAAAGGGGAAGCAAATAATAAAAAAAAATATAATTTCTATACTCCCTGACTCTTTCTGGTCATGAAACCAAAATAAAAAATTATAATTTTTTTTTACCACCATCTATTTCATATTCTCCTTATCCTCTATGAGCTGGTAGGATTGCCCTATCTAATGGCTTATCTAATTGACTATTCCAACAGAAACTGTCTTAAAAAATTAAAATGAAAAATTAAAATGAAAAATGAAAAAAATGAAAAATTGACTATTCCAGCAGAAATTTCTGCTTTTATTGGGTTATTCTGCTTTTCCATACACTATTATCAATGAATCTGAGAGCTCTAAGAGGCACTCCAGTGAATTCTCTAGGCTCTAGATACAGCACTCCTGTTTCCCACTGTGTAGCCAGGACCCAGCTCTCCCCTAGTAATAAGGAAACATTATTTCAACCAGTACAATAACCTTTTCTCACCCTTTAAGTGTAAGTGTGTGTCATGTTACTGTGGCATCTAGTGTACTTATTACATCTGGCTCATAAAGTAGAATAATGCCATCAACGTAATGTTCAAAATGATGTTTTATGGGCACCAACAGGTATTATAGGTCATATTATGACAGAATGCAGTAGATTTGACCTAACCTTGATTTAAGATAGTAAGGGCATACATCTGTCCCTGCTAGGTAAAGACAAGCTATTTCTGATTGTTGTAACTACTTGGAAATTTAAAAAAATAATAATAAAGAATCTGCTGAGGCAATATGTGTATATTACACATTAGGGGCTATGTCAATTTGATGTGTTTTTGGATCCTTATTGTAATGGTGGAAGAGAGTCAGCTTTCAGGAAATTATTCTTCATTTGTCGTGATTCTTCCTACAAATATAGCTATCACACAGATCAGGGACAAATGTAAGCATTCTTTTTTTGCCAGTTGCCAAATATTTTTACTTTAGCTATACTTTTAGATCCTAGAGAAATAGCTCCTGGATCCAATGTGAATTAGACTTGAGGTATGATGTTATCTGACACCTGATATCCATAAGCAAACACACTGAAGATTGAATCCTGGTGATGTTTTGGTTCCACAGAAATTAATGCTATTTCAGAGTGAGTTTTTATTAACCCACACAGGTTCTAGGTATTTCTATTTCAGTAGTATAAATAGAAATACCCTTGTATATAGCCACAAGTTTCTCTGATAATGGCTTGGAGAAAGATTCAGAGTATACACTTAAACCTCCATTGCAGGTATTTTATTCAAAGTAAACTAGCTTTTCCCTACAAATAAGGGACTCTAGGTATATAAACTGGCTTAGATCTGGAACTCAGTGACACTCTATAATTTCCAGACACAATTTTATTTTTCTGACGATATAAATCAATCAACATCATAATGGCCACTAATCTCTTTTATGCAGAGATTACATAAGTAATTAACTACTGTTACAGATCCTGTGGTTAAAATACTTTGAATGCCACTTAGAGGTAACTGTGTCCATCTTGTCTCTGAACATTAGTAACATACAAATTTGGAGCCCAGTTAAATGGCACAAAGTACCATGTCCATCTTCAGCTTACAGTGGGAAAACCACCAAAGAGCTTTATAAAAAATGGTGATACTCCACCATAAATGTTTTTCCCTGGTGCATTGTGAAAGGAATATATTTTGGGGCCCTACAGGTTGTATACCTTTAAGAGATGACAGAGAATGTTGCACACAGTAGATCCACTCTGATATTCTCATATCCTTCATAGTATGAGAGAAAAGTTCTAGAATCTTTTTTTAATAAAGATTTATTCATTCACTTTAGAGAGAGAGAGCAGGGGGAGGGACAAAGGAGAAGAGAGAATCCTGAAGCAGACTTCCCACTGACTGCAGAGCCCCACACGGAGCTTGATCCCAGGACCCTGAAATCATGACTTGAGCCAAAATCAAGAGTCAACAGCTTAACCAACTAAGCCACTCAGGCGTCCCAAAAAGTTCTAGAATCTTAACTGCATTTATAGGAAGCCACTATTGAGTCCAGGCTTCAAGCAATCACCCAAGCAAGTTCTTAACAGCATTCCAAGTGCTTAAACTAACATACGATGTTCCAAAACCCAAGTAAATATATCAACAATGGAAAATCTCATACTATTGACTTCAGGTTGTGCTTTCTTTGATTTAATAACTGTAGAGTCCATTCAAACCCACACTTCTCCTGGTAAGATCTTTCAGGTATGTTAGTATGTACTCTATTTCCCCTTAGAAAAGACCTTGCAATTCTTCTTCTGTGACATGCTGGTATTTAACTCTGGAAGCAGAGAAGTGTTGAGGTTGTGTCTTTTGGAAGAGAGGCATTATCTCGGGGGATACCCGCTACAGTTGGAGTCATTGAAAGGCATTTAAACAAAGTATTTTTTTGTGGGTTCAAATTGAGTGTATGAACTGGGCCAGTGTATGCCAAAATTCTTAATTCTCAGGGACCCACTTCTTCCTAATTATATCTTTAAGTACAGTTTAAGAAGAAACTTGATGCATTGATTTCTTTAATCAGCATAACTATGCAACCAAACGATCAATTTTTGGGACTGATGTTCAGCCCTGTTAGTCTTGTGATTACAGGAGAAAAGATAATTTTTAAAAGGGAACCCATAGAAACATTCAATTTCTTTTCTCTAGGCTTGAATTAGGTATATGAATTCCTAGGATTATTTTTTACACTTTTCAGCATTTTCCAATGTTACTGGCCTAGTCTATATTCTTTATATGCATCACTGCTTCCATCACAATGAATTACCAGAGCCATGTAATCACCCAAGGACTTGTGTTATATTGGTAATCTATCCTAAAGTACTACCAATGGTCACCTGGGTAACTGTGATGCAAGGCATGCCACATATGAAGGTCTAATTTCGCCCTCACTTAGAGATCAGGTTTTCATCAAATATATGAGCAATCCAGACGCAGAACCCCATATTAATGGTCAGGTTTCCAGGACCACTCCTGGTATCAATTTCAATATCAACTAGATATTGCCAGTATAGAAAATCCACTCAGATAAAGAGACCTCAGTGAATGTGTTCCATATAGAGTGTGTGCATGTTTAATTAAACACTGAAAGTTAAGATGCTCCGACACTTGCACTATCAGGGAATGGTTACCTTCCCTGGACAAAGAGTAAGGTACAGTCTTATTGGAACCACAGAATTGGGCCACCTGATGGAAATTGTTACAGTAATGCAACTACTGTCAGAAAGTGGTGTCAAAGAAAGGTGGTAAGGAGAAGAACTACTTTGATGTCTGTTTCTGCCCATCGATTTGTATGGGCCTCCCATCGGACGAGTACTATTAGAAGCCAGATTATAAAAGACCCTAGTGACCCAGTCATGAAGTCTGCCTCTTGGTATGGTGAAGATCAGAAATGGTTAGAGAGTGGGTTGGAGATGTGGAAACAAACAGAATAATCCTTTTAGGAGGTAACAGTGATACCAAAGCATTTTAACACATTCTTGTGTTATGAACTATGTCAAAGAGAATGTTTTAGTCACAAAAACAATCATGTCCAAAAGCTGCACATTGAGACATTTCACATTAGTGAAATTGGAAGAAGATTGGTATGGCTGAGATGTGAAGAGGGAAGTGGTGAGACACAGGTCAGGCACAGCACAATCTTAGGCAATGCAACATCTTCTAAACCAAGTTGAGAAATTTAGACTTTTTGTCCAGGAAGACACTCAATGGTTTTAAGAAAGGATATGATATGGTCATTTTCTTTGTTTAAAAAGAAAAAAAAAACTTTCTTTGTTTAAATGCCTTTCAATGACTCCAACTGTAGCGAGTATCTCCCAACTTAACGCCTTTCTTCCAAAAGACATGTTTGGGTTGCACATTTTCTTTTAAGAAAGGGCATAGATTGGAAGAATAAATGCAAGATGTATTAGGAAATAATTGTGTTTTAGTTGATAAATAATGGGATTCAGAGTAAGAGTAACTATTGGAATGGAGATGAGACAGGGAGAGATATTTAGAAACTATAAACAACAGGACTTGGAAATAGGTGTGTGTGTAGGACAGAGAGAGATCGAGAAAGAGAGAGAAACATTAATAAGTACAAATGCCTATCACCTAAATGTGTGCATTTTACAAGGCTCTCACCTTGGAACACTCTCCTCTTTCCTACAATATCTTCCCTGCCAAACTTATTTGTAATTATAGATGCCTCTATTATGCCAGTGTAGCTGTTTCCTAGCCTATATCTCCAACTAAAATCTTTTTTATTTTTTTGAAATCCACCCTCAGATTGGCAGTTGCAAGATATTTCTATCCAGATATCCCACTGATTTCTGAAACTCAACATGTTCTAACTGAGCTCATTTGTCTTTCATTTTACTTATACCCATTTTTCTGATGTCATGTATTATTTTAACGGTGCCATCATTCTCCACATTTCTTATCCTTGAAAGGAATCATCTTTCATTTACTCCTATTTCTTGATTCATCATCATATGCAGTTGGCTAAGCGTCTGCCTTCAGCTCAGGTCATGATCCCAGGGTCCTGGGATGGAGACCCACGTCCAGCTCCCTGCTCAGCGGGGAGCCTGCTTCTCCCTCTCCCGCTCCCCCTGCTTGTGTTCCCTCTCTCACTCGCTTTCGGTCTAAATAAATAAAATCTTTAAAAAAAATCATAAAATTTATCCTTTAACTGCAGTAAATTTTTTGGTCTTAATTCAATTGCTAACCATGTCCAGTCCTTTATATTAAAACTGTCTAATTGGTTGTGAGTATGAAAACAATTACCTATAGTCAGAAATATAGATTTTCTAAATAATGTGTTTTGACATCAACATCTATCTGTCATAACAACTATGGATATTAAGCCATCTGGACCATATAGTTAGTTAAATTAGTAAAACTATGTCAAAAGATTGATTCTATACTGCTTCTTCAGACAGAATTTTTCTCAGTGCTTCTTAACAGTAATAGCTTCTTTAAGACAGCATTACTATAAACAAAAAGGGATTAATCATAATTGCTGAGTGAGAAAACATTTGACTTCCTGGAAATGAGATTTTTATATCTGTAAATGGGGACAATAGCACTTGCCCTACATACGTGACAGAATTGTTTTCAGGCCTAAAGAGACTTAAGAATGTAGATGATTTTAAAATACAAATATATTAGAGAGAGGGAGAGAAGATAGAGATCCTTTATCTGTACTTTGAAATCTCAAACACATATAAAGATGAGAAAACCATTTTAGTGGAAGGACTACCATTAAATATGAATGCTTTCTGAAATTACTCACTGGGATGTTGGGTGTGTTTAAGTAATACTTAAACTCACGAAGTCAGTTTCTATATTTGAAAAATTGGATTAATACATAATACTCATCTGTAGAGTCACTGCACTGTGTTTGGTGAGTAAAATTCTCATTAAGGCTTGGTTTATTCAAATCTTATTATAGACAAAACATACTAAAACACATGAAATAAATTCAAAGTGTAGTAAAGTTGGTTCAGTAGATTCATAATTGATATCCATTAATTATATTTTTCTGTTACTTTGAAAAAAAATCACAGAAGAGTTCTAGGTTCAGTTTCTAACAAGTTTTCTAACACATTAGGTTAAAATACTAAACAAAAAAAGATCAGCTTAGGGGCGCCCCAGTGGCTCAATTTGTTAAGCATCTGACTCTTGACCTTAGCTCGGGTATCGTTTCAAGGCTGTGAGATAGAGCCCCACATTGGGCTCCACACTCAGCATGGAGTCTGCTTGAGATTTCCTCTCTCCCTCTGCCTCTGCCTCTTGCTCCCCCTCAAAATAAATAAATAAAATCTTAAAAAAAAAAGATCAGCTTAAAGTAGTTATCATTTGAATTAGAGGGAAATAAAATCAAAGGACATAGTAGAAATCATTTCAAAACATGGGGGAAGAGGGTAGCATTCTTCAGACTGAATTCTTCATACCCCAGGGCTCCACAGATCATCTGAAAGGCCACTGTAGAGGTAGAGGGAAGCCGCACCACAGACTCTGGAACCTCCACGGCCCTTTCAGCTAAGGAGTTTGTTTCTATTTGTTTGAAATACAGAGGCTTTTCCCCAAACCTTTTGAGAATGGGTTCTGTTGTCATGGGTTCCCCTCCCTGCCACTTCCCATAGTGACTCCCCCAAGAAAAATGTTCGAAAAACTCTGTTATAGAGGGAGGTATTTCTTTTCTGCAACAGATATGACTCTGCTACATCACATTGAAGTAGTTATTTCATATAATGATGATGGTATGTCATTAAGAAAACTAAACTATGTTCACACAATTCTCTGTGAGAATGCAACTGAGTTTTAGTGATAGGCTGGATAATGGCCCTAAAATATGTCCATTTTTCAGTTCCCAAAACCTATTCATGTTACCATCTGTGGTTAAAGGGATTTTGCATATGCGATTACATTAAGATCCTGAAAAGGAAAATTATCCTGGATTATTTGGGCAGGTCCAATCACAAGAGTTCTTATAAGAGGGACCCAGGAAAATCAGAGTCAGAGGAGAAGGAAATGTGTCAATAGAAGTAGTAGAACAGCATGATGTACCTTGAACATGGAGAAAGGTGCCACAAGCCAAAGAATACAGGTGGCTACTAGAAGCTGGAAAAGACCAGGTAATGGATTCTCTAGAAGGAACCAGCCACACTGGCCCCTTAACTTTAGTCCAGTGAAACTAATTTTAGGCTTATGATTTTCAGAACTATAAGAGAAGAATTGTGTGTTCTTTAACCCACTGAGTATTTGGTAATTTGTTGCAGCAGCTTTAGGAAGCGTAAGTAACTAATAAGTAACACATGTGTGCCTCCATTGTTGTGATAGCAGTATGTATGTGATTATTATATCTTCATGTGACAACATTTTCTATGCAAGTTCCTCTAAGTCATTCACACATTCAGCTATAAACTTAATGTATATCATATATTAGTTCCTGTTTTAGTTTTTACAGATAAACAAATTATTGTTCCACAGTCACAGATCTTGAGGGTCTAAGAGTCTGGTTGAAGGGATAGATATTAAAGAAGTAATTATGGTAATGTGTTGAATCTTCACAGTATTGTGATTTATAATAAGAAATATATATTTGGTCTTCCTCCTCAGTCTCTGACACTCAACTTTTGTAAATTTCGAAGTGATAAGAGAACTAGGGGCATTATGGTTCAAATGAGGTCACTGTGGGCACACTCCTGGATGGGTCCTAGATGAGGGCTGGTCTCTGGTAAGATCAAGCCATGATTAGAAACTTGGGATTTTCTCTTTTGAGAAGGGGGAATGGCTAAAAATGGAGTAATAATCAATCATGCCTATGTAATGAAGGCTCTATAAAAATCTCAATAGTATAGAGCTGGAAGAGCTTTTATGTTGATGAATACATTCATGTACCAGGAAGGTAATCCTACTCCCGACTCCTCAGAAACTCCTGAGCTCAGGACCCTACCTATCTCTTCATCTGGCTCTTCATCTGTATCCTTTATTGTACCTTTTGTACAAACTGGCAAATATAAGTGTTTCTCTGAGCTCTGTGAGCTGTTCCAGCAAATTAATCAAACCCAAGCAGGAGGTTGTGGGAAGCTCAGATTTATAGCCAATTGGTCAGAAGCACAGGTTACAACCTGTGGCATCTAAAATGGGGTGGGAGAGTCTTGTGAGACTGAGTCCTTCACCTATGGGATCTGATGCTATCTCCAGGTAGATAGTATCAGAATAAAGTTAAACTGTAGACAGACAGTTGGTATCACAGAAAATTGCTTGGTGTTGGGAAAAAACAAACAAAAACATACATCTGATGTCAGAAGTGTTGTGAATGTGGCAATAGTGTGAGAATAAAAGGGAAGCAATTTGAGAAAGACTTAGGGGGTTCTAACACAATCCAGTAAAGGAGGTATGCATAAAGGAATATTATGAGAATCTAAGGGAGAACCTAACCCTATCTGGGAAAGGCTAGCTTCATGAAAGAGATGATACTTGGGTTAAGTTACACAGAATCAGAGGAAACGTCCCAGGGGTATTAAGTTTGAATAGGAAATTTTAGGCAACATGAACATTTTTAGCCTATTTGAACAGCTACCAAAAAGATGAAATTCGGAGATTTGAGAGTAATCCCAAAGAGGATTGCTATATACATTAATATTAGCCTGAGGAATGCATGCAATGGAAAACAACTGTTAAAAAACAAAATTCAACTGAGTAAACTTTAAAGATCTTATTGGCTTTATTCAATGATCATGAATTGGGCAGCATCCCATCCAGCAGATAGAAAGAAGCTCCAAGAAGGTGTACACAACGAAATTCTTTTATAGGTAGAAGGGAGTGGGAATAAGGAACTTATACTAACAAAAATTAGATTGGTTGTGGCAAGGTCACTTTCCTTCAGGAGACCTCAGTTTCTATCAGGCAAATTACCTGCTAGTCCTGACCAGGTGATTCTTGATTGGCCCATTTAAGATTCCATTTCTGGGAGAGGCTGAAACTGTCATTAAGTTTTGGTTTGCTGATGTAGGTCTTACCATAAATGACTCCATTTGGGGACTGTTATCTTGTTTTTAACACTACACACTCACTATCTTTCACAAATAATTTAAAGATAAGGAAACCATACCTATTAAGTTATAAATGAAGATGGGTGGTATGGCTAATTTGTTTTATGATGAATGAAAACAAGATTTAAGGAAATATGCATTGTGTTTACAAGATGAGCACCAATGTTCCTTCTAGCTACATGCTTCTAGAATTCTGTTAAATCTAAGTGAAATGTATTCTAATTTCCTGAACTGGCAGAAATAAAGCCTTTGAATACTTCATAGAAAAAAATGTGTGCTTGATAGGAAGGTTGAGTTTTCTTTTCTTTTTAAAGAACTTATTATTAGTGTGTATGTGTGTGTGTGTGTGTAGAGCAGGCATGAAAAAAAGTTTTTCAAATATTTGTCTGTTACCATGTATACAAATATCTGGGTGTTTGAAAAGATTATTTATTGTTGTTCGTTTATTTGTTTCATTTTGTTTGTTTGCATTGCTTTTCATTAGAATGTTCAAGGATTGTGCAGCTGTAGTCAAGGTCTTTATTTATTTTGTTCTATTCAGGATAACCTCTTACTTTAGCAATAGTAATTTCATGATCCTTATTCCTTTCTCCACCACTCTTTTAGTGAAGTATGAATGTCTATTGTTTGCCATGCTGTTACTTCTCTGATGTGAAGGCCACCTGTCATTGAAAAGAGTTACCATGCTCCACTGAGGCAGATATGATGTTTTTAAATATATTCTAAGATTTATTTAATAGGTTTGACCTTTCCAGAAATTGTCCTTATCCATCATTATAGTATATGATCAATCATTTCATACTCCATCATCTATAAAACAAGCATTAACAATAGGAGAAAGAGTTTACATTCTATTTTTTGCTAGAGATTTATGTCAAAACAGTTTGGACAGCTCTGCTAATTAAGGATAGCAAACTCAAAAATGTAGACCAATATGACTACTCTTAAAAGGGTCAGGGTCTTAACTGAACTTTCTCTCAATCTATATTGTACTATAGATTTCAGGAACATAAAAAATGGGTCCAGTAATTTTTTTAAAAGATTTTATTTATTTATTTATTTGAGAGAGAGAATGAGAGATAGAGAGCACGAGAGGGAAGAGGGTCAGAGGGAGAAGCAGACCCCCGCTGAGCAGGGAGCCCGATGTGGGACTCGAACCCGGGACTCCAGGATCATGGCCTGAGCCGAAGGCAGTCGCTTAACCAACTGAGCCACCCAGGCGCCCCTGGGTCCAGTAATTTTGAGGGGGTCTTATTTCTATGTGAATGGCCTATTTGAATAAAATATGCCTTTAATTCTGAGTTCCTCATTTATTTTCCCAATATCTTGGTTAGTTTAAAATTAAGGTAGTATTTATTATTTTTCAAATATATAAAATAAACAGTTACAGGAACGGTTAATGAATCCCCTGCATGCTATGACCAGATACTACCAAAAATTAAACTGTTTCAAGGTTGGCTTTATTATTTTGGACTATCACTGCAGTCTCATTCCAAGCAATGGATAGACTTTGGAGGTGTCCTACTTACTGAATCTGCATTTTCTGAAATATGTAACTTTTAACTTGGGTACTTTACCCAAATTAACTTTTCATAAATTAAATTTAAATTTTTAAAGATAAAAAGAAGATTCCCATATCCTTAAAACTATAGGGATACTTCTTGAGCAAGATCTGATCTCACCTTTCTAATATAATGTTAACAATATCTATTGGGACAAAAAAATATTGTTTTTTTCTATCAGCTAATGTATGGACTCACTAAACACTAGTTGGATTAATAAATGTCAGAAGAAATTCTAAGGTATTTTATTATAGTCTCTTTTATTCTGATTTTAAGCAAACAGAAGACAGTAGATACAGAAACAGAAGTGAGCATTCTGTTTTTAAAATTAAAAAAGAAAACATACAAAAAGCCAAAACCAAAACCACCTCTTTAGTATTCTGTATCATAAAATCAAATTTAGCAAGGGTAAAATTGGAAGAAAGACTTCTGCAGTCTTGTATCAATTCCATCTGGACTATTGAAGAAATACACAAAGATGCTGTGTATTTCTAATAATATTTTTAAAAATAATATATATGGTTAGCCATATAGGTCATCAAAATTCAAGTTTAAGGATAGAAGTTATCTTATAATAAATGATGGGCATGACCTACCTTTGATCATAAAAATATAGCTCAAAAGTAGAGCTGATCCCAGTCTTCTGAGCTTATGGTAATAAACTTCTAGAGTTTGGTTTTTTTTTTTTTAAATCTATCATGTTTTATAAAAATCCATAAGGTAATAATATTTATGATGTCTTTATCAATCTATTTATCTAAATATTCTTTCAGTATCTTCATTTGTAGAAATCAATAGGCTAAAGATTTTTGATATCCAGTAAAGACAACAATGATTTTCATGTACTGTGGCTATTTTCATTGATATCTAGATTATCTCTGTAGTATGCTGGGATATTCGAGGAAAAGTAAAAGCAACAACAACAATAACCAGAAAAAAATCTTACTCATCCAGGTGTTTTCCCTACATGATAACAAATATTTGAAAACATCTGGTTGACTAGATCTTTCACTTTTCATATAAATGTGAAATCAAAGCTGTAGTTAGGCATGTTAATTTGTCTTTAATTGAATTAATTCTGTAATACATCCACCAGATAGTGAAACATCCTAAATGATCTTGGAAGTCATTATATGTTGGCTAACGGAACATAATAAAAAAAATAAAATAAAATAAAATAAAATAAAATAAAATAAAATAAAAATAAAGACATTATTTTTTTACAGGAAGTCATTGTCTTTTGTCAAAGTAATTTGTTTGGTAAGCTTTTAAATAATTTTTTTAATTAAATTTAAAAATACTCAGTTAGACAATGATCTCCCTCTATCTCCACATTTATCTCCACACAAGCTTAATGTGAGTAGCTTTATTCAAAAAACCTACACCAAACTCAGAGAAATAATAAAGAACAGAGACAAAGGATGTGATTGATGCTAAACTGATGAAACAGCTATGAAATGCAGGGTATTCCATAGAGATACATCTGAATTCCTATCGATCATGAGTTTTTCCTTCTGTATTTGTTTATGTGGAAACAAAATTCCTCACTTCAGTAGTTTTTCCATTAGCGTTCTATGAAACTTGTATACTGTTAATTAAGAACTTTAGTTCTTGATATACTGCACATTTTGGTTTGCAAAGATTTTGTATATTTGAATTTTAGGCAGGGACTACTATTTTTAGACAAGTCATTAGAACTTGGAGAAGATCAAATAACTAACTGGAAATCTAATTCCTCAAGGGTCACTTTCCTAAATTTGAACCCAGTTTTTCTTTTGCCAAGGCCTTTACTCTTTGCCCTATGTTAAGTTGTTATGTAAAATGGCTGAATATTAGATCATTTTAAAGAGAACATTAATTTACAAAGAGATATCAGATTTTAATTAAAATGATAATACAATTTAGAATTTAAAACATTCATCCAATGAACAAAGATAATACTTTTTATTATAATTGGATGTGAATCAAAAAGACCAACAGAAAAAAAAAATAGAATGCCACCAAACTGCCTCACTGAGTAGATGTAGATGTCTACAAATGTAGATACTTGTCCTCTTGTAAAATCAGTTACTAAAGTGCAAACACACATAAGTATAATGAATAACTGTAAATCAGTCATCTTTAAGCAAGGTTTATATCATGAAGAAAAAGTAGAAATAATCTTAATTTGCTAAATTTAAAACTTTGAATGTTTTTTTTATTTAATCAGTTTTAAAGCCCCAAGTGAAGACTTCAAAGTAGAACCAAATCTATACAGTCTTGAGACTATTAATACTGATCTTAAATAAATCAAAATATTTTTTCAAATATATTATGGATTCAGATTGCTCTAATCTCAATAATATTAGCTTAGATATGAATGATGGCCTGTATGCCTGGCAACCAGAAAAAAAATGTTTCAGCTTAATTCTACTAGTCGCTGAAGAACTAAAACCTGGAGAAGCTCTGGATAGGTAAGCATGCTAAGGAATATTTGAGAAGCCTCACATCTCCTTCAAACTAGTAAAGATCAGACGTTCCAGAGGGACAAAAGTCTGGAGGACAAGAATTTAATGTAAGTTGGAAAGAATAGACAAATTTTAAATTAAATTAGGAGTTAGAGAGTCAGGTTGTAAATGATAAGGCATCAGCAAACCAAACTATCCAAGCAAACCAGAGAAAAGAGCAAGATCTAATAAAGATCATTTTTAATAAATATGAAATTAATTTTAATTGGCTCATAACAGGTGATAGAAAAATAAAAAGTTTTGCTACTTTTATGTAACCTTAAAAACTGGATTTTCCTTTATAACTTTAGTATTGGTTGGTAGATAGTATTTAAAAATGAAACAATCATATGCATCAGTGACTCTAGTAGGACACGTTAGTGACTTTGGTTGTTTCTAACTGTAACTCCGAGAATGATCATTTTGAACCATGATTACAAGGGCTAGAAATATCTTGACAGGTTGAATCTTACCCTTCTGTTGCTGGGTAAGAACAATTTTTGTCAATAAGATGCCTCTTCTTTCCAGAATTTTAGTAGATGACTAACAAACTTCTATAATTGAAACTCATTTTTAATTTTTTAATAACAAACTTGATTTCTGTCATCAATGTTTCTAGTTCATTTTAATTTTTTAATTAAAAAATTTTAAGGAATCAGACAAGACTGATTACCATAGTGAGCATATCTACCACAGATGGGCCTCTTCTAAGATGGCACAACAGTGATTTGGGACAGTTCAAAACAACAAATGAGAGACAAATCCCAACTCTAAAAGAATCACTGACATATTCTGGAAACATCACTGGAATGTTTTCTCAGATGTGAAATAGAAGAAAACTGATAGTTTTTAATGCATAATACTCAAATTAAAACTTTCCATTTGAGATCCCCTTTGGGATAGTAGGAAGAGTAGAAACTTGAGAATTGGGAAGACCTTGGATTAAATTCTAGCTCCATTAACTAGGCTGAGTTATCTAATTTCTCTGATTCTCAAATATGCCATTTCTATAATTTCTCCCTTGTAGGAATATTGAAAAGATCAAATTAGATCATTTACTTAAAACTTTAAGCACAATGTTTAGCATAAGACTTTCAGCACATAGTAACTATTGTGCCAAGTAATAGAAAATGTGAGTGTATTTGTGGCTGAATTAAAAAAAAAATACTATTCCTGAAATAGTATATAGACTCAACTCTCTAAAAATTACATTCTCAATTCAGATATCCATACCAACTCAATTTAAAATACATAAAGGCATTCCTTAAGAGAAAAATTTAACTTTTGTATATGATACAAAATTTAAAATAAACTTAGAGATAATATTCCAGTGACAAATATAGTGATTTCTTTATTGTTCCCAAAATTCAAATATTTTATTAAAATATATTTGAAAATAGCATATAAGCACTCATACTGTACTTATATTTTTTATACTTTAAATCAGAATTTTTCAAAACTGTTTTGCACAAATAGCTCAGTTACACCCACAAATCACTGAATCTATTTAGCATCTTTTGAAGAGGTGTAATTTTTTGAAAAATGTGACATTTGTTTTTGTGCCAGTACATTTGTCAACATTAGTGTAATTAGCTCAAGTTTCATCAACTAGCTGGTGCAATCTGTTCAGAATGCAACTTTGAATTTTGAATAGTCTTATAGACTCCAGTTCGACTTGAAGCCTATGGGATTTAGTTTTAGTTTTTGTATGTGAAAAATAAAAAAAAGCAGAGAGTAACTTTTAATAAAGTCAGCATGATTTTTCAAAATTCAGATTATAAGGTATAGGAAGGCTCATCAGGATTTCTGTAGTATCAACTGAAACTTTAGGAAAATCTTAAAAATAATCTTCCTGAAATTCCCATTTATCCAGAAAAAGTAATTTTGTTGCATAGCAAATAACGACACAATGCACTATCAATGCATTTATTTTATATGTAAGAGTGTCCAATGTGACTTAACTCAAACAATTATTATTTCTATTGATAGGAATTTGTCTCCACCATAAGGCAGCAAAACAAAAACTTAGAAAGTTGAATTATTTTATCAAGATACATTTTTTATATGGATAAAAGTATGATTTTACCTATTCACATTCTTGGCACAGATGCTCTTATATTATAGTAAGAGGAATTTTAGAAAGTATGGAAGTATTTTTTTTCTATGTCAGTATAAGATATACTTGGAGAAAAAACCATATTTGAGAAACAAAGAATAGAAGACAGCATCTCTGAAAATGAATAATTTATGCTACCAAAATATTCAGTCTAACAAATAGGTGGTCCTTTAAATTCAATGGCTAAACCTAAATAGAACAACAGGAAATAGAAGGTTGAAAATATTCATTTTTGTGCTGAATAACCCAGTTAAAGAGATTTTAAAGAATTTACTGTCAGCTTGCCTGGAAGGATATACACACACACCCTCCCCACATACCATGGTCCCTGTTTTCAAGGAGCATATGCTCAAGTTGTTTAGAAAGACATGTGAAAGGAAAAAAAAAAGCTATTTTATTGACAAGTGAAGTCCAAATAATACTGCATAAAATACAGCATCATCATAGAAGAGATGGCTTTTGAAGAACAGGCCAGTTATTTTAATTGGTTGAAATGCATCTTTCGGTAAGAATTCCAGGTGAAAGTCATCATGAAAAGTATACAGTCGAGAAATATAAGAGGTTAAATTCTGAAAGTGGAATATATGTTTGGGGGCAAGTTAGAGAAAGGTCTTAGATGCATTCATTTATTGATCCTTAAATAAACTTTGAAGCCTTGTTAATTGTAGTCTTTATGCTTATTTTAAGCAGTAGAGATGATTGGCACAGCTTTAGCCTTTGAAATACTTAAAATAGCAAGACTGAGAGAATGTAAATGTCCACAACCATGCTTATGAGAAAAATTTATTTTAAGAAAGGAGAAAAATATGAAAACAGTTGTAGTGTGGTTCTTAAGGTGGTGAAGACATCTTTGATGTAGGGGATCATGATGGACATGGCATTGGGACAACCTTGAAAGATAGGTAGAATTTAAATATGAAAGGATCAGGTGGCGGTGACACATTAATCTCACAGTTTCTCACTCCCTTCCTGATAGAGTTCTAATAATCTGTGTTATTTCTTCAGCCTTCAATACAAGTGTGAAGAAAGAGGGACTTGCAGTTGACCCTTGAACAACACAGATTTGAAAAGTATGGGTCCACTAGTACATGGATTTTCTTCAATAAGCACAGTACAGTACTGTAAATGTACTTTCCTTATGATCTTCCTAATAACATTTTCTTGTCTCTATCTTGTTTTATTGTAAGAATACAACATATAATACATATCACATACAAAATATGTGTTAATTACCTGTATGTGTTATTGGTAACAGTAAGCTATTAGTAGTTAAGTTTTGGGAAAGTCAAAAGTTATACATGGATTTTTTTTCTAAGGTTTTATTTATTTATTTGGCAGAGAGAGAGACAGCAAGAGAGGGAACACCAGCAGGAGGAGTAGGGGAGGGAGAAGCAGGCTTCCCGCGGAGCAGTGAGCACAATGCAGGGCTTGATCCCAGGACCCTGAGATCATGACCTGAGCCGAAGGCAGCCCCTTAACCAACTGAGCCACCCAGGCACGCTATACATGGATTTTGACTACATTGGCAGTCAGTGCCCCAACCCCTATGTTTTTCGAGGGTCAGCTGTATTAAATATTAGAGAAAATAAATTGTAAAGAAATCATTGGACACTGTATCATAATAGTGATCACTATTGAGTAAAAGTAGTGAGATTGTATATCCTTGTGTTCCAGATATTAGAGCAAAACCTATCAGTCAATTCTCCATTTACTGTGTTGGCTGTGGGTTTATATACATGGACTTTTTATTAGATTGAGAGTTCCCTTCTATTGCAGATTTGCTAAGAATTCTTATCAAGAAATGTTGAGAGCTTAGCTAAGCTACTCCATGGGATTTCTGCCTTGGCTTCCATTTTGTGTGGCCAAGTGGTCTGTGGGGGCCTTGAACTGACACTAACTTCCTCTCTGTGCGGGCCTTGAACTGACACTAACTTCCTCTCTGCGCGGGCCTTGAACTGACACTAACTCCCTCCTGCAAGCACATGCCCTAGATAACATCCTGCAGAGTCAGAAGTATAGAATTATATTACTACCCTTGTGATCAACAGTCTTCATCTCATAGGACCTTACCCTTGTGTGCTTCTTAGTCAAAACCCCATGGTGCTTCCCAAATCTCCCACTCTTTTTGGTTTGCATTGGCTAATTCAGCCTCAGCTGTGGAACCCCAAAGCACTCCACACATGGACCCTAATAAAAGCGTGTGCCCAAGTCCTGCCTCTCTCTCCACCTGCACTGAGCCCTGTCCTCTCTGTGTGACTCCTCTAGGAGTACCAAGGATTTCCTTCAGGACTTGTGAGTCATAAACTTCTGTTTCAATTTCTCTTGCAGTCTTTTTTTGAACCTCGACTCTCCATCTGGCACCCTATGCGCCACTTAACAAATGTTAATTTAACAAAGTTATAACAAGAACCAAAATTGTATTTTGTGAAATGCTTTTCTGCATCTGTTGAAATAATCATGAGTTTCTTTCTTCTTTAGATGGATTATATTGATTTATTTTTGAATATTCAATCAGCCTTACATTCCTGGGATAAACTCCACTTGGTCATGCTGTAATGTTCTTTTCTTTTTTCTTTTTCTTTTCTTTTCTTTTATTATGTTATGTTAGTCACCATACAATACATCATAGTTTTTGATGTAGTGTTCCATGATTCATTGTTTTCATATAACACCCAGTGCTCCATGCAGTACGTGCCCTCCTTAATACCCATCACTGGGCCCACCCATCCCCCCCGCCCCTCTCCCTTCCAAAACCTTCAGTTTATTTCTCAGAGTCCATAGACTCTCATGGTTTGACACCCCCCTCCAATTTCGCCCCCTTCATTTTTCCCTTCCTTCTCCTAATGTCCTCCATGCTGTTTCTTATGTTCCACAAATAAGTGAAACCATATGGTAATTTTCTATGCTTGATTTATTTCACTTAGCATAATCTCCTCCAGTCCCATCCATGTTGATGTAAAAGTTGGGTATTCATCCTTTCTGATGGCTGAGTAATATTCCATTGTATATATGGACCACATCTTCTTTATCCATTCGTCTGTTGAAGGACATCTCGGCTCTTTCCACAGTTTGGCTATTGCGGACATTGCTGCTATGAACATTGGGGTGCATATGGCCCTCCTTTTCACTACATCTGTGTAATATTCTGTTTCTATATTGCTGGATTTAATTTGATATTTTGTTGAGGATTGTGCTCCTCTGTTTATGAGAGAAATCCTTGTGGTTTTCTGTTTGTTTTTTCTTTGTTTTTATACCACCTTTGTATGGCTTAGGAATCAGGGTAATTCTAGCCTTGTAAAATGAGTTGGGAAGTGTTTCCTCTTCACCTGTTTCTGAAAAGATGCTATTGAGTTGGTACTATTTATTTTTCAAATGTTTGGTAGAATTCAACAATAAAATCACATGTGCGTGGAGATTTCTTTGCAGAAGATTTTAACTACAAATTGAATTTACTTAATAGTTATAATGATATTCAGAAAACCTGAATCTTTGGTGAGTGTTAGTAGTTTGTGATTTTTGATGAATTGGTCCATTTTATCTAATTTGCCAAATTTACGTACATAAAGTTGTTTGTAGTATTCCCTTCTTATCTTTTCCAATAATTTTTGTGGGGTTTGTGGTAATATCTTTGTTTTCTTTTTAATAACATTATGTCAGGATCTGTAGTGATATTCCCTCTCTCATTCTTGATATTAATCATTTGTTACTTTTTTCTTTATTAATATTACTAGAGGTTTATTAGTTTCATTGCTCTTTTCAAAGAGCTGACTTTAAGTTTTGATGATTTTCTTGTTTTCCTGTTTTCAATTTTATTGATTTCTGCTCTCTTCTTTATTATTTCCTTTCTTCTGGACTGATTTTATATTATTCTTTATTTTCTAGTTTCTCAAGGTGTAATCTTATAGTATAGTACAATCCTTCAATTCTATGACTTCTCTCTGAGTACTGCTCTAGTTCTATCGCATACATTTTGGTATATTGCATTTTCATTTTTATTCAGTTAAACATGATTTCTAATTTGCTCTGAGACTTTTTATGACTGTTAATGAATTTCCAAATGATTGGACATTTTCCTATCTTTCTCTCACTTATTTTTAGTGTAATTCTAAAGTGCTCCAAGAACACATTTTTGTATGATTTCAAGTCCTTTAATTGTGTTAAGGTTTGTTTTAGGACCAAGGATATAGTCTATCAGGTTGAATTTTCCACAAGTACTTGAAAAGAATGTGTAATCTCGTGTTGTTGAATGTTCTATCAATGTCAATTTGATCCAGTCAGTTAGTGTTGTTCAGCTCTTTGTAAGCTTGTTGATTTTTCTTTCTATCAGTTCTATTACTGAGAAATAGAACTCTCAGAAAAACTATAGTTATAGATTTATTTATTTCTCCTTTCAGCTTTGCCAGATTTTGCTTCATGTATTTTGCAATTCTATTAGTTGAATACATATTTAAGATTGTTATATCTTTTTAGCAAATTGACACTTCATTTGATATACAGTCTATTTATCTCTGGGAAATGTATTTGCTCTAAAGACTTCTTTGTTTGATAATGGTAGAGTCGTTTCAGCCTTCCTGTGATTAGTGTTTATATTACATATCCTTTTCTATTATTTTACTTTTAACCTAATCATATCATTATATTTGAAGTGATATTCTTATGGACACCATATATTTGGGTCATTTTCTTTTTAATCCATTCTGATAATCTGTCTTTTAATAGTTGTGTTTAGACCATGTACGTGTGCTTAATATTGTTTATATGTTTGAAAGTAGGTCTACCATTTTATTATTTGCTTTCTGTTTGTTCCATTTTTATTCTCCATTTTCACCTTTCCTGCTTTCTGTGTCTTTTGGGTGAATTGAATATTCTAAAATTTCTTTTTTAAAAAACTTATCACTTTGAATTTAACAAAATCTCTGTTTTAATAGTTGCTTTAGGAATTACAAAATACTTAGTCATCTTTTAAGAGGCTGTTTAGAAACAATATTTTATTACTGAAATTTGGACATCAAAATCTGACTACCATATAGGTTCCTTTGTTATCTCCTGTTAATGATATAGTTCTCATATATTACAACTACATACATTGAAAAGTCAATGTGGCAACACAGTTTTTGTTTTCAATCATCACATAAAATTTAAAGAACTCAACACAAGAAGAAAAGCTTATTATATTTACCCAGACTTTTACCATTTTTGTTTCTCTTTATGCCTGATGTTTTCTGTTTTCTCTGGTCTCATTTCCCTTGTTTCTGAAGATCTTCCTTTAGCATTTATTTTTTAAATTCCAGAGCAAATCTGCTGCCTATGAATTCTTTTAGTTTTCTTTCCTTTGAGAATTTCTTGATTTTCTCTTTACTCCTGAAGAATATTTTCCCTGGATGTAGAATTCTAGATGTATAATTCTTTTGTTTCAACACAAAAAATATTGTTCTACCTTGTTGGTGGGACTGCAAACTGGGGCAGCCACTCTGGAAAACAGTATGGAGGTCCCCCAAAAGACTAAAAAATGGAGCTACTCTATGATCCAGCAATTGCACTACTAGATATTTACCCAAAAAATACAAAAATACTGATTTGAAGGGGTACATGCACCCCAATGTTTATAGCAGCATTATCTACAATAGCCAAGATATGGAAGCAGCCGAAGTGTCCTTTGATTCACAAATGGATAAAGAAGATGTGGTTTATATCTACAATGGAATATTATTCAGTCATAAAAAAGAATGAAATCTACCATTTGCAACCACATGGATGGAACTAGAGAATATTATGCTAAGTGAAATAAGTCAGTCAGAGAAAGACAAATACCCTATAATTCCACTCATATGTGGAATTTAAGAAACAAAAGAAAGGACAAAAGTGAGAGAGAGGCAGAGTCAAAATAAGAAACAGACTCTTAACTATAGAGAACAAACTGATGGTTACCACAGGGGCGGTGGGGGGGGATGGGTGAAATAGGTGATGGGGATTAAGGAGTGCAATTGTTGTGATGAGCACTGGCTGATGCATGGAAGGTTGAATTACTATGGTATACACCTGAAACTCATATAACACAGTATATTAACTAACTGGAATTAAAATAAAAACTTAAAAAAAATATTGTGCTAGCTTTTTCGGCTTCAGATTTCTAATGGAAAATATACAGTAATTTTAATTGTTCTATGGGTAGTTTGTCCTTTTTCTTTTGCTACTTTTATGGGTTTTTCTCTTTTTATTCTTTTTTTCCACCATCTTTAATTTTCAGCAGTTTGATTATAATGTATCTGGGAATGGGTTTCTTTAGGTTTATTCTATTTGGGGCTGCTCACCTTCTTAAATCTGTAGGTTTATGTATTTTGTCAAACAAGAGAAATTTTATGTCACTGTTTCTTTGAATATTTTTTTCTGAACTGCCATCATTATTCCCACTTTCTGGACTGCAGTCACACAGTTAGACTTTCTGGTATTATTCCAAAGGTCTTTGAGACTGTTTACTTCTTTTCATCTCTTTTCCTTTCTATTGTTCATACTGGATAATTTCTATTAATCTACCTGTAAGTTTGCTGATTCTTTGCTCTGTTACTTCAGTTCTGCTATTGAGCACATTCAGTGACTACTTTTATTTGTTATTGTATATTTCAGTTCTAAAATTTCCATTTGGTTTTTTTCTTATGCCTCTGCTGATACTTTCTTTTTTTTAAATAATTTTTTATTGTTATGTTAATCACCATACATTACATCGTTAGTTTTTGATGTAGTGTTCCATGATTCATTGTTTGTGCATAACACTCAGTGCTCCACGCAGAATGTGCCCTCTTTAATACCCATCACCAGGCTAACCCATCCCCCCACCCCCTCTGCTGATACTTTCTATTTTTAATATCTGCTTTGAAAATGTTCACGATCATTTATCAAGGAATTTTATAATAGTTTTTTTTATGTCTTTGCCAGATAATTCCATGTCAACTTGTCATTGGCCTCTATTCTGTTTCTTTCTTTTTTTTTTTTGACTGTTTATTTCTAATGTGATAGTTTCACAGTTTTTTGTAAACTGAGTAAATTTGGATTGTATATTGGATATTTTTGTTGTAGCAGGCAGTTGATCTTGCTAGGTTTAGACTAAAAATTCCACTCCACATTCTTCGAGCTAACATTCAGTCCATTTTTACAGAGGTTTGCAGTGCTATTCAGGTATGTCTATTTGTGAGTCATACAGTGGTCAGTCTGGGACCTGGGTGGAGATCTGCCCATTAAGTCAGTTGTTCAAAGTCTTTGATATGCTAATTTGTGTCAGATTCACAGGATTGGTAGTGAGCCTAGGAGTTCATGATTAACTTTTCAGAGTTGTTTTCCCAAACTCTTTTCTCTCTGCTATCAAGTATTTTTTTCTTTTCCAAAGAGCTCCCCTTTTTGGTGCACCAGCAGACACTGCCTACTTCTGTGATTGCACTGCACCCCCAGCCCAGTGACAGAGACAGAGCAAGAGAGAGATGAGATAGAGAGAGAGAAAGAGAAAGGAAAAGCATTAAGGTTTTGCCCTGTAATCATGGAGCACCGGTTTTACTGAACGGAGAGAAAGTTTTCCATCCCTCAGAATTGGTTCCTATAAGCTCCTATTGCCAGTGTGCAATTCCTTGGAAGCTGCAGTACAAAGAGTGGAGAAAACAAAAAACAAAAATGGGACTTTCCCCCCACTCTTTCTGAGTCTTAGCAGGTCCTTTTCTTACTCTTCAAGATAGGATATTCCTGTATCTTTCTCTTTGCCCCATATTACTTACCTTTGGGTTCTTAGTTGGATTGACTTTAGGTTGGGAAATCCCCTGAAAAGAAAAATAATGGTAAACTCAGCACAGATGAGGTGGCACATTGGATTCTAGTGTTCTTCCCCAAACTGCTTGTTGCTATTTTGTTTGCAGAGTCCTCAAGCTGAGCTAAGCTAAGCATACTATACAGATTGTATAGTTGTTTTGAATGAGAAAGAAAAGAAACCGTGTGCTTAATTCATCTTACCTGGAACTGGGACCACTCAATGAGAGGTGAAAACTTTTAAAGTTTCTGACTCAAATTCCAGACTTGATATTAAATGTTTATATAACTGTAAAATCCTTTCCCGTGACATCTAATAATGATGTGGCTATGTACTCATTTTTTCCGTCATTCATATTCTATCTGTGAGTAACCCTATATTTGTTTTGTTTTTGGCTTATTATACAGGAGCTTTCTTCATTACCATCTCATTATTTCACCCAAGATAAGATGTTTCCAAGGTGACACTGGAACAGGCGTAGTGTGCAAACTTTATAATCATTAACTTTCATCCACTTCATGTATCAGATGGAGCCTTAAGCCTATCTATAGACACCAACAAGTCTGGAGCAGGGTTGAAGGTAACCCATGTGTATGTGTTTACTAGTGATGAAATATTGGACATACTTCAGATCAGGACTTATTTGTATATGGAGTGGAGTCAGTATTTTCATGAGAATTTCCAGCCTACCAAGTTGAAAGTAAGGGCAGTCTATCTGAGGTTGCAGGAATCACATAAATTGACGTGCAAATGGAGAGAAGCAGGAAGTTCAGGTTGCCTGTTAGGAGACCTTATGGAAAGATAAATGAGTCAGAGCTATGGAATACCTTGAATGTCAGAGTCTGATTGTTTGAGGCTAATATTGGTGAGCCTTGGAGGTTGTTAAAAGTATCAGCTAGGGGCGCCTGGGTGGCTCAGTCGTTAAGCGTCTGCCTTCGGCTCAGGTCATGATCCCAGGATCCCGGGATCGAGCCCCACATCGGGCTCCCTGCTCCGCGAGAAACCTGCTTCTCCTTTTCCCACTCCTCCTGCTTGTGTTCCCTCTCTCTGTCAAATAAATAAATAAAATCTTAAAAAAAAAAAGTATCAGCTAAACATTTAAATATGATATATGTAATAAAAACAAGAAGTAGCAGCTATTTATGGGACTGAAGAATGTAATGAAACATGAAGCAACTTTATGATATGTTGGTAGAGTATAAAGATACTCATCTAAATTTCACTTACATGTTCAAAAGAATATCAAAGGAAATACTTTGGAATAACGAACTTCAGAAATCAATTAGCTTTAATTTTTTTTTAATTTTTTAGAGAGTATGTTTTTTTCATTTGTTTCTGATAGACAGTTTCTATAGACACTAAGACGTTGGTTACCTGAGGAAAAATACTAGCTACTATTTAGTTTGCTTATCATAGGTCAGTAGTACTTGACATATATGAATGTACTGATTCTCACAGAAAACTTAAAAAGTAGATACAATTGCTGTACATCATATATGGAGAAAACTGAGACACAGGGATATGAAAGAGCTTGCCTGGCAACAAAACACTCCCAAAGGAAAACGTTTCTTTAAAATTTTTGGCATAATGTCTGTTTACATACTCTTAAAGCAAAAAAGCAGTCTAAGAATCCATAGGAAAGAGAAATACAAGCAGCTCACTCAGTAATTTTACTAAACACTTAGAAGATAGTTCATGCATTTATAAGGTGAAAAAGTCCCTTTACATGTGGGATAAACATACACACACCCGTATATTAGTCTTTAAGCAAGTGAAAGTGGAAAATCTCGATTGAAATGAGGAAATTGCTGGCAATTGCGAGAGAAAATTTATAATCATCTGAATAGAAGTTCAAAGACAAATGCAAAATTAAAATATAGGACAAGACTGTATACCTACTCAGGTTCCTCAAGCAAAAAAAACAAAACAAACAAAACCAAAACAAAACCAAAAAAAACCCCATACCTTTCTTTTAACTCTGTGGAAGTGATCTGATATCTGGTGAGAAACTGTTAAACTATTAAAACATGTCTGTAAGCACTAATCAAATTACTTTATTGATAAGAAATATTCCATTATTTGTAGCCAAATGTGCACCTGCTGTTCCCTTCTGTAGATACACTGTCATAAGATTTCTAGATGAATAAAACTATTTAGAACATGTAGGCATGAAGGCTATTGTAATCTTCAATTTTAAAAGATTCTATAAGAAAAACAGTTTCTGACCAAATGTCAATACCATATTCAAGTGTTTTTGACATCTTTGGTTTCCACTATTATAATAACATTGTCTAAGTTTTTCATTCCAGAGAGTTATTTATAGACATCTCTATTAGGCATACAGATCTGTACATGGACAAAGAAACAACCTCTGCACTGTCAGTCTTAAATGCACTCTGCATGAATTTCATTATTTTTCTTTTTGTTGTTGACAATAGCTACAATTTTTGCTAGTTAATATTTTTTAAGTTGGAAATGATCCAGATGTTTAATGTGAATTTTAACATAATGCTAGCTAGAGATTTTCAGTAGATGTGAGCTGTTTACCTACTTTGTGATAATTAAACTATTTAGTTATTTTTCTCATTTCTGAGTTAGATACATAATTTATTTTGCTATAGTGTTCAAATGGATTTGTATTTACATTTTATAAATTGTTTTCTCATAATTGCCTTAATTTCCCCTCTCATTATTCATTTCCAAGTTTGTCTTTTTGTGGTTTAACTCATTTCTTTATTGAATTGTTTGATATTTGGAAGTTTATTTTTCTTAACTTAAGAATCATTTCCTGGATTTACTTACTTATATATTTATCTTGGCTAATTCATTGATTTTTTTATCTTTGTTGATTTTTTGAGTTTTATTTTAGTTAATTTACTGATTTATTATTATTTTATATATTAATATGGTTTCTTAAGGAGTTTTAATAAATAAATTTATCGCAATTATATTTAATATTTACTGCCTTAGTTTCATCTTTTTCCTGCACTATCAACATTGAAGTTTATCGAGTTATCTCTGAAATATTTTTGGAATTTATGAATTTCTTTTCATTGTTGTTTTTTAATTGTAAAATGTCATTATTCTTCTGGGTTTGCCTCATATTTATAACAAAATAAATAATTTATGATAAAGCTAACATCAACAAGATACTCATTTTTTCTGTTGAACATTAATAATTATTATTTAGACTTGTTAACATGCTTTGCTAGTGTTTTTGTTCACCTTCTATTCTTGCATTCCACTCATTCATTCTGTCCTCCTTTTTCTCATGATTCATCACATACATAAAATACCCAGTGCTCATCACAACAAGCTCCCTCCTTAATTCCCATCACCATTTTACCCCATCCCCCACCCACAACCCTTCCCCTCTGCTCTCCGGTAACCCTCAGTTTGATCTCTATAGTTAGGAGTCTGTTTCCTGGTTTGTCTCTCTTTTTTCCCCCCATATGTTCATCTGTTTTGTTCCTTAAATTCCACATATGAGTGAAATCATAGTGTATTTGTCTTTCTCTGACTGACTTATTTTGCTTAGCAATATACTCTCTAGCTCCATCCATGTTGTTGTAAATGTCAAGATTTCATTCCTTTATAAGGCTGAATAATATTCTATTATATATTTTTATAAAAATATAAATTATTTCATATATATGAAGTGATATATATATATAGATAGATATAGATACAGATATAGATATCATATTTTTTTTACCCATTCATGAATCGATGAACTCTTGGGATACTTCTATATCTTGGTTATTGTAAATAATGCTGCTATAAACGTCGGGGTGCATGTACACCTTCAAATCTGAATTTTTGTATCCTTTGGGTAAATAGCTAGTAGTGTTATTGCTGGATCATAGGGTAGTTCTATTTTTAACTTATAAAGGAACCTCTATACTTTTCCAGAGTGGCTGCACCAGTTTGGATTCCCACCAACAGTGTAAGAGGGTTCCCCTTTCTCCGCATCCTCACCAACATCTGTTGTCTCCTCTGTTGTTACTTTCAACCATTTTGACTGGTGTGAGATGATATCTCATTATAGTTTTGATTTGTATTTCCCTGATGATGAGTGATGTTGAACATCTTTTCATGTGTCTGTTGGCCATCTGCATGTCTTCTTTGGAGAAATGTCTATTCATGTTTTCTGCCCTTTTTTTAACTGGATTGTTTTTTGGGTGTTGAGTTTGATAAGTTCTTTATGTATTTTGAATACAAACTCTTTATCAGATATGTCCTTTGCAAATATCTTCTCCCATTCCATAGGTTGTCTTTTAGTTTTGGTGATTGTTTCCTTTGCTGTGCAGAAGTTTTTTATTTTGATGAAATCCCAATAGTTTATTTTTGCTTTTCTCCCTCTTGCCTCAGGAGACATATCTAGTAAGAAGTTACTATGTCTGATATCAAAGAGGTTACTGTCCGTGTTCTCCTCTAGGATTTTGATGGCTTCCTGTCTCACATTTTGGTCTTTCATCCATTTTTGAGTTTATCTTTGTTTATGGTGTAGAAAATGGTCCCGTTTCATTCTTTCCCATCTCGCTGTCCAGTTTTCCCAACACCATTTGTTGAAGAGATTTTTTCCCATTGAATAGTCTTTACTTCTTTGTCAAAGATTAGTTGACTATAGAGATGTGGGTTCACTTCTGGGTTTTCTGTTCTGTTCCATTGATCTATGTGTTTGTGTGTTTTTGTTTTGTTTTGTTTTGTTTGTGCCAGTACCATACTGTCTTGATGATTACAGCTTTGTAATATAACTTGAAGTCTGGAATTGTGATGCCTCCAGCTTTGCTTTTCTTTTTCAGGATTGCTTTGGCTATTCGGGGTCTTTTGCTGCTACATACAAATTTTTGGATTGTTTTTTCTAGTTATGTGAAAAATGCTGGTGGTATTTTGATAGAGATTACATTAAATGTGTAGAGTCCTTTCGGCAGTATAGATTCTTTAACGGTATTTGTTCTTCCAATTTGTGAGCATGAAATATTTTTTCATTTCCTTGTGTCATCTTCAATTTCTTTGTCAGTGTTTTATAGTTTTCAGAGTACATATTTTTTACCTCTTTGGTTAGGTTTATTCCTCTGTATCTTATGGTTTTTGTGGTAATTGTAAATGGGATCAATTCCTTGATTTCTTTTTCTGCTGCTTCATTATTGGGGTATAGAAATGCAACAGATTTCTTTATATTGATTTTGTATCCTGCGACTTTACTGAATTTGTGTGTCAGTTCTAGCAATTCTTTGGTGCAGTTTTTTTGGGTTTTCTACAGAGTATCATGTCGTCTGCCAAGAGTGAAAGTTTAACTTCTTCCTTGCCAGTTTGGATGCCTATTCTTTCTTTTTGTTGTCTGCTGAGGCTTGGACTTCCAGTACTATTTTAAGTAACGATGGTGAGAGTGGACATCCCTGTCTTGTTCCTGACCATGGGGGAAAAGCTTTCAGCTTTTCCCCATCAAGGATAATACTAGCTGTGGGTTTTTCATATAAGGCTTTTATGATGTTGAGGTGTGCTTCCTCTATCCCTACTGTGTTGATGGGGTTTTTTTTGTTGTTGTTGTTCATGGTTTTTATCATGAATGAATGTTGTACTTGTGAAATGTTTTTTCTGCATCTTTTAAAAGCATCACATGGTTCTTAGTCTTCATTTTATTAATGTGATGTATCCCATTGATTGATTTGCAAATATTGAACCACCATTGCGGCCCTGGAATAAATCCCACTTGATCACAGCAAATGATTCTTTTAATGTACTGTTGGATTCATTTTCCTAGTATTTTGTTGAAAATTTTTGCATCCATGTTCATCAGGGATAGTGTCCTGTAGTTCTTTTTTTTTTTTTTTTTTTTTTTGGAGTCTGGTTTTGGAATCAGGGTAATGCTGGCCTCACAGAATGAATTTGGAAGTTTTCTTTTCATTTCTATTTTTTGGAATAGTTTGAGAACAATAGGTATTAACTCTTCTTTAAATGGTTGGTAGAATTCCTCTGGGAACCCATCCAAGCCTGAATTCTTTGTTGGGAGATTTTTGATTACTGATTCAGTTTCTTTGCTGGTTATAGGTTTGTTCAAGTTTTCTACTCTTTCCTGTTTCAGTTTGGTATTTTATGTGTTTCTAGGAATTTATCCATTTCTTCTGGATTGCTCAATTTTTTGGCATATAATTTTTCATAATAGTCTCTTAAAATTGTCTGTATTTCTGTGGTTTTGGTTGTTATTTCTCTTCTCTCACTTGTGATTTTATTTGTTTGGGTCCTTTCTCTTTTCTTTTTGATAAGTCTGGCTAGGGGTTTATCAATTTTATTAAGTTTTTCAAAGAACCAGTTCCTGGTTTCATTGATCTCCTCTACTTTTTTTTTTTAGTTTTGATATCATTTATTTCTACTATAATCTTTATTATTTCCCTTCTGCTGGCTTTAGGCTTCATTTTTTGCTCTTTTTCTAGCTCCTTTAGGTGTAAGTTTACGTTGTTTCTTTGAGATTTTTCTTGCTTCTGGAGGTAGATCTGTATTGCTATATACTTCCTTCTTAGGATTACTTTTGCTACATCCCAAAGGTTTTGGACTGTTGTGTTTTTATTTTCATTTGTTTCCATGTATTTTTATTTTTATTTCTTCTTTAATTTCCTGGATGACCCATTCATTATTTAGTAGTATGTTGTTTAACCTCCAGGTATTTGTGGTCTTCCCAAATTTTTTCTAGGGATTGATTTCAAGTTTCATAGCGTTGTGTCAGAAAATATGCATGGTATAATCTCAGTCTTTTTGTACTTGTTAAGCCTGATTTGTGACCTAGTATGTTATCTTTTCTGGAGAATGTCTTTTATGCACTTGAGAAGAATGTGTATTCTGCTGCTTTAGGATGAAATGTTCTAAATAAATCTGTTAAATTTATTTGGTCTATTGTGTCATTCAAAGCCATTGTTCCCTTGTTGATTTTCAACTTAGATGATCTGTCCATTGCAGTAAAGTGGGCTGTTAAACTCCCCTGCTGTTATTGTATTATTATCTATGAGTTTCTTTATTTTTGCTACTAATTGATTTATATATTTGGGTGATCCCAATTTAGGGGCACAAATATTTACAATTGTTAGATTTTTTTGTTGGATAGACCCCTTTATTATGATATAGTGACTTTCTTCATCTCTTGGTACAGTCTTAGGTTTAAAATCTAGTTTGTCTGATATAAGTATTGCTATTCCAGCTTTCTTTTGATATGCATTTGCATGATAAATGTTCCTTCATCCCCTCACTTCCCATGTTCAGGTGTCTTTAGGCCTAAAATGAGTCTCTTGTAAGCGGCATATAGATGGGTCTTGTTTTTTTTTTTTTAATCCATTCAGATATGCTATGTCATCACTTATGACATTCCATTTACATTCAAAGTAATTATAGATAGGTATGTATTTTGTGCCACTTTATTACTTGCTTTGTGATTGTTTCTGAAGATTTTCTCTGTTACTTTCCTGTCTTTGTCCCTTTTGGTCTTTCTTTCCCACTCAAAGAGTTCCCTTTAATATTTCTTTCAGGGCTGATTTAGTGGACAGGAACTCCTTTAGTTTTTGTTTACTGAAGTTGGTTTTTGCTGAGGGGTGGGGTAGGGAAATGGCACAGCCAGCTCCCTTCTCCTCAGAGAGGGGACCCCCCCCCCCCGCCTGCTCTCAGGGAAGCACTCTTGGAAGAGTGAATAATTTCCCCTCTTGCATTCCAGGTATTTTTCAGATCACTGTTTCACACTGTCTGTGTCTGGGTTGCTTGCCTGCCTAAAGAAGTGTAGTGCACTTTAAGCTCTATCCTAGCCAAGGTTACTGAATTTGAAAACTCCAAATTTTAGGGACCTGGTGTGGCAGGGACCAGAGCTTGTATTCTCCAGGAGGATCTCACTGTGTTGGGATGGATGAAGGTTTGACTGAAAAGGGCAGTCACACCAGAGTGCAGGGGCATGGGATTTGGAGCAAAGCAGACTAAACAGCCAGTGTCCAGGATAGCCACCCTCAGCAGGTGTCTTTGCACCTATGTTGAGGGGCGGGGGAGTGAAACAGCACCCTCTGGCTCTTTTGTCTCCAGAGAGGCAACGCCACCTCTCACAGATGCGCTCCAAAAGGAATGAACAGTCTTTCTCTGTGCACCTTAGGTGATCATCAGATTTTGCCATCTGCCCTGGGGTTGCTTTATGTGCCTTCTCTCTAGGAGAGGGCAGAGCCCTCAGGGGTTTATCCTAACCAAGCCTCCAGACCTCTAAAACTCCAGTTTTTGATCCCCACTGGTTGCAAAAATTCACCAAAATCAGCCCCTTTCATTTTCCCAGCCAATGGCTTTGAGGAAGTGTTCTCCTTGTGCGCATCTCTTTGCACTTTGTCTCTTGCCTTTCTCCACGACCAGGGCTCCCTCCCCTCCACATCATCTGTGATCTGTTTCTCCCCCAAACCACATCTCTGCACGTCCTACCTTCTTCAATGTGGCTTCTTCTCTCTGCCTCGTTGGGCAGTTTGTTCTGTCAGTCCTCGAGTTGATTTCTTGGGTGTTCAGAATTATTTGAGAGTTATTTATCTGTGTTTGAGTGATGAGGCAAGCTTAGGGTCCTCGTACTACTCTGCTATACTAGCTCTTGTGAATTTATGAATTTATATCCTCACCAATTCAAGTCACCTTCATCTCTCATCTAGGTTATCATGTAGCCTCCTAACTTTCAGCACTTCTTGTGCTTCCCTTTTTTGGACAACTAATATATATTCTCTATATAAAAGCCTGAGTAATCTTTTTTAAGAATAGAAATTAGGCCGTGTCTCTCACTTGCTTTAAATTTCCAATGGTTTGGGGCTCCTGGGTGGCTCAGATGGTTAAGCATCTGCCTTCCGCTCAGGTCACGATCCCAGAATCTTGGGATCGGATCCCACATCGGGCTCTCTGCTCTTTGGGAGTCTGCTTCTCCCTCTGCCTTTCTCTCTCTCTCTCTCTCTCTCTCTGTCTCTGTCTCTCATTAATAAATAAATAAAATCTTAAAAAATAAAAATAAATAAAAATAAATTTCCAATGGTTTCTTGTACTTGGAATAAACTATTTTTTTTTACCACAGTCTTCAAGGTTCAGTATCAAGTAGCTCCATCTGTCTTTCTGTTCTCATCACTTATGACATTCCCCTTATTTGTCAAATTCAATGACACTCATGTGCATTTATTTAAGAAAATATTATTGAACATTAGTGCATTCCTTTTTTAGGGTCTTGTTATATATCTGTTAAAAAATAAACACAAATAAATATATTTGTCCTGGAATTTACTTCCTGCATAGTTTGAAATAGCTAAGGATTAATTTTGTTATATGAGTTTTACCTCAATAAAAAAAAAAGAAAGAAAAAACAAGTGCAACAAATAGAAAACAAGGACAAATATGGTAGATATTAATCCAAATATATCAAGAATCATACTAAATGTGCCTGGTTTAAATACACAAACTAAAAGGTGGAGATTGTCAGAGTGGAGAATAAAAATGCAGTACCAGCAGAGTACAAGGGGGTAGGACTTGGTGTAAGTAGGTTAGGCAGCTAGTGTTAGTGCTGTGTTGTGTACTCAGTGAAACTAGATTCAACTACATGTTGTTTACAGAAAACCCAGTTTAGATATAAAGATGGAGAGATTAAAATTAAAGAGATGGTGAGAAATATACTATCCTAATGTTAATAATAGTAATAATAATAAACTAGAGTAGCTATATTAATTTCAGACAAATCAGACTTCAGAATAAGGAAAATGAAGAGGGATAGAAGGAGCATTATATATCAATAAATGAATCAATTCTTTAAGAACACATAGCAATCCTTAATTTATATGTATCTAGCAAAAGAGTGTCAAAACATATGAGGCAAAAACTGGTAGACTGCAAAGAGAAATAGATAAATCTATTATCACAGGTGGAAACTTCAACACCTCTCTATCAGAAATGGACAGATCCAGCAGCTAAAAATGAGTAAGGATATAGTTGAACTGAACAACACCATCAATCAATTGGATCTAATTGACCTTTATGAAATATTTCTTCCAACAAGTACAAAATGCCTACTACTCTCAAGTGCAAGATAGACCAAGAGAGACCACATTCTGGACCATAAAACACACCTTAACAACTTTAAAATACAGAAATGATACAACATGTGCTCTCAGAACACAATGGAGTTAACCTAGAAATTAATTACAGAGAGTGAGCAGCTGATGAATTCTAAAATTATTGGAGATTAAACAGCATACTTTTAAATAACATATGTATCAAAGAAGAAATCTCAAGGTAAATTTAAAAATATTTTAGACTAAATGAAAGTAAAAATATGATTTACCAAATTTGTTTGATGTAACAAAACCTGTGCTTAGAGGGAAATTTATAGCATTAAATAATATATTAGAAAAATAAGATCTAAAATCTATAGTCTAATTTTCTACTTTAGAAAATTGAAAAAGACAAGCAAATTAAATCCAAACTAAGCAAAAGAAAATAAATTATAATCATTAGGGCAGAAACCAATGAAACTGATACCAAGAAATTACTAGAGAAAATCAACAAAACCAAAAACAATGACAAAATCAATAAAATTGGTGAATTTCTAACTATGCTCCACAAAAAAAAGAGAATACACAAATTATTTAAAATCATAAATGTAAGAGGAGCTAACACTACTGATCCCAGGGACAAAGAAAAAAGAATAATAAATATTATGTAATACCTTATGCTCACAAATTTAATAATTTTGATGAAATGGACCAATTTCTTGAAAGATGCAGCCTACTAACATTCAGAAAAGGAGAAATAGGCCTATATCCATCAAATAAATTGAATCAATAACTAATAATGTTCCACAAAAAGAATGCACTAGGCACAAATAATTTCCCTGGTGAATTCTGCCAAACATTTGTCAAATAAATAAATGAATTCTCTAAAAATCTTTTTGAGAAAGTAGAAGCAGAAGGAACACTCTAATTCATTTTATGTGGTCAGTATTACCAAAACCAAACAAAAACATTCTAGGAGAAAAAATTATAGATTAATATCTCTTGATGAGCACTGAGAAATGTATAGAATTGTTGAATCATATTGTACACCTGAAACTAATATAATTATACTGGAATAAAAAAATCTTTTGTGAATATAGATGCAAGAATAATCAAGAAAATATTACCAAGTTGAATCCAACAATGTGTAAAAGCAATGGTATACAACAACCCAGTTGGATACAATCTGAGCATGCAAAGTTGGTTCAATATTTGAAAATCAAGTAATATAATCCAACACATCAACAGGCTAAAGAGAAAATTTCATCAATAGATGCAGAAAAAATATTTGCCCAAATCTATTAACATTACACAGTAAAATTTATCAGAAAACTAGAAATAGAGTGGAATTTCCACAAATTGACAAAGAATATTTATAAAAACATAAGCTAATATCATGCTTAATGGTAAGAAATTAGGCAAAAGGCAGAGTCTACTCTAAATAACTTCTATTTATCTCCATACTAGAAATCCTAGCATGAAGACATGAAAATGAAGTAAAAGGTAAATAATTTAGACAGAAAGAAGCAAAGCTGTCTTTGCTTATCTGTGTAGAAAATTGTAAAAGTTCAACATGAGATCTCCTGAAATTAGTCACCATTTATACCAATGTTGCAGCACACAAGGCTAATATACGAAAGTCAGTTGCTTTACTACAAACCAACAACAAAGAAGTGGAATTTGAAAAGTAAAAAAAAAAAAAAACAAACAAACTTTACATTGGCACACACATAAAATGAGATACTTAATTCTAACAAAATGCATATAAAACCTATATGAAGAAAACTGTAAAACTCTAATTTAAAAAAATCAAAGTAAATGTAAGATGGAGAGGTATTCCATGTCAATGGATAGGAAGACTCAATGTTATTAAGATGTCAATTCTTCCCAATTTGATATATAGGTTCCAAGCAACACAAATCAAAATCCCAGCAAATTATTTTTTTGGATATCAGCAACTGATTCTAAAGTTTATATGGAGAGTCAAAAGACCCAGAATAACCAACACAATACTGAAGAAAAAGAACAAAGTCAGTTGACTGATGTTATCCGAACTAAACATTTACTATAAATCTACAGTAATTAAGACAGTATGGTAATGGAAAAAGAAGAGCCATGTTGATCAGTGAAACTGAATAGAAAGCCCAGAAATAGACTCACAGAGACATAATCAACTAACCCTTGGCAAAGGGTCAAAGGTAATTCACTGGAAAAGGATCATTTTTTCAACAAATGGTGTTGGAACAAATGGGCACCAACATACAAAAAAAATGAATTTAGACACAGACCTTACACCTTTCACAGGAAATAGCTATAGATATTAATGTATAATGTAAATTGTAACACTTCTAGAAAATAATATAAGAGAAAATTTAACTGAGCTTGGGTTTAGCTGTTTCACAACAAATGAAAGAAAAGGTTTGTAAATTGGACTCATTACAATTTAAAAACCTCTGTTCTAGAGAAATCATTGTTTTTTGTTTTGTTTTGTTTTTGTTTTTTTCTTTTAAAGATTTTATTTATTTGTTTGACAGAGAGGGAGACCGAGCACAGCAGGGGGAGCAGCAGGAAAAGGGAGAAGCAGGCTCTCCGCTGAGCAGAGTCCCGTGACAGAGAGTCCAACACGGGTCTCAGTCCCAGGACCCTGAGATCATGACCTGAGCTGAAGGCAGACGCTTAACCACCTGAGCCACCCAGGCGCCCCTGGAGAAGTCATTGTTAAGAAAATAGGGAAGTCATAGACTGGAGGACTTTAGCAAAATACATATGCGATAAAGGTCTTTATCCAAAATATCCAAAAAAAACCTCTTAAAACTCAACAATAAGAAATCAAACAACCCAATTTTTAAAAAATGGACAAAAGATCTGAACAAACACCTCATCAAAAATAAACAGATGACAAAGAAGCATATGAAAAGATGCTTACCATATGTCACTAGAGAATTGCAAATTAAAAGGAGGAGATACCTCTACACACTTATTAGCCTGAAATCCAAAATACTGAGGATACCAAATGCTAGCAGAAATCTGGAGCAACAAGAGCTCTTATCCTTTGCTGGTGGGAATGTAAAATGGTAAAGCTTCCGGGAAAGACAGTTTGACAGTTCCTTACAAAGTTAAACATTTATTTATCCTATAATTCAGCAATCCTGCTCCGTGGTATTTACACAACTGATTGAAAATGTTTAGTGACTCAAAAACCTGCACAGGAATGTTTGTAACAGTTTTATTCATAACTGCCTAATACTGGAAGCAATCGATATGTCATTCAATAGGTGAATGGATAATTAAACTGTGGTATATCCATACAATAGAATATTATTCAAAAAAATTTAAAAATGAACAGCAAACCACTAAAAGACATGGAGAAGCTTAAACACATATTGCTAAATCAAAGAAGTCAGTCTGAAAAGGCTATACACTGTAGATTTCAACTATATGATATTCTAGAATAGGCTAAACTAACCGTGTAGTAAAAAGATCAATGGTTACCAGTGGCTTGTGGAGATGGAGAAAAAGTTGAATAGGTCGGGGACAGATGTTGACGGTGGTGCAACTGTTCTAGAAGATACTGTAATGTAAGTTTATTTTGTAAATATGTAAGGTTAAAAATGTGCTTCTGAGAGTATGTGTGTACATATATATGTGTTCATGTACATGTATGTGATTCTAAAATAAGCAGTCAATAAATGTATCTTAACACAGTTGCTGGTTCATATTCTTTGTGTATTTGGGTTTTGTGTGTTTACATGTACACAACACACTTTATATGCATATAGGTGCACATATCTCTTCTGAAATATTATACTAATATATAATGTTCAGAATATACATGTGTCTAAGTACATGTGTATATACATTTTTATATATGTTACAACTTTTAAAAATTTACATAAGGAAAATGGAGCCTGGACTGATTATCTGATCCTAATTGTTTATTTCTCTAATTTATGTTAATACCGTACTTAAGGTTACAGTGGATTCATCATTTGAACCTAATGAATGATTAGGAAATGAATGATTTCATCTATTGGATATAATGAATGGTTAGCTAATGAATGATTAGGAAAACCAAATCTATCTTTATTTCTACCTTCCTTCATTTTCTGTTTATTGTCCTTGTTTTGAGTTTTCTTTGTCATTTGTCCTTTTTTTGTAAACTGAAAAACTTTTGAAATTCTGATTACTAAATATATTTTTAGAATTCTAGTTGAAATAAGTCAATATTTATACACGGAGTTTAGTAATGTTGGCATTTTGATAATAAGTATTTCTGACCAAGACTATGGTATGCTTTTCCAATTTTTTCAGTTCTTGCTATGTCCTTCAATAAAATGTGTTATTTTTTTGACAGGTTCTTGTATTTTTATTGTTCCATTTATTTATGAGCTCTTCAGTTTTTTTTTTTAAGATTTTATTTATTTGACAGAGAGAGCATAAGCAGAAGGAGAGAGAGGGAGAAGCAGGCTCCCTGCTGAGCAAGGAGCCTGATGTGGGACTCGATCCCAGGACCCTGGGATCATGACCCGGGCCGAAGGCAGCCGCTAAACCGACTGAGCCACCCAGGCGTCCCTCAGCTACGTTTTTAAAGCCTTTGTGAATAGAATTTTTTACAGTTCATATTTTTTAATTTTGAAAAAGTTACTGGATTTGAATATTTTCTTGTATTCGGCAAGATTAACAAATTCCACCATTAGTTAAATTCTAATCTTATATAAAACTAGTTTTTTCTTTTTGATAAATTATTATTTAATTGAAGAAGATTTTTCTGTTCTAATATTTGTACCTATTTAAATATTTTGGTTTTAGTTCATTTGCTGGAGTTTCTAAAACAAAGCTATGTAATAATGGTAAGTAACCCTATTTTGTACTAGATATTTAGATATGGCTCTAAATTGTGTACTATTTAAACAAAATTTTTGTTGTTTTTGTCTATATAGATCTCTTCTCTGCTTTTTGGAGTTTTTATTAAGAATGGATGCTGAATTTTATCTAATTTCCTTTTAACATTCATTATTTTAGATCTCAAGTAGTAAATTTTGTTGACAGATCTCATGATTGCTAGTTTCAAAATTAAATGGGGGAGCTTTTCACTTCTTTCTTTTTTTAAATTTTCTTTTTTTAATTTTATTTTATTATGTTATGTTAATCACCATACATTACATCATTAGTTTTTGATGTAGTGTTCCATGAGTCATTGTTTGCGTATAACCCCCAGTGCTCCATGCAATATGCACCCTCCTTAATACCCAGCACCGGGCTAACCCATCCCCCACCTTCCTC
>NW_027397089.1:15772046-16001456 GCF_003265705.2 Callorhinus ursinus
TCATATGATACTTGTCTTTCTCTGATTGATTTATTTCACTTTTAATTTCTTTCTATGATGTAACATTATTGTCATGGATGAACTGCTTTTTAAAGGTGAAATATAACTAAAAAAATAGTTTGGAATGATGACTTTGAAAAAATAGGTCTTTTGTCAACATCCAGCACAGGCCATGTGTCATAAGACACGGTGAATGAGAGATTAAGCAGCTTTCATTTGATGGGGAACTCAACGGGAGTGCTGTCTTAAGGGAAGACCTAGTTTCCAATTGTGTTAAGAATGTATATAAGACATTTAAGGAAAAAACTGAAATGACATTTAGTATGAGTATTTCTGAGGGTACAGTGCAAAAGTTGCGATTTGGAGTAGTCCAAAGGCCATTACTTATGTTAGAGGTAAGTTTACAAATCCGTCTCAAGTTCTTTCCATTTTGTCAAAGTACAAGAAACATACAAATGCATGCATTCACTGAAATATAATCCTATGACTTACAACTCACACCATACCTTTGCCCATAAGATGAGGAAAGCTTGGTGTTTAGCTAAAGAGCTTCTTCACAATAATCTGCTCATCAATGTTTAGCCTGCAGTAAAGGAGCAAAAGGGAGTAAAACTTCACTTTCGTGTACTTGGGGTCCCCTAAGATGCCTGGGGGGGGGGTGGAAAGATAGTGCTTCTGCTAGCTGATCCCAGCAGTGACAGCATGAGTGGAGAGCATGTTTCTACCTCATCTGATTGCTCCAAGGGGACATGCAATGTTTCTATTTTATGATGCTAACTGGAGATCACTGTTATTTTAACTATTCATCATTAGGTTTACTCCAATCAACCCAAGAGACTTAAAACTCAAGCCTATACTTTACAAGTTTAGTCTTATGAGCATGTGCTAATTTAGGCATAGTACTGGTGACCATTTTAAAATAATTATATTAATAAATACTGGAGGGGGGATGCCCATTTCGATTCTTCTAGAGTTTTCTTAACTATGGTTTTGGTGGTGGTGAAAACTCACAAGTTTGATAAGGGAAAGGAAATCTCAAAACATGATACAAATAACAATGTAGTAAAAGATAAATGCATGGATGATTTTTTTTTATACTGGATGGTGAAGAATCATAATGATGATGTGAAGCATGATGGTTTAACTCATGAGATTAGAAGAATTATTAACCCCAGAAGTCTCTTGTGGGTAGGAGTTCCTTAATGTCTAGAGGCTATAGGGTTAATGTGAATAGAAACTATCTGTTTTGTGATTGAACTTGGAGAGGTGGCATGGGTCTGGGCAAGAAATAAGGATGAATTATGATAGTGGAAACAGAAAGCGAGGGACCAAGGCATGAAGCACCGAGGAAGTAAACTAAACACAGTGACCACAAGCACTCATGTGTACAAATTTTCTGGTACCAGTATTTAAAACACCCCCTTAAGCTCTCAAAACATCCCAGTTCATAATTAATTATTGATCCCCCTAATTAAGTGCTTATATAATATTTTATAATAAAGTTTCTTTTTCCCATAAAAGGAAAAATTTGGAGTATTTTAGACAACTTTTTTCTGAGTAATTTTAATTATATTAAATTCTATGCAGACCCTGACATTTATTGTTCTCTTCTAATGAAACAATGCTACATTTTCTTCTCTAAAACATTAATCTTTGAAACTTTATGTACTTGAACCAGTCTGTTGAAATATTTTGAGATTTGAATTTTTTCCCCCTGACGTGTCTATTTTAACAGTGAGGGTAGGTGTTGAGTGTGATATCATGTTAAATCTGCAAACTTTGTAGTCAGAAAGAGTTAAGTTTTAACGACAATTATACAACTTACTGGTTTTATGACATTTACCAAGTTACCACTCTGAATCTTGCTGTCACTTTTGCCCCTTTATTAAACTCTTCCTCAAATTACCCACTTAGAGTATGCCATCTATTTCCCTCTGGGAACCTGACTTTTCCCCTATGTGACTATAATAAATTTCAAAGACCTGTAAAATTTTATACTTGTTACTCTTACTCCTAGAAAAATACTAAATATTGGTTTTCTGGTCATTATACCTGTGAGTTAGATTTGGGAAAAGCATATTGTAGAAGCCATGCATTTACATATTAACATTGCATGTAATGATTCCTGAGCCCAATGATGTGATGTCCTTAGCAACATATATCCTTGGTGGCTTTCATCAGAGATTCAAAAGTGTGTTTGCTCCTTCCTGATTATGCTATGCATGTTGTATAGATTATTTACCCTAAGGGTGAACTGAAAACATTAAAAAAAACTCATCTTGAAATTTCACTGAATTATTAAATGATAGTTGAATTATTGTGATAGCTGAACATGACTAAATTATTAACTAATAGCTAGGAGATGAATGGATACTTTATTGGATTAGCTATCGACTGTGAGATCAAGTGATGTTTTTAATGTAAAGACTATAATTTAAAAGAAAAGGCCTATTTTGTGGTAACTTTAAAATTCTTATTTTACTGCAGCTTTTTTCTCCACTCATTTGGTTATTTTAGTATTCTTTTTTTTTAAGATTTTATTTATTTATTTGAGAGAGAGAGAGAGTATGAGATGGGGGAGGGTCAGAGGCAGAAGCTGACTCCTTGCCGAGCAGGGAACCCAATGTGGGATTCAATCCAAGAACTTCAGGATCATGACCTGAGCCAAAGGCAGTCACTTAACCAACTGAACCACCCAGGTGCCCCTGGTTATTTTAGTATTCTAACACTTTAAATTCTGTCTCTAAGCTTATCATTCTTTTGGACTTTAGATCAATGTCTAACGTCTACAGCCAACTCTCTACTCAATAGTTCCACATGATTGACACATAAGCACCTCAGATTTTGAATATCACATCAAACCTTTTATATAATGTCCAAAGCTTATTCTTTCTAATATCATTAAATAAGAACTTCATCATTCCACACACACACAAAAAATCCATCTCCTCTTATTTTCAAAATACCTAATGAATAGAACCTTTTTCTCTACCCTGCTGACAACATACACTTGGACCAATCTCTCTTCCATAGAATTTTACTAGATTCCTAACTAAATCTACTACTGTCACCAAAGCCTTCTTTTTCTACTGTGAACACAGCAATAACAGTTCTTGTGTTAACATTTGATCATGATGCTTGTTTGCTCAAAGCTCACCAACAGCTTCCTACTTCACTTTTGAGTAGATGATGAACTTGAAGCCTTGACATAATCTGCTTTCCTGTTAGCTTTCTGACCTTGGCTCCTATGATTCAATCCCTTGCTCACTCACCTTCATCACATTTGTCTTTTTTAATATTCCTGAGCTTTCCAGGCAAGCTTCCATTATAGAACTGTTGCACATCCTTTTCTTGTAGCCAGGATCACTCTTCCTCTGTATATCCACATGGTTTCATGGCTTGTTGTTTCACATCCTCAGACCTTTATTCTCATCACTTCAACGTGCCCTATATGACTCCCCCTTTAAAAAATTGCAAACACTCTCCATCCTCTCTGTTTACTGTACTTCTTCCTATTTTGTTTCTTTTTATTGTCTTTATCACTCCCTCTCCCATACTGTATACTTTGCTACTTAAAAGAAAAAAAAAAAAAGCTCCTTCCTGTAAGACACTCTCAAACTTTAAGATGCATTGTGGCAGGGATTGTTATTTGATTACTGTCATATTCCCTGTCTCTGAAGGATGCTTGGCACTTTCCAAAACTCAATAAATATGTGTTGAATGAATAAATAAATATAGACCATCAGCTACCAAAATCCTAATAATAAACAATAACCTTGGCTTTTCATTCTTAATTCTAAGAAATTTGTTTTCTGCTTCCTAGTCCACTCTCTATGACCTAACTTTTAATCCAACCACATGAAATAATATTGTCTCTTGAAAGTTTTGGTAACAATCTTTTTTTTTAAGCTGATAAGATTATCATAGCTAGGAGGTCATTGGCCTTGTAATTCTTGCCACTAATTAACAGTAAAATGCTGGGCCCACCTATTGGGAAAAGTTAGATCAGCCACTAATTCTGATAATAAATTATTCATAGTGGGTTCCTTTATCCATAGTAAGGGTATTTCGTCTGTCTCCAAGTATAAGATTATGCCCATTCTTGACAGTTTTTACCACTTCAAACATGCAATCAGATAACTTGGAATAGCAGGATAAAATTCATCTAGAAAATAGGGTTTCTAGCTCTCCAATTAAGACTGAAATTACAAAATCATGCTAAGTTGTTTTTAGTGTTCATGGAGGTTCAGAAAATTATCTTATTCAATGTTTATACAGTGGTATGAATTATGTAACTTGTTTTCCTCACCAGTCAACATCTTAGGGAAAATACAGAAAGTAATAACCAGATATGGCTATTACCAATTGCTGGTATGTTCAACAATGTTATGTTATTTACAGAATTAGCTTACCATCCTTAGTTTGTTGGATTTCATTAGCTTCAACAATTTCTTTCTGGGATCTAATGCTCCTATAATTTTAAGGATTTATTTTGAAAGTGCACACCAAGACATTTCAAGTAGATATAAATTAAGAAGATAAGTCATGAGGAGAAAATAGCATCTGGGTACATACCATTAGCACACAGTGGACAACATGAGGTTGAGTTCAATGAATATGTATTTTCTCCATAGTACAAATGTCACATGATGCAGAAATAGATCTTTGCATATCTGGATAAGGAAGAGAATAAATGAGAACTAGAAAAGTTCTTATAAATCACCCAATCTTTTTCTGTCATATGGGAGGAAAATGAAGCCCAGTTAGGAAAAAAGGTATAATTTATTGAGAGCAAGACTGCATCATGTTAATATTACTAAACTAAAATAATTTACACATAAAATAATTCAGAAAATATCTGTGTAGTTGACTATATAAAGTCACAAGTTAACAATCTAATAGAACTCTGAAATGACCTTTTACAGGCACAGTTAAGGCACCAGCTTGAAGATTACATCCTATGTATGCATGTATAAGGCTATTATAAGGCTCTGTGTCCCTGTTAGCTAGAATGCATAAACCCAGAAACCAAGTGCTGGAGGAAGGAATGACCACTCCCATAATCCTTCCCTCTCTTCCACTTATAGAATATGTCCTTCCTAGCCTGTACATATTCAGGATCTATATAATTGAATGTTTTGGTTCTTGGGGAATAGGAAACACTTCAATAATAATATAAGGTTATAAAGATTGGCTTCAGTTTGGGGTTCTCCTGCCAGAAGACTTGATAGGAAAAGAAGGGAGGTAGGTATTTTTATTATCATGAGAATATAAGATTGTTTCTACCTAATTGGTACAGGGAGCAGTTTGTTTTGAACTCATTGAATTCACCGGGATGCCCTTTGGTGTTCTTGCCTTGGCAATAGCCTTGTAAGGGAAATTTAAACAGTCAAAATCAGAGAGGGACATGGTAAGAGGAACTCAATCCCTTCAGGAATGAAGGCCTGGTTAACCCACTTACCAAACAACCAAATTACTGCTGGAGAACCAGCTAATGGAGGATAGTCAGAAGAAAGGCAAGAAGGGGCAAGGGGCCCTGTCCTAAGAGGAAACTACACTTAAAAGGAAAAAGACCGCATCCTGTTATTCTACACCACTTTGAAAGGAGGCCTCCACTCTTTCCCACATAAACAACTACCTGATAGGTAGATGTGTGCATGGAAAAAACCTGATAGGGTGACAGGTGCATGGAGGGTTCATCAGATTAAAACAGCCCACCAAAAATCTCATAAACCCTAGACTTAGACACTCCAACAACAACCCTCTTGGGTCCACTCCCTCTTCGGGAGCTTTGTACTACCACTCAACAAACTTTGCTTTGTTGCCCACAACTCTTCATCTAGTCTACTTCTTCATTTTTCCAAAGCAGCATGACCAAGAACCATGGATATGAAAGAAAAAAAAATCCTGAAACACAATAGCAACAGGAGGGATCTACTTTTTCCAGTAACACTCCTGTTTTAACATTTTACTTGTTTATTTAGAAATTATGACTAACTCTTTTAGGGTTTCTGTGCCCAATTCCAATGTGTGTGGGGATGTCCCTCTACCCCCATAACACCAAGCAATTCTGGGACACCAGCTGGGTATCAGAGAATTTAATGAAATTCTGGCATTATCTACCCAGAAACAATATCAGATTCCACAGGTTATAGGTTCAGTCCTATGAGACTGCCTCCCATCCCCACTTCAGATGCCAGTTGCTAGTCCTAGACTGACTGCTACCTGTGCTTCTGACCAACCAGCTACCTGTGCTTCTGACCAATACAGTTGAATATGTACTTAAGGAGAAGATCCAACAACCTTCTCCTTAAGTTCAATTAATTTGCTAAAATAGTTCACAGAACTCAGGGAAACACTTAATGTTTACCAGTTTATTAAAGGATATGTTAAACAGCCAGATGAAAAGAGCAAAGTATGGAGAAAAGGTATGGGACTTCTATGCCCTCTTTAGGTACCACTCTCCCCACATAACCACATATTCACCAATCCAGAAGCGATCTGGTTCCAGTCCTTTTGGATTTTTATGGTGGCTTCAGTACATGGTCAGGAATGACTAAGTCATTGGCCACAGACTGATTCAACCTCCAGCACCACTTGGGGAGAAGCAAGTCTGGGGGATGGTTGGAATTCAAATTTCTAATCCTCTAATCACAAATTTGATCCTCCAGGCAACTAGTCTCTGCCCTTGGATGGGGTCCAAATGTCACATCCATTAACATAACAAAGGACCCCTTAATCGCCCTTATCATAGGAAATTCCCAGGGTTTTAGGAGCTATGAGCCAGGAACATTGGACAAAGACCAAATGTGTATGAGAAATATATTTTGGTCGTCTAAATGACCAAGTACATATTTCTTATAAATCACATTATTGCACTAACCATCACCTTAAAGCATCAGTGATAGACAAAAGTGAATGAACTTAATGTGGGCAATAACTAGATCTGAATTGTGCAAAAGGTTTAGTGTAGCTGACCAATATCAATAGCACGTGCTTTTTCTGTGTGCTCAGATCTAATGGTTTCTTACTGCAAACGGCTCCAACACATTGCCTCAGGGCTTTCTGTGGCTGCCTGGACCTATTCTGCATATGCTTGCAGAGAAGGAACTCTCATAAATGAACTGACAGTTAAATACCCCAGTTGCTCACAGCTTGTGTAAGGCAACCTATGTATTTTCTTTATAGCTGCCCAGATGTTCCCATGGCAATTGAGCCCTACTTAACCACAGCAGTAATCTGCTCCCTAATGCATCCTGCATTGATGTCCTTCCCTTCCCTTTTTCACCTCTCTATTTCTCTACTGGTGCTTTCTAGGACCACTTTCCTAAGAAACTACTCTATACAATCAAACGCTTTTCTCAGTATACGCAATTGAAAAATCTAACCTAAGACCTATTGTATGTCAGATAAGCAGAAACACCAGGATTGGGTAAGACGTGTTTGAGGCATTGCAGAAGACTGACATTTTAAATAATTTTTGGGGGGAATTCCTAATTCACAAACTGATATTTAAGCAAAGATCTGAGGGAAGCAGTCAATGCCCCAAGGAAGAATAGGCTAGGCAGGGGATACAGCAAAAATCATGAGACAGGAATATTTCCAGCATTTATCAAAATAATGAGGTGGCCATAGACTCTGAAGTAGAGTAAGAGAAAGAATAGTAGGACATGAAATTAAAAGGAGGTGAGACAGTGATAGGATTGGGGGAGACTAGAGTCTCATAGGTCACTGTAAACTCTGCTTTTTACTCTGAAAAGGGAGGGATACTATAGGAGGGTTTTTGATGATTTGATCTTAGACTTTTTTTTTTTTATGATCTTAGACTTTTAAAGCGTTCTTTTGGCTTTTGAGTGAAGAATGGACTTTATTATTGTGCCAAAGGTAAAACAGGAAGAAAGCTTTACTAATTCAGGAGAAAAATCATGGTAGATGCACCAAAGCTGGTTAACAGTGATAGTGACAATGAATGTTTAGGTTCTGTCCGTATTTTGAATGTAGAGTCAATTGAATTTGCTTGAGGATTACAAATAATGTAGTAGAAGGGGGAATCAAGGATAACTTCAGTGTTTTGACCTGGAATAACTAAATGGAGACAGAGATAGAGGGTATAAGGAGTAGAGCAGATTTTGCAAAGGGGGATTTGGAGTTCCCTTTGGATTTGTTAAATTTGAGATGGTCATTAGACATCCAAGAGAAGATGTAAGTAGATAATTGTATAGGAATATGGAGTTCCAGAGAAACATCTGGACTGGAAATATTAATTCAAAGTTATCAGTAAATAGTCATCAGAACACATTATCTTTATTTTCTACATACTAAATGTTAAATAACACAATGTTTATAAAGGTTATGATTAGAATTTAAACATTCCTTGATTTGTTTTATGCTCTCCTTTACTTCAATACTGAATATTGATTGGGACACCCAGAGTTTAATTAGAGGATAAAATTAATCACTTTTTAGTGGACACAAACCAGATATATAATCAGAATAACAAGAGGTAAGTTGATTGAAAATGTTAAAGTTTATTGAAGGGGTAATATTTTTGATCAGCTAAAAAAGAATAAACAGAAAAGTAATGACATGATGTGTAGTTCCAAAGTAAATGTTATCTAAATTAAGGAGAAGATCGCCAGTGGAAAAGTCAAAACAATGCTAGCAACACCATCTAAATAAACCACAAAATTCCAGCGGGAATTCATCATGTTATCCTGTCAAATGGACAGTATCTCATTGTATTTCGACAAGTCCTTAGTTCTGTAATTTCAAGTGCTTATGAAGGGATGCTCTCATGGTGACATAAATATACAGAAAGATTCTGTACATCCACGAGGGAGTGGAGAGCTTACTATATAAGAATGTATTGTGGATCTGAGTAATTCAATTAAGTAATCCTATCCAACCTACTCATTGGACATGTTTTATTCAGTGTTAAGAAAGGTGATCTAAACATTTTAAAAGTGGTTCAAGATGTATGTTATTCCAATATGTGGGGAGCATCTTTTCCAATGGCAGTGCTCACTGCAGCACAGGATTCTGTTGCATGACTCAGATGACTGCAGCTACTCCTGACCCATGGGTACTTTTCAGGTCAGGGTTTGAACTGTAGGAGACTTCTAAGTTAAGAATAATCTCATGTTCAACTTATATCAACATCACAGAAGCAACACAATGAGAAGCTAATAGACTAGTATCAGGCTTCAATCAGAAGAATTGTTTAAATAGACTCCTTGAGTTTGCCTGCTGTGTGATTCTAACATAGTGGCTCTTTTTTGGATTTTAGTCTCTAAAAGAAGGAGATAGATTCTGTAAAGGGAGGGACGTTATTAGGGACATGATTATTCAGATATTGTTTTGTTCTTTCTCTGCTTATATCTTATTCATGGAGAAAATTGTGGAATAAGGAAGAGAAGTTTACTGTGGCTAGTCATGTTGACTTTTAAGGCTCCTGGGCTTATAGGCATATTCCCAAAGTTGGCTTTTAGCTCCATTTCTTTCTATTTGTCTATCACAATGACCCCATAGTGGCTATGTTCTCTTGTCTGCTACAAAAAACAGGGTGGATATATGGGTAGATTTTTCTACCAAATACTTTACCTTCTAATAAGACAAATTTGTTCTAATATAGAAGTTTGGGGAATAATTGTTCATGTAAGATATACATTTTTCTCCATTTCACAGACCTTCAAATTTCCCACTGAGCAGTGATTTTCTCATTTTCAGTAGGAAGGACAGCATTAGGCCTGCCACCAACTCTGGGGTATACAAAAAAAAAAAAAAAGAATATGTTGCCACAACTGTCCCCATTTTCAAGTAAACACATAGGTCTTGGTGGAAAAGTGTCAAGAAAAAGCATGCTTGCATTTCATGGGAATTTAATTTGTAATGTCAGAGCTAAACCAATGAATACATATATAATTAATAATTTATTAATATAAATTATACTTTTATATTATTTAGAGAACTTAACTGAGGCTTAAAACTCACCAAGAAAAGTGTGCCAACTTATCATTTTCATTGGTTTTTCCTGACGTTTAAGTAATAGGTCTTAATATTTTAATATGAGGAGATAAGTGATCTGTAATATAGATTTATAGCCATAAACTTTAAGAAACCATCAGAGAAACCACCTTATAAAAATCTTAACCTTTGATACACTTGATGGTCATGTTTCAAGAAAATGGGCATACTTTGATCATCTTCCAGATCTGAAAAGAAAGTTGTCATAAACTTTACTCTGTATGATAAACTCTTCTGAATTTCCTGTTTCTTGTAGTGTAATACCTTGGATTTGCCAAACCAAGTCCAAAGATGAGTTCCTATAACCATTTTTTTTTTTGAGACAGGATTATTTACAGGGCTACTAAGTTAGGTCACATAAATTCAAGAGTAAATCTGATTTACGTGTCACTCCGTTTTATTTTATTTTCCAAAAAAAAAGGAAAGTTTATGCCAGTATTACTTCATAATCAGTACATTCTTATCTGCATTTGTGAAAATGTGAAACAAGATTTTTTGTTTCTATGAAATTTATGTCATATGTAACTTCCTTCCTTCACTTGCAGCTGGATCATTAATTAAATTGGTCAAAAAGCTTTTATTGCTATATAGTTGTTGAGGTATAGAAATGCTTAGAAATGTCCATATGCCACCAAGCAACTCATATTTTAGTACTGATTCTTATTTTGCCCTTTCTATGATACATTGAAATATTTACATTATTATGCATTTATTTTAGGTGCTCCTCCCCAGTCCTCAGTGAAACATCTATGGAGCAATTAAAAAAAATAATAACAAATATGTGTTCATTATAGAAAATATGGAAAATAGCACAGAGAGAGGGTCTGTTTATTTTTGTTGTTGTTGTTTGATTTATGTTTATTTTTTAAGAGCCACAATCCCATACCATAAGTATTTTGGTATATTTCTTTCCCAGTTTTTTTCTTCTTCTTTATATTCCTTACATTATTTGAATTGTATTCCAGGAGGCACATACTGAGGCGGCATCTGTGATATTATGATTCCCTCAATGGATAGGTATCTACTCCCTTTTCCTTTGAGGAAGAAAGGAGTTAGAATTGCACCACTCATAGATTCAAGACACAAATTAAGCCAGTTAGAGACTTTCCCTAGCAAAAGCCCTTTCCTTTATGAATGCAGGCATATTCATATGCCACCACAAAAATGTTGGCGCCATGAGCCCTGCTGTGTATAGAATTGTGTCTGTAGAAGGAGTGTGTGAAGCCAACATTCAAAGAGAAAACAAAAGATGGAAAAATTGGAAGCTCTGAGGTCTTGGTTATAATCTTTGTGTTCCCCCATGCTATCATGAATTTTACTCCTAAGAGGTTTGATTTTCTTTCTATGATCAACTCTAAAATTTAGCAACCATATCATAAGCTAGTTGATTTGAATCTCTCACTTTTATCCAAATAACCAATAAAAATACCACATATACAAATAGCATTCTGTTTTTTTATGTGAATTTTTTTTATTATGTTATGTTAATCACCATACATTACATCATTAGTTTTTGATGTAGTGTTCCATGATTCATTGTTTGCATATAACACCCAGTGCTCCATGCAGAATGTGCCCTCTTTAATACCCATCACCAGGCTAAAACCCATCTTCCCACCCCCTTTCCCTCTAGAACCCTCAGTTTGTTTTTCAGAGTCCATAGTCTCTCATGGTTTGTCTCCCCCTCCGATTTCGCCCCCTTCATTCTTCCCCTCCTGCTATCTTCTTCTTTTTCTTCTTCTTCTTCTTTTTTTTTAACATATAATGTATTATTTGCTTCAGAGGTACAGATCTGCGATTCAACAGTCTTGCACACTTCACAGCGCTCACCATAGCACATACCCTCCCCAGTGTCTATCACCCAGCCACCCCATCCCTCCCACCCCCACCACTCTAGCATTCTGGTTTTTAATCCAAGTACCAACTATGCCTGATCACTTTTAGCTTCTAAGTTCAATTGATATGAGGAATGTTCAAGATTGGACTGTTGGTTTTAGCATTATATAAGTATTTCCCTTCTTATTAAAATAAATTAATGTCTGTGTAATATCACCAATTTACTTGTATCATAGTTTAATTAATCTTCTCCATATTGTGAAACAAATTTTACCAGTTAGAAATAATGCAGAAACAGACATTTATTTATATTTTTATTTACATATTTTAGGTTAATATCATTTGATAGATTCCCAAAGGTGGGATTAATGCATCAAAAGGAATAAACATTTTAATGGTTTTAAATTCCTATTGATAAATTGCTTTCCAAAATGATAATTGAATTGATTTATTCTTCAACTAGAACTGTTTTAACCATTATGTAGTATTACTTTTTCAATATTTCTAATTTAGAAAGTAAAAAAAAATAAGTCATTGATGTTTCAATTTGTGTTTATTTGATTAATGGTGAGGTAAATTATCTTGATATATGTTATGCTATTTAATACACCTGACTTATTTGTATGAAATCAAATACATCATTAATGAGAAAAACTGTTCATATATTCACTTGGTATGGATAATACAAATCAGTAGTTACCTAGAGCTTTAAGACTTGTATATTAAAAATACCAAAGTTATTTCCTTTGTTAATGGCACTAAAATTTTGGACCTGTATTTAAATATTGGTGACAGAGAATCATCATGCAAATTTTATAAACATACTACCTATGCTGGAGTTTTTTAGTGAAAATGCATTGTTATGACATATGTAGATTAACCATAGTGTTTATCCATTCAACAGTGAACAGAACACATGTATTTCAGAGCTCTCTCCATTATCATGGGCATCTTAGTACTAAGAAAAGCATCACTCCCAGTAGCAGGTTTTAAAAAAAATCACTCTCTCTCCAAACAGCAGCGTGACTTTTGACACTTTCAGGCAGATTAAGAACTGAAGTCACAGTGGGCAGCCAGAAGAGTCTAAACACACTGAGCAATGGGTCTCTCCATTGGTGGGAGGAAATTAGTGGCTAAAGCCCTTAAAACCATGGATCAATGGTGGTGATGTGCTACAGGGAATCTATGAACAAGCTTCTTTCTTTTCTATCTCACCGGGGGCATCAGTAGAGAGTGATTCGTTGAAGTCAATAGAGACCATTGTGAAAGTAGTGTGTATATGTGGATTTAAACTGACCTGAGATATAGCTAAAAGGAAAATAAAATACATGTCTAAGGCTGTCATAATTACTTCCTACATCGTTGGTCAAAAAAAAATCCTCTCAGACATCTAACAAAATGAAAATAAAAAATCCACAAGTGTACAAAATCACATTTATTTCTGAAATGATCTGGTTGTAAAATAATTTCATTTCAAGAATAATAGAGAAGACATATGCTCTCTCTTCTGACTTGATGGAAAATGACAGTCTCCAGTTCAGTATAATTGACGTAGTATGCATGATGATATACTAGAATGCCCAAAGCATGGAAACAAATATGCAGCTGAATTCAAGTCCAGATTGGCTACATTCAAATGTATTACAGGCTGGAAGCTTCTATTCTGCGGATAAATAGGTTACTTTGTAATTTTCCCATCTATATTTCTCTTAACTTGAGTTGTCCTCCTTGTACCCCCTACTTTTTATGGACAAAAATAAGAAGAACACAGAATTGCCATCGTGCTGAAGACAAAGAGGTAAGTCTGATAATCAATCAAGATAAGACCGAAGCTTCACTAAATTGTTCCTGACTTCTCTGTCCCAGCTCCTTTAACAGATTCATCTATGAGTGACCGTCACTTGTAGATATATGTGCTTTTACTGCTAAATCTTGATCTTTTGAACATTATCTTTTGACTTCAAGTAATGAGAAAATTGTGTTTTCTTATACCATCCCTTTTCCCTCACTCTTCATAAACATTGATACACCTGTTTCTAGTTAAGTCACTAATCAGTGATGACTTGATTTTGATCATGTAAATGTTGTCCTCTAAAAAGCCAGAGGGTATAATACAATTACTTTTCTTTATGGTATAGGTTTATGTTTCTTCTTGAAACCATAATTACCTTTCTGTCTTTTTCTGAATTAATTGTCTAATTCATCATCAACCCTTTTTAAATGTCTCATTATACTTATCTATTCTATTTTTGCACTTCAAGTTCTTCCCTCTAAAAATTCAAGGTTCTCTTGCTCCAAACTGGACTGACTTTTCCCTAGATCTGTCCAATGCAGACTTATTTTTGGACATGGACATGGAATTGGATGTTGACAATCTATATTGAGAAGTTCAAAGTAGGTATGATTGTTATTGCTCTTTAGGTGACATATAGAGAAACATTTAAGATATTTCCATTTATTTGTGTTCTAAATTTCACAATAGTGTTCGTTTGTTTTGTTTTGTTTTGAATTTTCCTGTGTGCTTGTTCCTTCTCTCTAAAATTGTTTGTCTTTCTAGGTGCCTGGCTGGTCAGTCAGTAGAAGATGCAAATCTTGATCTTGGAGTTGTGAGTTCGAGTACATGATGGGTGCAGAAATTACTTAAAAATTTAAAAAAATTTAAATAAAAATCAATCAATCAATAAAGATGTATTTCAATTCTGAGACCTCAAGTTGCATTACTTCTCTGAAAATTTTCTCTCTTACATCTTGCTGTTTTCACTTAGTAGGAGTTCCTAATGCTGTGGTGTTAAGTGCAGATTAATATAATATTCTGCTCCACTCTCTAGTCTTTCATAATTTTGTACTTTTTATTCTAATTTCTAAGAGAATTTATTGGTTCCCTCTCTCATTAATATAATTCCAAATCTTATCCCTTTTTTTTTTTTATTTCAGCAATCATAGATTACATTTCCAAGAGCTAGTTTTTGTTCTCTGATTCTGGGTGCAATATCTTCTCCCATCATTATGTCCAAAGATATACTTTTATTTTTTTCTTTTAGTAGTCTACATAGTTTCATCCTCCTATAAAATTGCATTTTCTGTTTGTTTAGTGGTCTCTCTACTTCATAATGGAGGTTTTTCTTAAATGTCAGATATTCTTAGTCTATGTTTAAAGATTGGGTGTTTGTGTGTGTGGGTGTGGCATGTTAGGGAGATTTGCTTTAATATAATTGAGTAAGGTCTTAGATATTCTTTAGATTTTCAAACAGAAAAGTGTTTCTCTTACTCTTTTAAGTTTATCTAGAAAAGAAACTTTAGAACTTCTGCCTAAGGAGGTTTATAACCTGATACTGGGGGAAAAAAGAGTTATAGTATCTTCCATATACAGATTTAATCTTAATCTCTCTATTTTCAATCCTGTCTTTTTTCTGGACTCTATCACAGTGTGTAAGATAGTAAGTAACAAACTTATTTATTTATCATAGTAAGTATGAAGTAAGTAACAAACTTCAGAGTTTGTTTTTTTGTGGTTTTGGAGGGGGTGAAGGGGAGGAGTCAGTTTTGTTCCTTCTTGTTAGTAATTCCCTCTAAGCTGTGTAGTTATTTTTATCCAGCTATTTCAGCTTCCTTTTTTCTCTTTATTTTCATCCTCCAGGAGCATATTGAAATCTATGGTATACACTCCCACTCTTATGTTGTTCATTGATTTGAATTTAGGGCTTTTTATTCCTTTATACTCTTTATAGTAGTTTTTCTGGAGGTGCATTTGTAGTCAGTATACCATCTTGTATTAGAAGTCCTTCCTTGTACATTTTTTTTCTTTTAAGTTACCTTTATAATCAAAGAGTGAAGTAATAATGGGTTAAACTTTAACAAATGTGACCATGGGAAAGGACAACTTAATCTAGAACCTTGAAGACTTTATTGTCTAGATGTTGTCTTTTATTAAATTAGCTTAATGTCCTGGTACTCATAAACCCTTTCATTCTTCCAAAGAATCATCATGTTATTTCGTGTCTGTGCTTTCTGCTCCAATTACCTCCTACTTATTCTTCAAGATGTTGCTTATATAGCACCTCCTAAAAAACCTTCTGATTCTCAGAATGTATTAAATAATCTTCCCTGGTGATCCAACTGCATGCAGTTTTTATTTTATTGAGCTTTATATGAATTCATTTGTTTCAGCAACTATACTGAAATCCATATCTCATTTGTACCTTCCCAGCACCTAACACAGCTTCCAACCAGAAGTAAAAATAGTAGTAGGTACTTTTAAATGTTTACCAAATTGGTAAATGAACAAAATAGCTGCTTTTTGTAAGTATGTGTTTAACATGAGCCAGCCATATAATATAGTTGGCAGAAATGTTATTGCAGTCTGAAGCTGACTTAAAGAAAATAAAATACTTGTTAAAAAAGGGCAAGTTTTGGTATAGGCCCATTACATTTGAAAATTGTACATACTCCTGAAAATTACATTTTAATAGATATATTAAGAAATATAATTATGATATGATAGGAAATGGGAAAGCATGTAGGGGTCTGAAAACCATGTTGATGGAACAGCAGTTGAAGGAAATAGAAATTTTTCATCTGATATTTTAAAGGCTCTAGGACAAGATGGATATTCCTAAATATGTGAAGAGTTGTGGTATGATTGTAGAATTAAATTTTTTTCTGAGTTTAACTCCAAAGAAAAATCTGGATGAATGAGTAACAGAATTTTGGTTCAATATGAAGAAATACTCCCCAACCAGAACACATTGCTTATGAGGAAATGGCTTTCTCCTTCATGAGAGGTTCCAAATTGATTGACCACATCTCTGGAATGTTTTAGGGAGTTTTTCTGCATAAGATCAGAAGCTGGACTGTAGGACCTCTAAGGAGCCTTCCAATATCAAGTGTTTGGAGTTTTACAGTGGATTAAAAGGACTTACTGAATAAAGATGTCACCCAAACAGCAGAATTAGTGAATCATGAATTGGAAGCCATATATATACAAAGTATATATGGTAAAACTAAAATTACAGTATTCAGAAAAATTTTGTGGTCAAAACAGTACCAAAAATGAACTATCATCAAATTTAAAATTATAAGAAACCTTTTGACCTATCGCTTCATTTTATGTAACCCATAATGTATGTTTTGCTCACAATTGTTATAATTTCACTGATATATCACTTTCAAATATAGGTGTTCTCAAATTTTGTCAGGGGATTAAGAACTTTAAAAGCTGAAAGTCTTAAATAAATGAATGATCAAATTAAATAACTTTCATAAACCTGCCCAGATAATGAATTAATTATAATACTTAGGCTTTATATGCTTGCTTTAAAATGTAGCATTCATATGGCTGACATAATGTATAATATTTAAAACTATTACATCTTAATATGGAGGCAAAACTGCATGATAAAAAGATAATGATTCTGAGTAATTTCCATTTACAAAGTTCTAAATCTATGGAAGACAAGTATCAACTATGTATTTTTTTTTACAATCACAGAGGAAAAGATACTACCTACTTTGCATTCATTATTGGATCTTAATCAGATTAAGAACACTCTCCTGCTTGTTTGTACTAGAAGAGTGGGCTGTTTACGCCTCTCCCAAGTTACTAACAAAATTAAAACACTCTTCTTTTGATTGTCCCTGAAAACATTTATCAAAAATATGCTGTGATGTATTAAATTGTTTCTGTTACTTCAAAATATAAAAGTAGAAGTTTCTAAATTCAATTTAAATTATTCATTACACTTAGGATATACTTGGTTCTTGTAATTATATATGAGTAATCTATACGTATTTGACATTTGGATTTTCTTTTGATGACCCATATAGAGAGTTCTGCATCTAAAGAACGTTTGGCAGAAAAGGCTTCTCTCTGAATTTTGATTTTTGTAGATGAGAGTCTGCACAAATCCCACAAGGTTACTATGCAGAGGCAGATGTTTGCTATAAACTACAGTTCAATCCTATGCCCTGCCACTGTCTACTTTCCCTTCCATATATCATCACCAAAAAATAACAAGATAATAGAAAACAAGTTTTGATTCCAGAATGATTTTGGTTGATGATGATGAATGAAGCAGAATAGACAGCTTGATTTTCATAAGTTAAATTGAACTTGCAGTGCCAAATGCAGCAACAACAGCAAAAAGATTAGCAGACATGACAAGGGAAAAGAGAAGAATTTATGTGCAAACACATAATGTCATTTGAAAAAAAAGGTGTTATGAAAATGTACAAATGCATAGTTACTGAAATGCTGGCAGGAAAAAAAAAACTAAAAATACATTATCCAATGTTGGAAGCAATTGTTAAGAAGAATCAGGGCCAAGTAAACAGAGCAATGTGGTTTCAGGAAATAACTTCATTTTATTTGGGCTACACAAGGAACCATACTCAGATTCTTTGGCATACAATGCAAGTAATTATAAGGGACTACAATCTACCTACTATCCAAAGGAGAAAATGGCCTAGGTGGCAGCAGTGAATACTTTAGCTAATATAGCATACATTCCCCATCATTCACTTAACACCTTTTATGAAGCAAACAGTTCCAACTGGGACACTGTCTTGAGGTTACACTGTGAAGAGTAAAATAATAATGTTTTGCCATTAATAGATCCAAATAATTTGTGATAATAATCTCTTCCTCTGGTTTGTGGCTTCTTAAGGGGCAAACAAATATTAATCAAACTAACTTTTAAATGCAGATTTTAACCTAAAGATCCTTCATATTTTGCTGTATGAATAGAATTGTTTAGGTTTTTAAATCAAATACTTGGGATTAAGATAAATTCATAGAATTGCCTTTATCTCTATATAGAACTGAAATAACATTTGTCTTAATTAATTCAGGTTAAATCATTAACTTGTTGTTTATACTTCTCCCACATCAACCCCTAGATCACTGAAATATTCCAAAAGTCTTTAATTATTGGCATTAATGTGACTTTATGAGTATTTCAGTTTGTTTCCATTGGTAAAGTATCAAGTTTGATTTGTAACTGCAGAAATTATGAATTAATCTCAAGAAAATGGTCTATTACCTTAAAATCATTATCTTAGAGATTCATTGTTCATAATGTACAAGAGCAAAACCCAAAACAAACCAAAACAGAAACAAGTGACCAAAGATACTTAAATCAGTCTCATATTATTGTATATAATGCATTTCTGAAAATGTCTTTTAAAACATTTAAAAAAATGGATTTAGATGTCCAAAGTGAGGGGAGGGACATTTGAGAAAGACAAAAATATAAAAAAAATAATTAATTAAAAACCCTAAATAAAGTTTAGGGAAGTTATTTTTTTAAATACTTTTTTTTCAAAAATATGTTTTCTCCAAAATAATAAAATATGAGTTGACTTTTGTTCTTGATCATAAAAGAGTAATTAATTGGTAGTGCAATCGTCCTCACCTTGTGAGCTGTAAAAGTGGACCAAATATATACAACGCCTGTCAGAGTTTGGATAAAACAAGCAGCTTCCCAAAACAAGGGAAGCAAATGAGATTAGCCCCACAATTGACTAGAGTCTCTGGTTAGTGGCACTTTCTGGATCACAGCATTGAGAACTCAGGATCACAGTGGCAGGGGAGTGAAGGAGGCAGAGATTATATTTTTTGTGCCAGCAGAGGCCGCTAGAGTTTGAGGGGCAGGGCGTGGGAAGGAAGGGAATGCGTAAGAAAGATCACAGAGATCTGCATAAAGCCTATTTGGAAGAATATTAAGCTGAGCACGCACAGGACAAGACTTCATAAGGCTTGGCAGAGAAGTGCTGCTAGGATTAATAAGCGAAGCAGAGATATTGGAGATCACACAGTGCTGAGAGACATAATTCGGATTAGCCAGAAAGGAGACTAAGCTGAAGGCCTTAGGCACTGTGTGACATCCCTGAAAACTCATGCTTTAGGAGACATGTCTAACAGAAATTAAAAATACGCTGCAAAAAAAGGAATAACCTGCCAGTAAGTTAACCACTCATCAAAACAAAAAGCACCTTCCTAAACAAACAAATAAATACTATAGGCCACTGAAAATGTGAGATATATAATATTTAGCATAAAATTGAAAAAATTACTAGATGTGCAGAGAAGCAGAAATGTGACTTGCCCGGGGGAAAAGAAGAATCAATTGGAATTGAAACCAAGATGATATAGATGTTGAAATGAGTAGAAGAAAAAAAAAAACAAATTTTAAAAATTTACATAGACTAAAAAGAAAACATACTACAAATTAAAGTTGGATATTATATACTAATAAAACAGACTTTATGCAAAAAGATGTTACTAGAAATAAAGAATAAAATTTTATAAGTCAACTAGACCTAACAGGCATCACATCTATAGAACACTTAACCTGAAAATAGCAGAATACTCATTATTTTCAAAGTATATATAAAACATTCTCTAGGATAAACCATATGCTAGATCATGAAACCAACCTCAACAAATTTAAAAGGACTGATATCAACAAAGTTTGTTCTGTGCCCCCAGTGAAAGTAAATTAGAAATAAATAACTAAAAGAAATTTGAGGAATTTACAAAAAGATAGAAAATAAACTACAGATTCCTAAATAGTCAATGAGCAAAAAAAAAAAAATCATAAGGAAAACTGGAAACAATTTTGAAATGAAGGAAAATGAAGATACAACATATCAAAACTTACAGGATACAGATAAAAATAGTGCTTAGAGAAAGATCTTAAATCAAGAACTTAAACTTCTACCTTAACACATTAGAAAAAGAGTAGCACATATGTGTAATTATAAAAACAAAACAGATGAACAAATGGGAAGAAAAAAAAAAAAGAGAAAGGGAAGCAAACCATAAGAAACAAACTGAGGGTTAAGGGAGGGAAGGAGAGAGGTGGGGGATGGGCTAGATGGGTGATAGGTATTTTTTTTTTTTTTAAGATCACATTTTTTTTTTAAGATTGTATTTATTTATTTGACAGAGACATAGAGAGAGAGAGCACAGATAGGCAGAACGGCAGGCAGCGTGAGAGGGAGAAGCAGGCTCCCCGCTGAGCAGAGAGCCTGATCCCAGGACCCTGGGATCATGGCCTGAGCCGAAGGCAGGAGCTTAACAGACTGAGCCACCCAGGCACCCCTGGGTGATAGGTATTAAGGAAGGCACTTGTTATGATGAGCACTGGGTGTTGTATGTCAGTGATGAACCACTGAATTCTACTACTGAGTCACTGAATTCTACTATGTTAACGAACTAGAATTTAAATAAAATTTGAGAAAATAAAGATTGTGGTTCAAGAAAAAAATAGAAAAAGAGTAGCAAACTAAACTCAAAGCAGAAGAAAGGAAATAATAAAGATTAGACTAGAAATTAATGACTTGGAAATAGAAGAGCAATAGAGAAAATCAATGAAACCAAAGTTTGTTTTTTGAAAAGTGTTAACTAGATTGACAAACCTTCAGGTACATTGATCAAATAAAAGGGGGGCGTGGGAAGAAAACTCAAATAACTAAAGTCAAGAATGAAAGAAAGGATAATGTTACTGACCTTACAGAAATAAAAAGTTGATTACAAGGAATACTATGAGCAACTATAGGCCAAAAAATTAGATGTGGATAGTATGAACAGATTCCTAGAAAGAAAAGAAAAACTACTTAACTAGACTAAAGAAGAAATAGAAAATCGGCATAGAACTATAACAAGGATTAAATTATTACTTTAAACACTCCCCAAAAAAAGTCCAAACCCAAATTTCTTCACTGATGAATTCTGCCAAAAATCTAAAAATAAATTAACACCAATATTCACAAACTCTTTTAAAAGCAAATAGAATGTAACACTTTTCAACTCATTCTATCAAGCAAGGATTTCCCTGATACCAAAATCAACTAAAAATATCTGAAGACTAATCTCTCTTATGAATATAGATTCAAAAATATTCAACAAAGAAAAAGTAGATCAAACCCAGATCTTTATTTATATACAGTATATAAAAAAGAATTATACACCCAGAACCAAGTAAGATTTATGCCAGGAATGCAAGCTTGGTTTAAAATATGAACATCAAGGTAGTATACCCTTTCAATAGAATAAAGGAGAAAAACACATAGTTATATAAATAGATGCAGAAAAAGCATTTAACAAAATACAAGTTTCCATGATAAAAACACAACAAACTAGAAATATAACAGAATCTGACATTCTTTCATCATTCTGATAAATCATTATTTGTATTTCTTTATCAACCTGATACATCTATAAAAATCTCACATCTAACATTACACTCAACAATAAAAGAAATAATGCTTCTTCTTAAGATCAGGAATAAGATAAGATTGTGTGCTCTTACCACTTTTGGTAATTATTATATTGGAGGCTCTAACAAGGACATTCATCTAAATAAATAAATAAATAAACGGAAAAGAAAAAAGAAAAGAAAGAAAAGGCAACCAGATTAGAAAGGAAGAATTAAAACTATCTCAATTTGTAGATTACATAATCTTGAATACAGAAAATCATTTAAAAATCCACTAAAAACTGGGGTGCCTGGGTGGCTCAATCAGTGAAACATCTGTCTTCAGCTCAGGTCATGGTCTCGAGTCCTGGGATGGAGTCCTGCATCCAGCTCCCTGCTCAGTGGGGTCTGCTTCTCCCTCTCCCTTTGCTCTTCCCTACTACTCGTGCTCTCTCTCTCTCTCAAAAAAAATAAATAAAATCTTTAAAAAAAATCCACTAAAAACTATTATAACTTATTATAATAAGTTTATATAAAAACTTATTGTAACTAATAAACTAGTTTAGCCAGGTTGCAGGATATGATATCAATATTAAAAACCAATTATATTTCTATAAACTAGCAGTGAACAATCCAAAAGCAAGATTAAATAAATAATTCTATGTACAATAGCATCTAAATGAATAAAATAATTAGGAATATATTTAACATAATGAGTGTGTAGTAGGTTGAGTGGTGGCCCTAAAAAATATGTGTCAATATCCAAATTCCTGGAATCTGTGAGTATTTCCATATACATCGAAAGAGTATTTGCCAGTGTAAGTAAGTTAAGGATTTTGGTATGGAATCATCCTGGATTACACACATGGCCTCAAAATATAATGGCAATTGTCTTTATTAGAGAGATGAGGGGAAGACACAGACAAAAAAGAAAGTGTTGATATACAGACAGAAGTAGAGATTGGAGTGGTGTACCTGTAAGCTTAGGAATGCTAAGGAGTGCCAAGAGCCACTCAAGAGGAGGCAAAGTATGGAATCTCCTTTAGAGGTTCTGGAGGGAGTGTGGCTCTCTAGACAACTTTATATCAGACTTCTAGCTTCCAGAAGTGTGAGAAAGTAAATTTCTCCTAAATATACTTACTTATTTTTATGAATTATAATTTTCTTGCAAAATTATTCATCTGTTTTCAATCTTTGTCATTTTTTCATTATTCCCTTAAACATTCCAAACATGATTATTTTAAAGTTCTTTTCAACCTACTCCAATATTCCAATATCTGAATAAACTGTGTTTTAGTTTCTATTATCTGATTTTTTTTTTGTTTGTGTTTTAGTCATGTGGTTCTGTTATTTACTCGGTCATTTTTTATAAATTCTGATCCTTACATATAAATATACGTGTGTGTGTGTGTGTGTGTGTGTGTGTGTGTGTGTGTGTGTGTGTGTATGGCAACACCAGACAGCATCTTCCTCAATAGAGATGATTTGTTCTTCTCCAAGCCATTACAGTAGATTGGTGGCTGATCACCTATATCTGATTAGTTTCCATACAATGCTTCTTTGGTTAGTGGGCCTCTGGTTTATACTCTCGTGCATCCCACACTTAAATTTGGTTGCAAAACTGTGACACAACTTTTCTATTATTCCAGAAGCTCTTGGATAAGGTTTTTAAGCCTCTATCCTGTGAAAATTTGCATTTAACAAGGGTCATGTAAAAGTTAATCAGACTTTTATTTGAATACCCTATGTGGTTCACCTAAATCTCTCTTGGTATCTCAATCTTAGCAGTGACTCTATATGGTTATTTAGTGTATTTTGAAATTGATCATTTTTTAAAAGACACAAATAATATAGTTCCAGGAGAACTGGCATAATCATTTATGTGACCAAATTAATTTTGTTGAGATATTGTTATAGGAAGAAAGAAGTAGTGCATTAAAGTTTAAGGAAGTACAAAATAGGTGGTTATTGTTCTTTCAATGTTTCTACTGTGTATAGTGTGTAGTGACAGACAGCAAAGAAACCTCCTGAAACCAAGAAGCTGTACTCAATCAAATTCAACTTCAAAGAATCTTACATATAGTTTTTTAACCTTAATCAGATTAATTAATCTCTTTGAGTCCTAACTGTTTTCGTTTGTGGTGTTTTGTTGTTCATTTGAATGATTCCTAATTTCCACAATAGAACTATTTTATTGTGTCAGATTGTCAGAATATCCTCAAGCACTGGTTTTTAAAGGACAACAAAAATTGACTATTTTTATTATTTAACAAAATTGTATATAAAGAATATATTTGATGAGCATGAAGATTATGTTAGGATATGTTATCAGATAAGTTTCTGGTATGCTTTTGTAGACCATTTATTATTACTTCTTTTAATAAATCATAGCCAATGAGGTATGGGAAAAATTATTTGGAAGAATGCTTGAATTTTCTTAAGTTTATGAAAAAGAGACGCAATAATGTCTAACTTAAGAACCTAGATGTCCATCAAAAGATGAATGAATAAAGAAGACCTGGCATATACAATGAAATATTATGCAGCCATCAAAAATGAAATTTTGCCATTTGCAATGATGTGGATGGAACTAGAGGGTATCATGTTAAGCGAAATAAGTCAATCAGAGAAAGACGAGTATCATATGATCTCTCTGATATGTGGAATTTGAGAAACAAGGCAGAAGATCATAGTGGCAGGGAGGGAAAAATGAAAAAAGATGAAACCAGAGAGGGAGACAAACCATAAGAGACTCTTAATCTCAGGAAACAAACTGAGGGCTGCTGGAGTGGAGGGGGATGGGAGGGGGGAGGCGTGAATTATGTTAAGACTGATGAATCACAGACCTGTACCCCTGAAACAAATAGTACATTATATGTTAATAAAAAAAGAAAGAAACAGTATCATAAGATTTTAGGCACAAAGCTATGATAATCATCCAATAATCAAAATTAAAACCATTGTCCTTTTGCAAAGGGTAAAGAAAAGAGAATGTGAGAATGAAAGACAATAAGGAATGAGAATTGTTCATACTAAAATTATATTTGTAGTGGAGAAGTTTTGAATGGATATTGCATAAGAAAGAATATTTTTGTGTCCTTGAAACTAAAATATCAGTTAAAACTAATTATATAAGTCAATGCAAATCATAAAACACCATTCTAGAATTTCAGAAATGAGATTGTACTATCACACTATATGTTTAATCTTTCTTGTTTTGACAAGCTTTATATAAATATTTTAAGCATGAATATGATTAAAATTCAATCTTAATGTTATATATTTTTATTGTCAGAAGATTAAAAATCTATAACACACACAGACACAAAAGTGACCTCAATCTATTTGCATTGCAAACAGTTTTTACAAGTGAAGACACACACACACACATGCACACATACCCCTACATGTGCATGTAAGCATGTGTTCGTTTGTATGAATATGGAGAGTATATTCTCTCATTTTTAAAGACTTATTTATTCTATTTAAAGAGAGGGGAGAGACAGAGGAAGAGGGACAGAGAATCCATGCAGACTCCGCACTGAGTATGGAGCCTGATGCAGGGCTTGATCCCAGGACCCTGAGATCATGACCTGAGCCATAAGCAAAGGTTGGATGTTTAACCAATGGTGCCACCCAGGAGCCCCTATCTCATTTTTAATAAAACATTATTGTATATAGTATCTCCACTTTGTATACAAATGTCATGTATTCATATATTTGTAAATACCATGATGTATAAATAAAGGGCAAAAAGTCATTGCTGCTGATTTTGTTTTTTACAGGAAACTTTACAACTATACCTAAATTCTTGGATATCACTGTTGTCATCAGAGAATACATTCATGAAGAAAAGTCATGATATAAATTATTCTCTGCTCCATTGCCCCTTTATATTCTATTTGCAAAAATTGAAAGACTCTTTTACTATGTACAAAGTGACAATTGAAAATTAGGAGATAAATAATTGTAATTCTGTTTTCTTTGGAAGATATATTAAATCTCTATGTGTCAGTGTTTGTAAGATACTTTACTCTTAACAATATACAAACTACACTGAGAAGGGGTACCTGAATATATATCTCACCAAAACAACAGATGAGATACTTTAATTTTTTTTGTATTTAACAGAGTACTACTGGTGTTTTACACTTTGTCAATTATTAATACTTGATGTTATAGCATTCATTTCCACTTGTTATCACCTGTTAGCTGAAATGTTTCAAGATCTTAATAACTAACTTTTTATGGAGAATTCCACACATAAACCAAAACAGAATAATTTCATATATCCTCATGTACTGACTATCCAGCTTCTGCAATTTTTAGCATATGGCTAATCAATTTTCATCTAACTGTAGCCTTCTTTCTCCCTCTGACATTAATTAGAGCCCCAAGCTTCAAATAAGTTTACTACAATTTTTTTTCAAATATATCTCTAAATAAGGAACACTTTTCTTTAGTATAACCAACACATTATCTCAACAAACTTCTTTAATTTTTAATTATGTTATCAAATCTACAATTATTACCAGCAATCAGTGTGTGTTTGTATTTCTCAACTCTCTCATCCACTTTTTTCCTTGCTTGAATTAGAATCTGGTCAAGGTCCAATATGCATTTTGTTTTTATATCTCTCAAAGCTCTTTTAATATTGAGGATCTTTATTCCACCTTGTATATTTTTTCATCTATTACTTTAAAAACAAAAATCATTTGTCCTATGGAGTTTCCACATTCTGAATTTCATTAATTGCATCTTCATGGTGTCTTTCAATGTGTTTCTTTGAGCTATATTTCCCATAAACTGGAACTCAGATCTAGAGGAATGATTAAATTCATGTTCTGTATTTAGGTAAAAAGTTTTGAAAGATGGCATTCTACACTCCCAAATTGGGACACACCAGGAAGCACAAAATATGTCATTATTTTTCTTTTTATAATAATAAAATCAAGCATGTGGTTAAAGTTTTGTCAATTTGATCCATCCATTATAAAGTTTGCATCATTAGCTTTTCATCTAATGATATGAGCCAGCCATTGGTTACTATTAGGTAGATCTACTATTTTGGGGTTGCAAAGTGGTGATATTTTAATTGTGTCATTCCATTTCAATTTGATGGCTCAAATTTCTTTGTAGACAATTTTCTCCATTAACTTTTTGTTTGAGACACAGTTGATAAGAAAAGAGAAGATATGTGTTTGATTAGTTTCCTTTGTGGATCTGTGAAACTTATTTTTCACATTCAATTTGAACCTAAACAAGGTAAAGGAAAAAATGTTTTTATACTATGTATGGATAAAGAATGTAAAATTTAAAATTAATTTTTTCCCTTACGACGACATGTAATATTCTCAGACAAAGCAATTTAAAATATGAGTTTCAGAGATAAGAAAATCAGATCAGCACAAGATATAGTTTACACTAAACCAGTCTTAATAGAGCTTGAGCAATTTCTCTATGATCATAGACCATTTAGGATTATATACATTTTCCAATTGTCTTTTTTTTCATTGAACTGGAACACTTTATTCTGGTCACAATTTTAAATAAAACTTTTTAGTATTTCAACAGTATATAGTTTGTTTCTAGTTTTAGTTAGTTTTGTTTTGTTTCCCAATTTTAGCCACTTTACCATCACTTTTCCAAGAAGAAAAGGGTTGAAATATATGGATGCATACCTTTTCTGGGTTTTTGATACATAATTACTTATTTATGTTTTGATAAACATAAACATAAATGAGACCATACTGTATATTCTTCTTTTTCTTATTTTCAAATTAGAAATATATTCTGAACATACTTTTTTTTAGATTTTATTTATTTATTTGAGAGAGAGAGAGAGAGACAGCACTAGTAGGGGGAGAGGCAGAAGGAGAGGGAGAAGCAGGCTACCCACTGAGCAAGGAGCCCAATACAAGGCTTGATCCCAGGACCTTGGGATCATGACCCCAGCCGAAATCAGACACTCAACTGACTGAGCTACCCAGATGCCCTGAACATATTTTTAATATCGATGAAATATAGTGTATTTTTTAAAGATTGTTTAGTATCCCATAATTTTTGTACCAGTTTTATATTTGTTAGGCATTTACCATGCTTCCAATTGTTAAGTATTTTAACATTCTTGCACTGGGTCTCTCTTCAAGGTGGTGTGTGTGTGTGTGTGTGTGTGTGTGTGTGTGTGTGTGAGTGTGTGAATGTGCATGCTTGCTCTTTTATGGAGAACACCATCTTAGCCTGAGGAGTACTGGCTGCTCCTTATGTCTGCTATTTCTATGTTCTTTAGAGTTCTCCTTGCATCTTCCTAGACAACCCTTTGTGGTTTTTTTTTCCCCCATTTACTGTTAAAGTTAGTAATTATTTATATTAACTTTCATTGTTCAAACACTGTATAATTTCTCATCCTCAATTGGACTAAAACTGATACAACATCTATAACTGTAATTCATTCAATTTTACTTCTATATAGTGTTTCATACTGTGACTACTCCATCATTTCTTTATCCATTCTTCTGCCGATGGATATTTAGGCTGCTACTTTTTTTCTATCACAAGTAATGCTCTCATGGATATTCCTGGTACACAAATATAAGCATTTTTCTAGAGCATGGAAGAATTTCTAGGTTGTAAATATATATACATATAGCTTGTACTAGTAAAAACTAATTGTTTACCAAAATGATTTATAATTTACACTTCAGCCAGCAGCATATGAATGTACAAATGCTTCATATTTCACTGATAGATGGTATCGTCGAATATTTATATAAAAATGTTTGTCAGTCCAATAGATGCAAAATGGTATTTCGTGGAGATTTAAATTTTTATTTTCATTATAAATACTGGTTATTAGTTATTTGCATTTTTTTATTATTTTAAAAAGAGAGAGGCAAACCAGAAAACAGACTCTTTACTATACAGAACAAACTGAGGGTTACTGAAGGGGAGGTGGGCAGGCTAAATGGGTGATGAGTATTAAGGAGCGCACTTGTGATGAGCACTGGGTGTTGTATGTAAGTGATGAATTACTAAATTCTACATCTGAAACTAATATTACACTGTATGTTAACTAATTGGAATGTAAATAAGAATTTGAAAAAGAAAAAAAAGAACCTGTTTTTGTGTTTTCCTTTTTTCTTTCGTGTTGTTGGCCTTCTATTATTGATTTGAGGGAGTTCTTTATATATTCTAGATGTTATTTTTTAAGTTACAATCATTAATTAACTTTTCAGTCTCTCACTTTTTATTTTGCTTTCTTTCAAGTACATTTCACTTGATAGAAAGCTGAATTTTAAAACAATTAAATTTATTAAAGATTTACTTTAAAGCTTAAGGACAGTCATAAAGAATATTATTTTTTATTATTTTCTAAAGGATTTATATTTTTAGATTTAAAAATCAAATGGATTGGTACGTTTTTAACCTATGTAGGTTGCTGTTAGTGTCTGGTATGCAGTGTAAACAAAATTTCATTTTTTTCCATCTTGGCAATAATTGTCCCAGCTCCAGATATTGGTACTCCTTAATCTGCTACACTGAAATGCTAGGAAAGCTCTGACATTAATAAAATGCCTATATATTTATGGGTCAGGATTTTGTCTCTATTTTCTGTTCTCTGATTTGCCTATTATAATACCCATAACATGCTGTCTTTTTTTATTTTATTATTTTATTTTTTTTAACATTTTATTTATTTGACAGAGACACAGAGGTAGAGGGAACACAAGCAGGGGGAGTGGGAGAGGGAGAAGCAGGCTCCCCACTGAGCAGAGAGCCCGATGCGGGGCTCGATCCCAGGGCCCTGGGATCATGACCTGAGCCGAAGGCAGACACTTTAATGACTGAGCCACCCAGGTGCCCCTACCTATAACATGCTATCTTAATTAAGCTTTGATTTTGAAAAGTCAGTGCTGATCTGTTTTACTTCTTTTCAGGAGTGCCTTAGTTTCTTTTGATTGTTTGCTCTTCTCTTGTCAATTTACATAAAAAATTTCTCTGGAATTTTGACTTGAATTGTAACGTATCCTTATAGATCATTTTTGTTTTGAATAGGGTACTCGATGTTTTTGAGTATTTTTCATTGCTATTGAGGTGTTCTGTAGGTGGAGAATAAGAGTTATTAAAATTTTGTTTCTGTCTTTGTTTTTCTAGTTTCTCTTCAAGATTATTTATCTTGAACATCGCCTCCTCAAAACTTGACTGTACTGTTAACATAGACATGCTCTTTTGTTTCCTCAAAATTCATTTCTTAAAACATAGCTTATACCGCAAATAATATCACATCTAGTTTTTTTTATGTTTGTGCTTCAGAACATTACCAATATTTTCTCGATGGGTTAACAATAACAACAACAACAACAAAAACAACAAACAAAACAAACATTACTGTACCCTATATGCTTTAACTAACAGCACTTCCAGCAGAAGTGTAGCAGAATAGCTCTTGGGAAATTTGGAAAGTTGAAAAGCAGACCTTGTCAAGTTCTTTGAAGATTTGTTCTAAAATTCTTGTTGCCAAAATCTGTCTGGGATTCCACTTAGTTTTCATTGCAGTCCCAGTGGGATAATGATTCCCTGTATAGTTCTTCAATGACTGAGCTCATTCGGCTCTTTGCATACCAGGTGAGATTTGAATCCTATATTTGAAGAAAACTCATAATTGAAGAATATTAAATAAGCAATAAATATGTTAAATGCTGGAAATATTAGAAAAAAAGTTGAACCACCTTTTTTTTTTTTACAAATTAAACCATTGCATAATATTTTTTTTAGAAAATGTTGGGTTAACACAAAATATACATACAATAAAATAGACAGTAGACCAATACATATAAATAACAAAGAAAACCCCTTTGTGTTAAAAAAATAAAATCAAGAATTACATACCCACACTGTATCTTTTCATAAGATCATTGCAACTCACTATTCCTTACTTATTGCTATTTAAACAGTAAATTTAATAGAATTTGTGAAAATACCACAGTAATTTTACAAATACATTACAACACCCTATAAACCAAACTATGATCTTTTGCCCTAAAGATACGAAGAATCTGAATCATCTATTAAAAGGTGAATGTAATATTGAGTGGATTATTCTCTTTCTGTTTAATATTGAGTGGCTGGAAGTGATGCAACATCAGCAACCGACATCCTCACTCATTTGAAATATTCATGAAACATGTGCATTTCCAAGCAAGATATCAAACATTTAAATGACACTATAAACCTATTTTAATAATAAAGATTATTCTTTTGGCCAAAATCTAAGGACTTTTTTTTTGTAATTTATGGGCTCTATTATACAATGTATCACATTTATAGCAAAACAGTTTCCTAAAAATGAATTTTGTATTACCTAAAATATTTTATTAATGAAAAATGGAGCATTTATTTGCCTGGGAATAAACTTCTTGCATATACTGTTCCATTTTGGGTGGACACTCCTTCACACACTTTGTAGGCTTTTGTGTTCTACATTCCATTATTTTTTTGTGGTAGTAAAACCCTTATTTAAAACTTTGTCTCAGATAGATGATCTTAGTATGTTTTATGTGAATGATTTTAAATCAAGTTGACTTATCTGTCTAGTGTAAATTATGTCAGGACCTGAATGTACTATGTCACCTTACAGTAAATTGGAAAAAGTAAGGATAGCTGGAGTACAAGAGTAGAAACAAAGCACTGAAAGTAAAAAGCTAATTGGATTAATCTAATTGCATAATAACTATAAGACATTAAAAAGTATAATTTTAATCAGTTACAGAGGTAAATAGAATTATAGAAACAAAACCAGACTTATATGTCAGGCTGGAAATTTAGGAATTTATTTATTATACAATGTTTCTTTTGTGATATATTTAACAGATAAATAGAAATTAATCCAATAATTTTCTTAGAATATTTCTGTAGCAACTTTTAATTTTAAACTTAATTTAGAATCCCAAAAAGTAGTGGAGGAATAGTCAATTAATTTGACTTTTATGATACTTGAGACCAAAAATTCATATTTTACATAAGGTAATATGTAATTCAAGTTATTATACTTATTAGTAGGAGGAGAAGGAAAATAAGTAATTTTACTTAGCATTACAAATTATTGTGTTAATTTTCTTTAGTATTATGAAGTTACTTTCAAGAGGTAACTATTCTTTTCTTTCATGAACTTTGATACAAATGAAAATTAAAAATTTCAATTTCAATAATTTATATGTGGATTTCATAGGGGTCATAATTTAAGATTAAGCATAACTATAAATACTTGAGACTTGGTCAGTAGGTTCAAATTATAATGTATGTTGTTTTTTTTTAAACTTCATTTTTCAAGAGCAGTTTTAGGTTAACAACAAAATTGAGAGGAAGGTGCAGAGATTTCTCATATCCTTCTGACCCAATACATGTATAACTTCTCCATTCTCATGAGTTCACTAAATGGTACATTCTCTGACCAAGTATGAACCTCCACAGACACATCACAATCATTCTCTTAAAGTGCAGAGTTTACCTTAGGGTTCAATTTGGTGTTGTACATTCTACGGATTTGAAATGTCATATATCCATCATTATAATATCATACAGAGGATTTTTGCTGCCCTAAAACTCCTCTGTACTCTGCTTATTCATCTCCCCTTGCCATCCTTGGGAAACTGCTGATATTTTTATTGACTCCATACTTTTGCCTTTTCCTGAATTTCATATGGTTGAAATCATACAGTAGTTAGCCTTTTCAGATTGACTTCTTTCACTTATTGTTAGTCATTTAAGTTTCTTCCTTGTCTTTTCATGGCTTGGTAGCTCTTTTCTTTTTGGGACTGAATAATATTCCATTGTCTGCATGTACCACAGTTTATTTATCCATTCACCTGCTGAAAGACATCTTTGTTGCCTCCAAATTTTGACAATTATGAATAAAGTTGCTATAAACATTTGTGTGCAGGTTTTGTGTGAACAACAGTTTCCAACTCCTTTGGGTAACTACGGAGGGGTACTACTGCTGGATATCATGGTAAGAATATATTTAGTTTGTCTTCCATAGTATTTGTATTATTTTGCATTCCCACCAGCAACGAGTGAGAATTACTTTTGCTCCACATCATCATCAGCATTTGATGTTGTCTATGTTCTGAGTTTTGACCATTCTGATAAATGTATGGTTATATCTCGTTGTTTTAATTTGCATTTCCCTGATGACAAAATGTGGAACATTTTTTCATATGATTATTTGCCATCTGTATATCTTGTTTGGTTAGGTGTTCATTCTCACTCTCACTAAATGTCTTCTTTGGAAAAATGGCTATTCATATCCTTTATTTTTTAATCAGATTTTTTTCTTTTGAGTTGTATTAGTTCCTTATATATCTTGGATATTAACCTCTTATTAATACATGGCTTGTAAGTATTTTCTCTCATTCCATAACTTGCTCTCCTAATGTACTCCAGCACTATTTATATCAGAATGTGGTTATTAATTCATTCTTTTTATTGTTTCTTTGTGGGCACCCAGAAAGATTTATACTTTAGTAAAGAAAACTAATCATCTGACCAGAGTAATAAAAATATTTACAGCATCCAGATGTCCATCGAAAGATAAATGGATAAAGAAGATGTGGTGTATACACACACACACACACACACACACACACACACACACACACACACAAAGGAATATTACACAGCCAGCAAAAAATGATATCTTGCCATTTGCAACGACATGGATCGAACTAGAGGGTATTATGCTAAGTGAAATAAACCAATCAGAGAAAGACAATTATCATATGATCTCACCAATATGTGGAATTTAAGAAACAAGGCAGAGGATCATAGGGGAAGAGAGGGAAAAAAATGAAACAAGATGAAACCAGAGAGGGAGAGAAAACATTAAGAGACTCTTCATCTTAGGAAACAAAGTGAGGGTTGCTGGAAGGGAGGGGGATGAGGAGGTGGGGTAACTGGGTGATGGACATTGGGGAGGGTATGTGTTATAATGAGCACTGGGTATTATATAAGACTGATGAATCACAGACCTGTACCCCTGAAACAAATAATAGAGTATATGTTAATAAAAAATATTTATAGCAGATAAATGTAGAAATAATTTATTAGAGTTCTTAAAACTAACAATTAAATTAATAATAATAATGTAGGCTAAGGAAGAGAATGGATACAACTGAAGAATAGATTATTGACCATTTCAGGTTAACCATTTTGAAATATAGCTAGTCTTTTCAACTACCCAAGCATTCTGTTTTCCTTAATAGGCCTGCCCTTAAGGGAAAGTATTTTACCAGAATAAACCAATTGGAGTTTTACCAGAGCCTACCCAGCCTGGGGCAAAAAGACAACAATGTCAGCATGTTCTAGAATCTCACATGGGGAAGAAAATAGCCGGCCTCTGTCCTTTACTTAGGAAGTTCACAGCCAAGGTACAAAGGCTCTCTAAGAGACTGAGAACCAACTGTAGGACTATACAACCCTCCCCACCACCCTGCGCACAAATTATTACCACATCAATAGGGCTCTATATAATAACAAGGGATTACAGCTAAAAGAACTGATGATGTCAGATCTTGTTTAAGAAGTCTCTAGGGACAACCAAAGACAACAGGGGAGACAAAAAACAAGTTACCAGGGAAAAATTTAGTCTGTGACACCTATAGCTAAAGTAAACAGTAACACAGCCTAATTCCCAGTCCGACAAAACCTCACACTGTACTTAGGTTTAAATCTAACAAAACAGTCTGACAAAAACTCACACTATACTTAGGTTTAAATCTAACAAAACAGTCCGACAAAAACTCACACCATACTTAGGTTTAAATCTAACAAAACAGATATAAGAACTATATAAGGAAAATTACAGATTTGATAAAAGAAATAAAATAATATTTAAATGGGGAGATATTCCATATGCATGGATAGGAAGACTCAATATTGTTAAAATGTCAATTCTTCCCAACGTGATCAAATATAATTTAAACAGAAAAAAAAAAGATTGTTTTCAAGTAAATGTTGGGTATTTGTTTTCAAATAACTGTTGGTCATTCTGCTTTGATTGTTGGTCACATGTAATATTGGCATAAATAATTTGGAATGATTCCTTCCAGAGGACCTCTAGGATTTCCCCCTGTAGATATATTTTTAGCTTCAGAAATGTTTCAAAAATAGTTCTGGTTTGTGTAACAGAAAACTACTCAAAAATCTGAGCCTTAACAAAACTAAATTTTATTTCTCACTCTTCATTACATGTCCATTTCAGGTTAACAAGGAGGTTTGGGCTCATCCGCAGGCAGGCAGCCTCCCAGACTGGCTGCAGCTCCATCTGGAAACACACTTCTAGGACGGCCACAGCAGGGAGGAGAGAATGGGGCGAATCATGTCTGTTTTCAGGCTTTTGTTCAAAAGTGACACATGTCACTTCCACTCACATTTTGTAGACCAAAGCAAGTCATTTGCCACAGCGAACTTCAAAAAGAATCATTCTCCCTTATGCCCGAAAGTCTTAGTAAGATATATTCTCTGGTTAGCGGTTATACTACACAATTCGTGACAGTTCGTTTTGCCAGGAAAAGCAATAGCCTAGTATTTATTTTTTCTCCTTTTGGAAATATTCTAAATGTTTTCATTGCGTAGGGATGCTAGTAAGTGAATAGTGTGTGTGTGTGTAAATTACTTGTTTTATATTCTTTGGATCTGAAAAGCATATTTACTTATCTCTGTTTTCTCAGAAGGCACAAATATTACTGCCATGCTTGGAGACCCAATTTTGAGATAGGAGGCAGGAAAAGGGAGGAAGAAAAGAGTGATAGAAAAGAGGAAATAAGCAGGAGAAAAAAAAATAAGGGGAGACGAAGAAACAAGAGGAGAACGAAGCAAGAAAATAATTAAAAGAGAAGATGGGGGAAGGGGGAAGAGATTTTAAGACAGTCCTTAAATTTTGTGAATTTAATTTAAATCAAACTTCTGTACCTTTGATATAAAGACTATGAAGCCCAATTTCAGAAAATTCTTTCTCAAAATGTGTCATTTTTTTCCATCTTGTGATGTTTAATTAGGTTCATTTCTAACACATGAACACAGGCAGATTTATCTGAGGGTTCTTTACGTATAACCTTTGACCTACCTACCCAATTTTCTATAGGCATCTTTTAGCTCATTGTTCATTATTTTCTTGCTCTCTGCTAATTCACAGACCTGCAAAAGATGGGAAATACTTCCTCAAGTGGAGTACTAAATGCTAATTGGAACAACCTTGGCATTTGAAAGCCTGCATCCTACCCAGATGGTGATTTCTTTGAGTAAATTGTTTCATTAGAAAGGACAATTCTGGGTGCTTGGGTGGTGCAGTCAGCTAAGCTACCCACTCCTGGTTCCAGCTCAGGTCAAGATCTCAGGGTCATGAGATGAGGCCCCAGAGTCAGGCTCCGTGCTCAGCATGGAGTCTACCTAAGACTTTCTTCCTGGGATGCCTGGGTGGCTCAGTCGGTTAGGTGACTGCCTTTGGCTCCAGTTGTGATCCCAGGCAGGGTGCTGGGATTGAGTCCCGCGTCAGGCTCCTGCTCGGCAGGAAGCCTACTTCTCCCTCTACCTGCTGCTTCCCCTGCTTGTGTCCTCTCTCTTTCTCTCTCTCTGGCAAATAAATAAAATCTTAAAAAAAAAAAAAAGACTTTTCCTCTCCCTCTGCCCCTCCCCTGCCCTGCGCTCTTGCTCTCTCTGTAACACTAAATAAATACATCTTTTTTTTTATAAAAAAAAAGGGAAGGGCAATATTGCTACATGGCTATTAAATGGAAGATGCATATGCTGCATGGAAAAAAAAAAAGGAGTAGAGCCATTCCAACTATATTTAGAATGAACGGCCAAGGAAAGAGGTAGATTAGAGAAAAAACAACTTCTAAATTTTTGTCTGATAATCTTAAAAATTAGGAAAAAGCATTGATTTTAACAAATAGTTGTTTTTAAGTTGGCATAGTTATTTCCAACCTCTTGCATCCATATTTATCATTTGAATTACAATTATTTTCAATGTGAATTGAAATCTTTAGAAAACTTTTTCAAAAGAAAGACTAGGTAAATAAACTACTTATCTTACTTAGGCTATTATTAAATAAGAATAAAATTATGTTCTCTATCTCTAACCTTGATTAAAACAAAAAAAAGTATATTTATGTCTTAATTTACTATATTTTACTTCCCTGGTATCATTGTTAAAATATCTGGAAGCTTCCTACATATAGAACTACTAAAAGGTTTTTAAAAAATAATTGAATAAGCAAAGTCACTATATTAGACAAGAGGGAAATATTCAATTGTCTTTATCCATTTGGTTAGAAAACTTCTAACTTGCCCTAGAGTCTACCTTGCATTGCTTCTTTATTTCTTTTTCCAGACATAGTGTTAACAAATTCAGGGTGATTTCTCATTCCTTTTTTTTTTTTTCTTAGACTTAAGCCCTATGTTTTTTTTTTGAGAAAATGACACCTTTTGGACTTAAGAGTTTTGGGATACTTCATTTTCCCAATGAACAAAAGTTCTAACTTACTGAGCACAGAGAAGTTAATTAATGGAATGCAGCATTTTTAGTACACAAACAAGATTCATATCTCTATCACTGTAGGGATAATAATACTACACCTACCCAATACATTTGGAAAATTAGAGACAATGTATTTAAACCTTTTACTACAAAATCTGGCATATGATAAGTTATATATTTATTATTATGATTTCTAAATTCTCTCTATATATAGTGCATTATTTTAAAAAATATTTTTAAACAAATGCAGCTCAGAAGGTTCTGTAAGTTATGTTAGCTGTCATGCACTGCACTATTCACCTTACTTTTACCTCCAATTAAAATACCCGCTGCAAATTCCTACCACAACTGAAAACAGCACCACCATAAAGATGAGAGACAGAAGTCCATTTTTAAGTGAGTGACTTCTCCTGAGCTCTTATAGGTCATTGAGGTTTTCACCCTTTGCCTCTGCCAACATTATTGATAAGACTTTAAGATGTGTCATCCCACAAGACCTTGCATCATCCAGGCTGCACTGGTACAAATGAGAGCTATGGGCTCTGGGCATTGGAAAACTTTGGTCAGGTGAGAAACCTGTTCCTTGCAATTAGGTGTAAAATTTCTAATGAGAGTTGATCATAGAGTTACTGTGAACACAGTTAGGTGCACTATTTTCAATATTATCCCAATTATAAAGACGTAAAACATGTATATATGTATTTAAGGTATGTACAAAAATCTCTACATATGCATATATAAAACATGAAAAAGAATATAGCAAGATATAAGCACTTTTAAAATCAGTGTTGTGAGAATAGTGATGTTTTGTATTCTTTTACAGATATGGACACATCTTAATTTTATGGTTCCAAATCAATAATAAATAAAAAGTCAATCCTCCATTTCTAGTTAAAACTCCAGCCTGAAACCTAAAGCTCCCCAGGTCCCAATGTAGCATGACTTTTAGTTTAAATTTGAACATACTATCACTCATATTCATCAACAGCATTTTTTAAGAACTGTTAATCCTAACCTAGATTCATTTATATGATGAAAAATGAAAATTGATTTAAAATAGAGAACTATTTTGACAATTAGAGAGAAAAGATTAAAGTTTTTATAGCCCCATATTTTTATTATTGTTTGTACCAGACATTTACTATTTTTTTTTAACCTAAGCAATAATTATCAGGTGAGCCCAGTGCATTCAAACCAAATTTATTAAAGACAATGTTTACAATGATCAGCACAACAAAGAAGATTAAGGTGAAAAATAAAAGAAATAAAGAAATAAAACAGCATTCATTCTTTCTAGAAAATTGCTGAATGAGATAGACACATCAGTATTTCCTTTAAGAGATGGTTAATGAGTTCGCAATAATTCAAACCTGTGTTATGCAAGGATAAAGGAGGAAATAAACTGAATGCAGCAGAAAATACCACAACTTGGCCCCTACTGTCTATAAACACTTCTATTTTTATGAATTACTATTTTTTCTCCTTATTATGCAACGATTGTTTTCCATCTTCTTTAGAAGATAGACCTGTCCTCCAGGGAAACTATAGATAAAATGTGTGTTTGTGTGTGTGTGTTTATGTCATTGTTAATGAGTTTGTAACATGGTGAGGACTGTGATTATCTGCCTTTTGAAAGACTAGCTTTTGCTTGAGAGATGGAGCCCCAACGATCAGGACTTGGGAACTTCCTTTCTCTTTAGTTTTTCCTTGTCAGCTGTTGAGCGGGACTGGGGGCAGCCAGTTATGTGCCTCTTTCCCAACATCTGGAACTCCAGGACATAAACTAAGTTCAATGATCAGTTTATACTTTCTATACATTTTCTATAGCATTTTCTCTCCGTTCCCAGAAAAACAGGAAGAGTTTTTCCTAAGACCTTACATTTTTACTTCAATGATTATGTTTTAGCCATATATTAATTATTGTCTTCCCACATTTTATTTATACCCTTTCTAGAGCTCTTGTTATTTTTTTACCTTATTATATTACCACATGTTTAATAAATGCTCTTTTATCTAACAGATCCTTGTCTTTTTTTTGAGTTTATTTATTTATTCATTTGTTTGTTTACTTGAGAGAGAGTCAAAAGAGCATGAGTGGGGGAGGGGCAGAGGGGGAGGGAGAAACCAACTCCCTGCTGAACAGGGAACATGACTATGCAGGGGGCTTGATCCCAGGACCCCAGGATCATGACCTGAGCCACCCAGGTGACCCTATCTTGTTTTTTTCTTATTGCCTTCTTTTTATATTGGTTTGGATGACTTCATTATATATTTAATTTCCTCCAACATATCATGTATATTTATGATCTCTGGGCAAAACTTTGTTTCTGTAGATAAATGTCCTGAAGACTAATGTCCCTTTGGAATACTAAAAATAATGACTCCAAGGAGTGTCGTAAAAAGAGAAAAGGAGGAAATTAGGAAGATAGAATAGGCAGGACCAATAGTAAACAACAGGAAGATTGTTTATTTAAACCCAAATGTATCAGTAATTATATTATATGGAAATTGATTAAATTACCTACTTAAAAGATAATGATTTCAAAATCATAACAAAATTTCACTATATACTTTTTATAATACATGTGTAAGCATAAGGATTCAAAAAGTTGAAGTAAAAGAAGGAAGAAGAGATATCATGCAAATACCAAAGCATTTACTCTGTTAAAGTGAAAAAAAAATATCCAAACCCTTTGGACTTACAACACCAGGAATTATAACCTTAAGGTAAATTTTGGACTTTGATTATGATGTGTCAATATAGGTTCATCAGTTGTAATTAATGTAGCGCTCTGGTGGGAGATGTTGATAATGGGGAAGGCTATGCATGTGTGGGGACAGGGAGTATATGAAAAAAATCTCTGTATTTCCCCCTAAGTTTTGCTGTGAACCTATAACTGCTATAAAAATATATTCCTAATAAAAAAATCAAGAAAGTAAAAGAAAATAAAAATTAAGTGGAAAGGTTTTACTAGAGACGAACAAGGATATTTAATGGTAATAGTAATACAGTTTTAACTGACCAAAAAAACAATCCAGAATTATAGTGAAAAAGCTCAACACAACTTTGTCAGTACTTGATCAATCCAGCATACAAAAAAATTAGTAAGCATGTGGAATATTTTAACAATATGACTAGCAAACCTGATATAATTATCATGTTCAGAATACTATAAGCCAGAACTATACGGTATGTAATTATAGAGTACATACAACCTTTATAAAAAAAATCATTTCTTTTTCTTTTTTTTTTTAAGAGAAAGAGAGCGCATGCCTGTGAGAGCAAACGGGGTTGGCGGGGTGGGGGGGGATGGGCAGAAGAAGAGGGAGAGAGAATCCCAAGCGGGCTCCAACATGAAGCCTGACGCGGGGCTCGCTCTTATGACCCTGAGATCATGACCCCAGCCAAAATCAAGAGTTGGCCCCCAGGAGGCACCAAAGAAGATCATTTCTTAACCATAAAACAAATCTCAACAAATTTTAAATGACTGATAGCATGCAGAGTATCTTTTCGATTACAGTAAAATACAACTAGAAATCAGTTTTATAAACTATTAAAGTACACATATCATGGGCAGATAGGAAATACTTTTCCATATAAGCCAGTGATTTAAAAATACAATTAACAGTAAAAAGTATTTTGAGCTAAATGGTAAGAAAGCTTGTGGGATGTGGCTAAAGTAAGGCTTAGAGGGAAATATACAGCCTTAAACGCAGAAATTAGAAAAGAATGGCTAAAAATGATTGATAAATCTCAGGAGAGTAGATAAAAAATGTCAAATCATTCAAAAGACATAGAGACATATAAAGGCATGTAAAAATAAATATAGAGCCGTGAAGAGTAGATACGCTTCCTGGGGAAAGAATCTACTAGTGAGTCACAGGGACTTTCTTTCAAGCTATTAAAACAAGGCGCTGTGCAAGGATGATGCACAAGGAATTCTTGCTCAATGCATAAGACTAGTTGCCCTTTGATATCTATTTTTTAAGTGTAATGCTTGAAAGTTAAATATGCTGGGTTCGATTCCTGCCATACTAGTTATTATCAACTATTTTGGACATTGGGCAAATTACTCTTTTTATTTCTTGGCTTTCTCATTCTCATAAAAAGACTAATCGTATCTCCTTCACAGAGTCCTTAGGAGTCTATGTGATATGGATACACATACACGTGGATACAATAAGCTCTTAAAACGTTATTTTTATTTGTATCATTCTATCATTCCAAATCCTCTCTTCCATGACATTTCAGAATTCTGTTATCTGACTGCATCTATTTTTTGAGTAACACAAAGAGAAACTCTACTGAGCTACGTGCTGTTTTCCAAATACAAGTTTGTTTTAAATCTCCAAGGTTTTGCTGGTGCTGTTCTTTTTTCCTGAGTGCTTTTAATACCCTTGTCAGTTTGGCATCTGCTGCTAACTATTCAAATGAGGCTCAAAGATTACTTTTTCTATGGAATATTCCTGACCATTTCCCCCAATTATATAAGTAGGATCTCAATATATATTAAATGAATGTAAAATTGATGAAATATCTTGAAGAGGAAATATCTAACAATAAACACAATTGCTAAAACATTACCATTGGTTGATCTCTTTATATAATTTTATTTTCTTATGTTCCACGCACTTTCCACTTTTCATAATTCAAATAAACATCATGTTTAGCTATTGTTGAATATTAAGTTGACATCTTTATTGAGCTGTTCACAATGACACCTGGATCTCTTTCCTTAGAAATTAAACAAATTTGCCACCCATCAATGTCTGGCGGAAGTTTAATTTGTTTCTCTCGCATTCATTATCTCAATCTTTTCTAGGTCAAATTATATCTTCTGTGGAAATTCCCATTAGAAAACAACTAAATACAAATCAAATTCAGAATATGTAGCTGTTTTCTTGCTTTAATTCATTCTCATATTTCACAAATACAAGTCATGATATTATGTCTCATAACCACCTTATCATAAATACATTGTGGTAGAGTATATTTACAATACAGTCTGCAAAAGATAATGCAGGTTATGTAAGGAATTAGAAAAATCTTAAAAAGTTAATTTATGGTTTCATCTAATCAAAATAAAATGCCATAATAATAATATACTGACTATCAATGACAATGAGAAATAGTAAAGGCATCTCATAGATGGACATGTTCAGGTCCCATTGCTCCTACCAAAGTAAAAATATTTTATTTTATTTCATTTTAGGATTTTATTTATTTATTTGATAGAGAGAATGAGAAAGAGAATGAACAGGGGAAGGGGCAGAAGGAGAAGCAGACTCCCCACTGCTTCCCACTGCAGGGAGCCCAAAGCAGGGCTTGATCCCAGTACCCTGGGATCATGATCTGAACTGAAGGCAGATACTTAACCAACTGAGCCACCCAGGTGCCCTCCAAAGTAAAAATATTTTAAATAAATGAAATGGAAGTTAAGCATTTTTTTTGTTTTTTAGGCTTTTTACAGTGAATTTAAAATTAGAACTTTAATTGACTAAATTTGTTTAATGGACCTCCCTTTTCTTTTAAATGTATATTTTTTCTTTTTTAAAAAAATTAACATACTTTTTAAAGATTTATTTATTTGAGAGAGAGAGAGAGAATGGGGGGAGGGACAGAGGGAGAAGGAGAGAGAAACTCAAGCAGACCCTGCACTGAGCACAGAGTCCCACAAGGGGCTTGATCTCATGACCCTGAGATCAGGACCTGAGCCGGCTGCTTAACAAACTGCGCTACCCAGGCGCCCCTATTTATTTATTTTAGAGGTAGAGAGAGAGTCCACATGTGCATGCCAGCAAGGGTAGGGGCAGAGAGGAAGAATCTCAAGCAGATTCCCTGCTTAGCGCAGAGCCCCACGTGGCGCCCGATCTCATGACCCTGAAATCATGACCTGAGCTGAAATTAAGAGTTAGATGCTTAACCGACTGGGCCACCCAGCAGCCCCTTTAAATGTAAATTTTAATGCTAACTAGAACATTAAGTGACTCCCACTCTATCAAACACTTTGAAGAGACTTACGGAGAAAATAGGATAGGTAGGCTTCTTATAATATTGACTACCTGACGGTTTCTTTTTCCTGTCCTCTGATTGGGAAGATTCTCACATATAAAATCTGTGCTTTAAATGTTTAAGGGAAAATGATTAGATCAAGGAGATTAAAGACACTTCATTGCTACAATTGAATATCTCTGTGAATAAAATTCTGCCTTTCATAGGTTTATGTTAGCCTGATCTCTGAGATGTTTTCTCAACCAAATTATAAACCTTTTGATGGTGGGAAATATACTATGTTTTCTAAAACACATTAATAGATAGGGGTGCCTGGGTGGCTCAGTCGGTTAAGTGGTTAAGCGACCGACTCTTGGTTTCAGCTCAGGTCAGGATCTCATGGGTTGTGAGATTGAGCCCTGCATCTGGCTCCTCGATCAGCAGAGAGTCTGCCTGAAGATTCTCTCCCTCTACCCCTACCCAACTCACACACACATGCACGCTCTTTCTCTCTTTAAAATAAATAAATGAATCTCTAAAAAATGAAAAACATGAATAGATACATTTCAAAGTACTTTTAGATTTACAGAAAAATTAAGCAGATAGTACAACGAGTTCCCCATATATATCGTTTCTTCCTATTCACAGATTCCCCTATCATTAACATCTCCCATTAATGTGGTGCATTTGCTGCAAGTGGTGAACTAACATCGATACGTTGTTATTAACTGAAGTGCATAGCTTACATTAGGGTTTGCTCTGTATTATATAAAGTTCTCTGGAGGGTGCCTGGGTGGCTCAGTTGGTTAAGCGACTGCCTTCGGCTCAGGTCATGATCCCGGAGTCCCGAGATTGAGTCCCACATTGGGCTCCCGGCTCAGCGGGGAGCCTGCTTCTCCCTCTGACCCTTTCCCCTCTCATGCTGTTTCTCTCTCTCTCTCAAATAAATAAATAAAATCTTTAAAAAAAATAAAATAAAGTTCTCTGGATTTTAGCTAATGGGTAATGCCATGTACCCACCGTTACAGCATCATGCAGAACAGATGCAGCACTGTAAGGTTTCCTGTACTTGTTCTATTTATCCCTCACTCCATCTTCCGGTGCCTTAAATCCCCAGCAACCACTGATAATTTTAACATTTTTAGAGTTTTGACTTTTTAGATTGACTTCTTTGACTTAGTAATGTACATTTGAGGTGCCTCCATGTCTTTTTGTGGCTTGATAGCTCATTTTTTGTTGTTGTACCTGCTGAATAACATTACATTGTTATGTATATACTACTGTTTGTTTATCCATTCACCTATTAAGGGACATTTTGGTTGCTTCCATTTTTAGTAATTATGAATAAAGCTCATAAATATTCATGTGCAGGTTTTTGTGTGAATGCAAGTTTTCACTCTTTTGGGTAAATATCCAGTAAAGAGATTGTGGGGGAGGAGAGTAAGACCATGTTTAGCTTTGTAAGAAACTGCAAACTTGTCTTCCAAAGATGTACAATTTTGCATTTCCACCAGGAATAAATGGAAATTCTTTTTCCACATTCTCACTAGGAGCTGATATCGTCAGTGTTTTAGATTTTCACCATTTTAATAAGTGTGTAATGGTACCTCATTGCTGCATTAATTTGCAATTCCCTAATGATATATGTTAAACATCTTTTCCTGTGCTTATTTTTAATTACATATCTTCTTTGATGAGGTATCTATTCAGATCTTTTGCCCCTTTTTTGAGTTGCTTGTTTCCTGATTGTTGAGTATTAGAGCTCTTCATGTATTTTGGATACGAGTCCTTTATCACATATGTCTTTTGCTAATATTGTCTCCCAGTCTGTGGGAGACAATCTTTTTATTCTCTTAACTGCGACTTATTTGAGCAGTTTTTTGTTCTTAACTTTAATGAACCCAACTTACCAATTTTGTCTTACATAAATCATGCTTCCGGTGTTATCCCTGAACCCAACGTCACTTTGCTTTTCTCCTATGTTGTCTTCTAGAATTGTTACAGTTCTATGCTTTAGTTTTGAACTATGATCCACATGAGTTAATTTTTGTAAAAGGTGTTAGGTTTCTGTCTAGGTTCATTCTTCTTTTTATGTGAGTGTCCAGTTGTCCCAGTAACATTGGTTGAGAACTGATCTTCCTCTATTCAATTAATTATCTTTACTATTTTTTAAAAGATCAATTGCCTACATTTGTGTGTGTCTATTTCTAGGCTTTCTATTTTGTTCCAATAATCTATTTTTCTACTCCTTTACCATCATATTGTCTTTATTACCTAATCTTTATAGTAGTTTTTGATGTTGGGAATTCTCATTCTTCTGAAATTGTTTTTCTTTTTTGGGATTGTGTTGGCTATTCCGGGTCTCTTATCTTTCTATACAAATTTTTTCCACAAAATGATATTCTGGGATTTTTTTTTTAGATTTTTTTTTTATGATGTTGCTGAATATACAGACCAATATGAGAAGAAGCAGCATATTTATAATGTTGAGTCTTCCTATACAGGTCCATGATTCCTTTCAGTTGAATTTTATAGTTTTCTTTATATAGATTTGTATATATTTTGTTAGATTTAAACTTAAGTATTTAATTTTTTGGTACTACTGCTTCCTATTTGTTGTTCTTGTTGTTTCTTTCTTTTTATCTTCTGTTTCTGGTTTGCGCATTTTATATAATCTCATGTTCTCTCCTCTGTTAGCATAACAATTTCCACATATTTAAAAATTTATTGGTTGACATAAGGCTTGAAATATATTTTTACAACTAATATAATTCAAATAACACTATACCACTTCACTCTTTCCTCCCATCCCCTATAACACTGCTATTAATTCAGTTCACTTATCCATAACCTGTCATCATCAAATACATTGCTGTTATTATTTTGTAGTTGTCCATTACATCAATTAAAAATAGGAAAAGTAAAAGGTTCTATTTTATCTTCATTTATTCTTTTTCTATTCTTCTTTCCAAATGTAGATTCAACTTTCTGACCTACATAATTTCCTTTTCTTTTAAGAACTTCTTTTAGCATTTCTTTAAGACAGTTCTCTTGGAAACAAATTTGCCCAGTTTTATTTTGACTGAGAAAGTTTTGTTTATATTTGTTTGTCTTTATTCATAAAGGAAAAATTTTATTGGCTACAGATTTCTAGGTTGATGATTTTATCATTAAACACTTTAAATATTTTACTTCATTGTCTCATTTGCATGGTTTCTTTTTTTAAATATATTTTTTATTACGTTATGTTAGTCACCATACAGTACATCATTAGTTTTTGGTGTAGTGTTCCATGATTCATTGTTTGCGTATAACACCCAATGCTCCATGCAATACTTGCCCTCCTTAATACCCATCACTGGGCTCACCCATCCTCCCCCCTCCTCCCCTCTAAAACCCTCAGTTTGTTTCTCAGAGTCCATAGGCTCTCATGGTTTATCTCCCCTTCCGATTTCCCCTCCTTGATTTTCCCCTTCCTTCTCCTGATGTCCTCTATACTATTCCTTATGTTCCACAAATAAGTGAAACCATATGATAATTGTCTGTCTCTGTTTGACTTATTTCACTTAGCATTATCTCCTCCAGTCCCATCCATGTTGATGCAAATGTTGGGTATTCATCCTTTCTGATGGCTGAGTAATAGTCCATTGTATATATGGACCACATCTTCTTTATCCATTCGTCTTCTGCATGTTTTCTAAAGGGAAGTCCTATGCAATTCTCACCCTTGTTCCTCTCCAGAGAGTTGTTTTTTTTTCTTTTCCTCTGTTTTCCTCCAAGTTTTCTTTTTGTCTTTTATTTTCTGAAGTTTGAGTATGATATGCTTATGTATGTGTGTGTGTGTGTGTGTGTGTGTGTGTGTGTGTGTGTGTATATATATATTTGTTATTTATCCTGCATCATATTCTATGAGTTTCCTGGATCTGCAGTTTAGTGTCTGTTACTAAATTTAAAAAAATTCTCAGTCATTATTTCTTCAGTTTGTCTCTATTCTTTCTTCTCCTATTGTTTCTACTACATGTATGTCACATCTTTTGCAAATGGCCCATAGTCTTTCATCATTCTGTTCAATTTTTCCTCCATTTTTCCCCCGTTTGATTTGTTTGCTAGTCTTCATTGACATGTCATCAAGGTCATTAATTCTTTCCTTAGCTCTCTTTGGTCTACTATGAACCTATCAAAGATACTCTTCATTTTTGTTACAGTGCTTTTGATCTCTAGTGTTTTTTAATTCTCTTTTCATTGCCGTCTCTGTTGTTCTCATATTGTCTACTTCTTCCATTAAAGACCTTAATATATCAATTTAAAGTTCTTGTTTGATAAATCCAAAATCTCTGCCATATCTGAGTCTGGTTCGGATGCTTGCTTTGCCTCTTCAAACTCTGTTTTCCTTGAATTTTGGCACACACACACACACATGCGTGTGAACACACACACACATATCTATATATCTATATCTATATATATATATGATTGAAAGAAATATATTATGTTAGTTAATAGGAACTGAGATACATGGGTCTTCATGTGGGATTTTATATTTATCAGATTGGGAGTGAGGCTGTGTTTAATGTTTGTTTATGCTGCATGTCAGCAGCTTCGAATTCCTCCAGTGTCCTTATTTGTTTTTCCTCTTGTCTGTGTTTCCCTATAATGCAGTTTTGAAAATAAATACCTATATTTTCAATATCTTAACGAATATTTTCTATAAAATACAGAGGATATGCTATATCAATTCTTCAAAATCAAAATGTTAGGAGAGAATGACAATATTCTAAAAGGCATATGCAAATTTCAAGAAGCTTCTAACATACTAGAATCATGTTTAAAATCTAAAATAAACTTAAGTGGTAAATAGCATACAAGCTTGAACTTAATGCTCAACCACTCTTCAAATATATGGCAGAGAGGTATCAAAATATACACAGTAGTTTCAATTGCCCATAAGTGTATTATCAACCAAGTATACACAGCTTTCTGGGAAGCAAAATACTATTCTACTCTATATTGATCAGATAATATGAAAAAAATTTCTGTTCAAATTTAAGTATTCTGTTACATAGTGACATTGTAAAACTAAACTTGGTCCAATAAATAAGAAACTTTCACTCACCCACTGTGGAGAAAGCCATTATCATACTATATGTATGGTTTTTTCTAAAAAAAAAAACAAAAAAAAAACGAACAAAAGAAATATTAGTATGATTTATAGCTTAAAGGAAAGGATTGTGGTATGACTTAAGAAGGCCTAATGTGAATCCCAGTTTTGCCATTACTTACCTGTGAGGCCATATGCAAATCACCTAACTTCCTGGGTTTTTTGTTTCTCTTCTATAACATAATACCTGTTGTAACCAAGAGGCTAGATTAGATGATACCAAAAATTACTTTCAGTGTCAATAGCTTATAATATTTACACTTATATTTTTATTTAGGCCTTTTAAGGTCTAAGTGAATAAGCAATGTACCAATTAAAGCCCACATTATTGTGTTGAACATTTATTTTTTTGTATGTTTGAATTTTAAGTTAAAAAATGATCACATATTATCAACATGGTTAAATATAAGTCCTTAACATAGTATCCATCTTAAATTATGATGACACATATCAATTACTCAAAAATAGATTAATTTTGGGAAAGAAATTCATTCTTTAAGGAGTCCTTCCTCAATTGAGGGAATGAAATAATTTATAATTGAATTGATTTTTATTTGGCATATGGTTATGAACACACTGACCTAAGATATATGTCAAAATTTTTTGGGAAGATAACAATAAAGGAAAATAATTGGGCTTATAGATATAACAAAACTATTTTTTTTAAACAGATTTCACACCCAGTGTGGGTCCTGAACTCCTGACCCTGAGATCAAGACCTGAGCTGAGATCAAGAGTTGGATGCTTAAGCGACTGAGCCACCCAGGAGCCCCACAACAAAACTATTTTAAAATTAATAGGAAATTTAGAAAACTTTGTGTTCAAATATGTCATTAAACAGATGAGGAAAATGGGGTTTGATAGGTTAAGTATCTTGCCTACGGTGAAATCTAGTTTTTCATGAGTAAATTTGTTGGACAATTTTCAAAGCTATAAAGCAAGTAAATGGAGCCATACAGAAAATAGCAGTGTCTCTGAATAGAAGAGAGAGAGAATGGAGTTTGAGGCAGTTAAAATGCCTAAATTTGTGAAGCAGGGTGCTAGAAAAGAAAGAGACAAAGAGAAGCAGCCCAGGGAAAAATTGCAGTGGTGGAGTTAGCACAGTCCGTGGCTGAATTCCAAACTGCACGGCTCCAGGATGAGATTCTGAGGCATATCATTAACATCTCTTGGGAATCTGAAAATTGAACAGAGAATTCCAAGGGAGACATTGGAACTCTTTCCAACCAGGATAGATTGATGTTGAGAAGAGTATTCAGTTGAGATGCCAGAAAGGCCAAGGGCTATGCAATAGGAGCAAGGTCTGTACCATAGACTAAGGGAAATTTTGAAACAGACACATGGATACAAATTTTAAAATGTCAGTAAGATCAACACAAACTTCTAGTAAATGAACTTCCTGGTCAAAACTCAAAGCTATTTAAGAGGAAGATAATATGGGGCACCTGGGTGGCTCAGTCGTTAAGTATCTGCCTTCAGCTCAGGTCATGATCCCAGCATCCTGGGATCGAGCCCCACATCGGGCTCCCTGCTCAGCAGGGAGCCTGCTTCTCCCTCTCGCACTCCCCCTGCTTGTGTTCCTTCTCTCACTGTGTGTGTCTCTCTCTCTGTGTCAAATAAATAAATAAAATCTTAAAAAAAAAAGAGAAGATAATATAACCCAGATTCCAAAAATATTATCCACAATGCCAATCAGACCAAGAAAAAATATCCAAGACAAAGAAATGACTATAGATAAAATGAAAAAATAATAAATGCATATTGTTCCATGATCCTAATACTAGAATCAACAAGACTTTAAAATAACTATTTTATATGAAGAACTATGTTAGATAATTTAGGTGACAAGATGGACAAAATAGAGGAACAGATAGAAAATTTCAATAGAAAAATGGGCACCTATAAAACAACCATGTATGAATTCTGGAAAAAAAAATCATAAATTGCATTGAAAAACTAATTTGATGGCTTTAGCATTAGACTGAACACAGCAAAAGAAAGATTTAGTGAACTTGAAGCCTGATCAATATATATGAAAGCAAAGAGTAAAATAATGGAAAAAAAGGAAAACTGTTTTTGAGACTTGTAAGACAATATCAAATTTCTAACATTCATATTATTCAAGTATCAAAAATTTAAACAAGGGAGAATAGAAGAAAAAATATTCAAGGCATATGAACGTATTTTTTCAAAAAATTGGTAAAAAGACATCAATTTAGATATCCAAAGAGGAATTTGGAGAGGTGATAGAACCCTTCTATATCCTGATTATAATGGTCATTACAAGACAGAATGCATTTGTCAAAATTTTCAGAACTGTACACCAAAAGAAAAAAAGAGATAAATTTTACTGCAGTAAATGTTATCTTAATTTTTTAAAAAATAAAAGTGAGAGACTTACTTTTTTGTTCTTAATGCAATAACTGAGACCATATACTTACCCTTCCGCCATAAACAAATTTAAAATGGACAAAATTAATAAAATAACTATTTTCAGAGTGAATGATAGTAGGAAGGGAATCCCAAAGGGAATCCAAAAGTCTTACTAAATTGAGGAGAATGAAGTGGAGGTTTGGAAGGCTTAGGACACTGGAATTTGAGGAAGAGGACTGGAAAAATAGGAGTTTCCCAGAAAAAGTTTCAGTATTTGAATAAGGGCGATGTTGAGTCTTTGAATGTAAAGCTGCACATGCACTAACAATCTACAAGTCTGGACAAAGGACCACAAGGGAAGTGTAAGCCGAACATTTTTGGAGTTTAAGCAGGTTTGGAAGATATTTCAGTTCCAGATATTGTGGAGGAAGCTGTATTAGTCATTGCCCAAACTGAATTCCCTGCACTTTTTCACGTGCAAGATGTCAGATTCAATCAGAAAGCAGAGGTAGCTGCCTACCTCTGATCCAGCATGAGTCTTCTAAGTAAAAAAATAAAAATAGAAAAGAAAGGCAATGAAGTGGAAATCTAATATGCCAAAAGGTTTCATATTTGATAACTTATAGAGTAGAAGGAATTTGTATTGAAGAATATAGCACTAAATGGCAAAATAAATGGAGGATCAAAAACAATTTATAGGTCATAATATTTAAGTGAAGTCCAAATTTAATTTATTTATCACAAGTACGTTTTGACATATTAACTAAAGTAATATGAGTATCATATTAATGCATAAGTTATTAATATGATTAATATCCATGCTAAATAGGAATTTTTGGAAATGGACTTGGAAATCTTGATTCTTTGAAACTTCACAAGATATCAAACAAAACAAAACAAAACAAACAAAAAAACAACTCCACAAATACTGTTACAGATTCAAACATTTCAAAAAAACCTCAAACCTAATCATGGACTCCCTATTAGGGATTCAGATGTGGAAATTTTTTTAAAGATTTATGTATTTATTTTAGAGAAAGAGAGAGAGTGAGCACACACGTGTGTGTGTATGCATGTGAGAAGGGGTGCTCTGTTGTGGGGCTTGATCTCGTAACTCTGAGATCATGACCTGAGCTGAAACCAAGAGCCGGATGCTCGAGGGACTGAGCCACCCAGGCGCTCCAGATGTGGGAATTTTTAATTTTTTTCTTTATTTTCTCTTTCTTAGTAAAATTATATTGGACATGCCTTTTACTTCAGAGATGGCTTTGACTCTGAAAACCTAACCCTTATAACACACTGAAAAGTGTGGCTATGTGAGTTTAAATTCCAGATCTACTATTAAAACATGATCCTAAATACTGTGCCTTTGTTCCCGTGTGAGTGCAATGGGACTTGTACTAATGTTGTGAGGTTTGAATGAAGTAATATATATAATGCTTTTATATGGCAACCATCATTTTTAACGCTCAATAAATTTATTAGCTAGAGTGGATATACCAACAGGAAATAGAAAACCAGCATCTAGCTTCATGTGTTGATGTCAAGTCACCTGAATTCTGGACTCTCTGGCTTTCCAACAATTACAGATACATCCTGATATATTGTTCACATGAATCCTCCTGAAATTATTGTTTATCATTTCCTTCTTCAGTAAGAATACAATGGTAATTTGTCAGTCACTTTTACTGTATTAATATTTGTACTTATATTCCTATCTGGTACATAGCCAGCTCGAAGTGGTGGGGTAGACACTTCAATACTTGTTTGTGTCTAATTTTAACGCTCTATGATTTTGATGTTTTTTCAGAAGTCCAAAGAGTATTAGTCTGAAATTATATTTGAGTATCTGCCTAGAGAAAATTTCAGAGCATGTCCGTACTTAGTGTAAAACAGTCCTGTATCAACTAGCTCAAGAATATAAACAAATTAAACTTTAAAAAAATACAGTTTCTTTTACTACTAAATTTGAAAATTTAACCTAACCAAAGCTAAGATGACATTTCTAATTTTTCTGAAAGAAGGGGGAAAAAATCCAAATTAGAACATTTGAGTCAACATAAATTTTGGTTTAGAAAATACAAAGTAGTGAACAGAACTGCTAGTAAAAGCAAGCATTGCATATAAATATCCACTGTCTTTATTCCAATTTGTATGTAATATATGGTATCAGATATTATGTTTGCATCATAAGAACTCAAGATTACAATGGTAAGTGAAGGTTATGGCTCCCCTCGTTGGGTCACATATATACACATTTTTAGAATTCTTGTGGAAAGATACTTTCTGGAACATTTCTTTAGAACTTTCCCCCCTTTTTTACAAACAGTATACATGAACATGTATGAGTAAGTAATAAACAAGTAACTTAGCAATACATGCTGTTTCTGATACTTAGTTCTTAGATAATGCAGGATTTTAATATTAACTGGAAAGATTTCCTCACAAACACAAAAATCACTGAAATAATATCTTCAAAATTTTGTCTTTTTTTTTTCTTGGAGATGAAAAAGTATCACGTATCCTTATAGTAAGATTACTGTTGGCCAAATTAAAGAAGTCAGATATTTAAGAAAAAAATATATTTTCTGAAATCTCTAATATGAAATCCATGTAGGAAATGAGGGAGGATGGGGGGGAGAATTAGAAGATGGTCCCCAAGATTCCCTGCCCCTGGTGCACATGCCCTGTTTAATCTCTCTTCAAAAGGTAGGTGGTACCTGTGAATATGATAGAAGAGTTATTAACGTGATGAGGTTAAGTAATATGGCAAAGGTGGTGAGATAGTGATGATTGTTATGTTGTATGAGCAGAGTATGAGATATTCTGCTGCCAGCCTTGAAAAAAAGCAGTCATGTTGTGAAATGACTAGGGAGTGGGTGATGTGGCAAAAATCTGAGAGCAGCCTCTAAGCAGTCCCCAGTAGTTAGATAGCAGTTATACCTAGGTAAGACTGGGACAAAAAACAAACCAACAAACCAACAAAAACAAAACAAAACAAAAAAACAGTTGGAAAAAGAAAACAACAACAAAAGATCAAAACATCAATTTTGTTAAGATAGAGTTAATATTGGACACTTGTGTTTTGCTGCCAGTAAGTGGACTTCCTGATACTGAAATTTTCACAGCCTATGTGTGATCACCACAGATTTTTCCAGCGTGGAGCAGAACACGTGTTCTCTATAGACAGGTTGGATCCCAGGAGGAAAGCCAGAGCTACACACCCCCAATCTTTAATGCAACTAATCTCACCAATCAAGTAAGTCCTTTCTTTCCAAGAAAGGACTGAATGAAGCTCTGAAAGAAAAACAGTTAATAGATCTCCCACTGCCAAGAGGTGGGGAATAAGTTCTCACCCCTAAAACACCATATTATTCTTTACCTTGTTTTTATTTCCTTATCTAACTCTTTTGAATTTACTGTTTTAAAGATTTATCTGTCCTCTAGACCCTGAGATACTGAGAATAGAACTAAGTTTATTTTTTTGTAACCTCAGCATCTAGCAGAGTTGTTTCCCTCCCCCCCAGTGAATAAATAGATGAATATAAACACATCTGATTTCTAGGAAGGTACTGGGACAGCTGAATCAATCATTTACCAACTGTTTATTTTTTTTCTGATATTTTGGTGCCTGTATCATAATCATTATTAAATTTTTTTTTATGTTAATGGTGAATGTCAACTCTTAGGAACCAGGCTACTCATGTGTCTAATATTTTTACTTTTTCCAGAATATAAAAGAAAAAGAAAATTAAACAAGTTGAATTAATATCCAATATTATTTCAGTTGCTTTGGTTCAATTTACATAGAAAAAAAAAAAACCTCCAAATATTCCATTGCTTTTAATGCAAGCTGTTTTAAAAATGATGGTGTGTGTTTTGAAAATTTACCATTTTAATTTTTAATTTTTTAAAATTTATTTTTAAAGATTTCATTTATTTATTTGACACAGAGAGAAAGAGAGCAAGTGAGCACAAACAGGGGGAACGGCAGAGGGAGAGTGAGCAGGCTCCCCACTGAGCAGGGAGCTGAACGAGGGACTCAATCCCAGGACTCTGAGATCATGACCCAAGCGGAAGGCAGACGCTTACCCAACTGAGCCACACAGGCGCCCCAGCCATTTTAATGTTTTAATCAATTAAAATTAATTTAAACTAAGGAATTAATTTTTAGTTCCTACAACACTGAAATCTCTGTTTTCCTTTCTCAAATAACAAAAGATTAGGAAGAGCAAAGCACAGAATCTCAGGATTACAAAGGAATTACAAATCACTTGGTACAAATTTCTCCTGAGCCCATGAATCTCTTCTCTGACAGTGGTGAAGAACTCATGAACCGAGTAGGTAAGTCATTCCATAAGCAAATTGTATTTTTAAAGACTAACTCTAGTTTTATGTTTTTAGGCAAATAGGCCAAACTGGACCCTGTTGGCAAACGATCTCCCTTAAAATGTTTGGAGATAATTGTCACAGCTCTCCCTCTTCCTTAGGTTTTCTTGTCTGTGGCTAAACACTTCCTGTTTCTTTAACAGATCCGCATCTAACAAGATGAGCTGAACTTTTGGTAACTTCCTTTCCAACATGCTAGATACAAGGCCAGCTCGACAGGAGGGGACGTGTGTCTCCATAGTCACTCACACTCTGCCCTTCTGAAAGCCTGGAGGGCCCTATAACCATTCCCATTCTCTTTGCCCTCTTGTTCAGAAATTTAAGTTCTCAGACAACAAAGAAAGGGGACAACTTTTGCTCCCCGTTTTGCAGATTTTTGAAGCAACAAGACTAAAATTTACTTACTTTCTTAATCCCTCTCTTTCTCATAGAGTCCATACACTAGGAGAAAAATCTGAAGACAAATTCTGACATCATCAATGAAGACTGAGCTGCAAAGCATTCTGCTGCAAAGTTCAGAACAAATACAAGAAACAGGAACAGACTGGTTGAGAAATGGTACCAATATATTTGGTATGGAGACTATGGTGTTTTGTATGTTAAATACGTGTAAAGTGGCAAAGAGCGAAGCAATGGTTGTGAGCACAGAGATGGGCAGAACTGCGCTGGACCAAGCTTGCTTCTGTACTGGGGCCTGGTTTGGGAATTAGGGACGTACATCAAACATCACGTTTTACCATAAGCCGCAATAAGAAACCACGTGGCACGAACACCCTCCCTGGAAGTTTCCTTAGTTTAATCATCCAGTTAATTAGGCACATTTTCTCACTTACACATTACTTCAGATGACTGTGTTGCTAACCTTCCTGCGACTAAATCATTGGTGTTACTATTCTTCTGTTTCTAAAGTCATTTCATCACTCTCCTTTAAGCTCCGGCTGGCATCCTCTTCAGAGTCCCCCAGCCTTCTAGTCAGGCCTTTTAGTCTTTCACTAACTCTCTCATAAGACTCCTTTCGGCTTCTGCTCACCGTCTGATTCTAAAATCCTCCCCATCACAGTTATTTGTTATAGTAGCTTTCCTTATCCGGGGTTCCTAGATCCGTATTAGTTATTTATTGCTGAGAGAAGTAATACTACCAAATACAGCAGTTTAAACCATAAAGATGTATTATCTCATACAGTTTTGGGGGGATCAGGGATTACATAACAGACTTTTCAGGGTGGTTTCAGGTCAAAGTCTTTCATGAGGTTATAGTCAACATGTTGTTTTAGGCTACAATTGTCTAGAAGCTTAGCTAGGGCTGGAGTGTCTGATCCACATGGCTATGAGCAGGAGATTTCAGCTCTCACCACGTGGAGCCCTCCATAGCGTCCTTGATTATTTTCATGTCTTTTCATCTGGCTTCCCCCACTGAAAGTTTTCCAGAAAACAGCAAGGTAGACATCACAATTTCTTTTCAATCTGGGCTTAGGAGTCACACACCATAATTTCTACAAAATCACATTGGGTCCCTAGGTCATTCTTATTTGATTGGAGAGGAAAATGCATCAGGAATGTGAGTACAAGAAGGAAAGAATCCTTGAGGGTCCTTTTTTTAAAAAAAAATTTATTGTTATGTTAATCACCATATATTACATCATTAGTTTTTGATGTAGTGTTCCATGATTCATTGTTTGTGCATAACACCCAGTGCTCCATGCAGAATGTGCCCTCTTTAATACCCATCACCAGGCTAACCCATCTCCCCACCTCCCTCCCCTCTAGAACCCTCAGTTTGTTTTTCAGAGTCCATAGTCTCTCATGGTTCATCTCCCCCTCCGACTTACTCCCTTTCATTCTTCCTTGAGGATCCTTTTTGATGCTAGCTTCCATACTACTGTTATTGGACTGTATAGTCCATATAAGATGTTTGAACTAAATATATAAATTTTGAAGCCATCAGCATATAAATGACTTTTAAAGTCATGGAGCTAAATAAGATCACTTAGGGGGAAAAAAAAAGAGAGACCTTGAAGGTCCCAGGGCATTCTACAATTTAGAACTTCTGAAGATGAAAAAGTTCCAGAAAGGATACTAAGAAGTAACAATTAGTGAGGTAAGAAAACAAACAAACAAACCCTTCAAGAATAGTTCATATAAATGTGAAGAACCGTTTTTAGAAGGTAGAGTAATCAACTGTGCCAGATACTGACAAGATGATATCTGAAGACTGACTATTGGATTTGAGAAACAGGCTCGAAGTTATCTTTTTATCCCAAGTCCAGTATCAGAAACACACATAAAACAAACAAAAAACTTGCTGATGGATTCAAATCTACTGGTTAGTTGCAGAATTTGATAAGTTACTCTCCTTTTTCCCATCTTTATAACCTCTCATTAAGGGATTGCACTTAGTGTCACAGTCCTCAAAACACCTTTGGATTCCAAGTGCTAACTTGGGGAGTCCATCTGCTGTCATAGCTCTATGGTGCTCAAATGAAACTGGCAGGACAGCTAACAACCAGGGAGGCATATCCTGTATAATGTGCCTTTTTTCTACTTTGGCAAAAAGAGGACTTAAATTTTGGCAGGAAATGAAAGAAATATTGCATTTTGGTTAGCATTTGTGCTTCTTACCTGAAAATATCAAGTGAGACAACCCCAGGTATATGTTGGAGATCCAGATAGCTTGTACCACAGCCAATAGGTTTTAATGCTTTAATTAGAAATAAGGAAAGAATGAATTTGTGATTGTTACCATGTAATGGCATTGACATTAAAGCAAGTGGCATATCCTTATGTGAAAACCATGTATAGTAAAGCAAGTGGCATAAGCTTATGTAAAAAAAATAATTCAAAATCCTTAAGCTCATATAAATGTGCAATTTGGGAGAGTGTGAAGCAGCATTTAAATGGACATAAATTCCTTTTTATTACATAAATCAAGATCTATCTTGTTTCAAGTGAATTTTCCAAACAACTACAACATAGTTCCAAGGACCATTAAAAATAATATTCAGGAATTCTGGTTCAAAATGTTGTCTATCTGAAAGCCCCTGATAGTCTTCCAAACTTTTATGAAAACCACTTATGAGTTAAAAAAGGTCAGAAACTCATAATCATACTTCATACTAAAGATTTACAGACAATGTGACATCAAAATGTACTTAGGAATCCCTACTAAGAAAAATGGAACCAAACAGAAAAATTACCTTTGACTTTGACAGGCCATAATTTCTTGGCTTCTCATGAAACACAAAATTGTATAGAAAGAAATGTACATCTCTTATTGCTTATTCCATTGTGGGTTTTGTTGTTGTTGTTTGTTTGTTTGAGAATCAGGGCCTGTATTACCTGGGAAACCAAATAACTCTCTCTCTATTAGACAGTCCTTTACCAAAAGCCAGGATTAATGTTGCTGAGAGTGGAAGAAATATATGTACTTTCCCACTCTCCCCATCTGCCTTTCCTGATGGTTCTGATTTAGTGTATCTGGAATTGGTTTATACATATAATTTGGAGGAAAAAGAAAAACTAATTTCTATTGAAATTCTTCTATGTAGATCTAGTTTAAACTTCTATGGCATTAAAATATCAATCTGAAGAGTAGTCAGAATGCTGACCCATGCCACCACTTTTCTGTATTCCCAGAGACTGCAATTGTAAAAAAAAAAAAAAAAAAAAGTCTTTGAAAGAAGTTGGTATTGCAGTATAATATATTCTGGAAATTGTAGGTTTAATGACACTAAAGTTCAAAAGACAGCAAGGCAAATCATGCATCCCGCATACTGGCTAATACTGAGCAAGAAAAGAACTTGCCTGCCAACCAACAAGAATACAGGCCTGGTAAATCTGTGCCAAAGTTGTCAGCATCTAGAAGAATCAGAGGAAAAATATTCCTTTGAAAAATATCTACTGCAAGATCTAGAAGAAATTTCACAAGAATGCTTGACACCCTTAAAGTGTGTAGAAAGACATAGACTCTCCTCCAGCTACATGATTTATAAAGATAAATAAGGCAAATGCATTAGTTGAAAAGGGATTTATTTATATGAGGTAAAAGCAAGATTGCAAAGAGCTAAATTAAGATCCAATAGCAGAATTGAAATCTACATCAGGAGCTGTAAAAAGAAAAAATTTAAAGCTTTATAATATTAGTAGTATAGGAAATATAAAGGATAACTTGAGATCCCATCTAAGGTCAGGGATGAAAATGACCAGGAAAAAAGAGTAATGAGAGTAAAGTTATTAACTATAGAGAAAAGAGGAAATCGTAACTATACGATGTAATTGACGCGTCTAGGAGGTCGAAACAAATGTGACAGCAGCAATAGCTAAATATGTCTCTCACATTTCTTAACTAAGTTTTACAGATTTCAAATCTTTGCTTTTTATTTCAGCACATTCTATTTTCCTGGGTTACTGATCTTGTTATATAGAGGGCATGTGATTTTGTTTTCTTCTAAAGATGTGTAAACTTTTTCCAAATTTTGTGTCTAAATCATTCAGTAAGTGATTTTTCAAGAGTTGTTTAACTACTAAATCTTTAATATTGATGAAATTTTATTTCAGTTTATGGGTAGTTCTTCTATAGACATTATGCTTTTCTCTTTTTTTCTGTTGTTTTGCAGTGTATAAACATCCACTGAGAATTACCAACTGTTCACAGATGCTTGTAAGCAGCCATATCTTGCCTCTCTGCACTTCCCACTGTGTAAATTGTCTGTGTTCATGTGTTTGTATGTATGTGTGCATTTATTTAAATACCTTTATCTCTACAAGCTTTTTCTTAGGAAAAACATGTTTCTTAAAATGACTTTTGGTATCTATAAAGGTGACCGTAAGGATTACTTATTTGGCGTATTCAAATGACAGTGTATATCTAATGCTAAAGCATCATCCCCCAGTAATAAAATTTATTCAATCATGGTATTTTATTCTTCATTCATATTACAAGAATGGTTTTATAATTTGGAATTTCAGATATTTTAATAGTTATCTTCATTCATTCAATTATTATTTCTTACTCTTTACTTTTTCTGCATTCATTCTGACAAAGTAACTTTGACATGTACAATCCAGTCCTGACACACCTCTCCACAGTTCACCAGCTCTTTAAACCCCGAGAATTAGTGGGGCTTAGGTATATTTGTTTCCTTTCTGAAAAGAGGAAGATCATTTGTGCACCTATGATGGATGTTCCTCCTTAATCTCGCCCCATCTCTGGTGCATTTGTCTGAAATTCCTTTCTATCAGAGGCTTTTAATAGTTTCTTTTTCCTTAACATATAGTGTGGATGGAGATTTCCTGTACTTGTAAATGCCTTTATCTCTTTCATCTTTGTGTCACGCATGTGATTTTGAGGGGAGGAGAAAAACTGGCAAAGTAATGGAGATAGAATTGACATCTGAAGTTGGTTTTTATTTCGGGAAATTTTGTTCATTTTTGTGATAAAGAAATTTTTATTTTTCCACAGAGTGAATTAGATCCATTAAATTTTATTTTCATTAAAATTTTAGTTTTATGTTTCAAAGTGTTTCAAATCCCAGAGTGAATTACCAAAAACATTTCATTTTTTTATATTCTTATTTAAATTCAGTTAGTTAACATACAGTGTAATATTGGTTTCAGGAGTAGAATTCAGTGATTCATCACTTACATATAAAATGCTCATCATAACAAGTGCCCTCCTTAATACCCATCACCCATCTAGCCCATCCCCTACTCACCTCCCTCCAACAACCTCAGTTTGTTCTCTATCCTTAAGAGTCTCTTATGGTTTGTTTCCCTCTTTCTCTCTCTGTCTCTTTTTCCCAAAAACATTTCCAATACTCCCTCTTTTCAGTTGTTCAAGACCTAGGTAAGATTATCTATCTAGATTATAGTATGGTACCAAGGGTAAAATATTGTAGAGAATCATCTGATGAAAACATCCTTCTCAGGATGACAAAACACTTATATCTTTGCTTCTAATTCACATCTTTTACTCTGTGGTTTAAAATCCTGGTGTCAGAGTTCATGTGACATTGGACAAGTTATTTAACCCCTCCATATCTTAGTTTCTCATCTCTAAAGTAAGAATGCAATAATTTCCACTGCTAAAATTAAATGAGATGAGAGATCTAAAAATCTCACAAAACATATGACACACAGTAAACACTCAAATGATAATTTATTATTATCTGTTCTTTGGTCAATGTTACAAAGTAGGTCTTATGAGTTTACAGCCTGATTATATTAGACATCCAGGGGACTGGGTGTCTGCAGCTGGGTCCCTTTTCTCACATTCTTCTTGGATTCAGTCCCTTCATCTATATAGCAAATGCTCTTTGGACCCTATGTGCCTGGGCCAGTTTCTTCCCCTGGGTTGTAAGCGGGCCCAATGAGTTGAAGCAGTCCTTCTCTCAGATATCAAAGGTGTGAGTTATAGATATTGGGAGATATTAGTGAAATTTTTTTTCCCCCTTGTGTAGAGTGAAAGAGGAAACCACTGTTCAGGGAAAAGTTCTATGTGTTCCTGAGGTTTAGCACATTGCTGTCTTTTTTCCAGCTTGGTTGTTCTCTAAGAGCCTATTATTCTTCAGTTTAGGTTTATGTTCACTAATAAAGCTAACTGCTATATTTCATTAATTATGACATTCTTTCATAGTTCCATACTGACATTGGGTTTGCCTTTACCTGTCTCCGTAGCCAATTATCCAGCCTCTTATGCAAATGGCTCCATTCAAGTGAGAGACAAATTAACAGAAGTTTTAAGGACAGAATTGTATTTCTAGATGATTTTGGCCTTGGTAGTTGATTGTCTGTATTCTCTTTTCTCCTGTGTAGCCTCTTTAGCATTAGCAAACTGAACTTAATTTTCTGTGCTTCTTGAGGAAATGCATTTCTTCAGCTTCTCCCCAGTTCAGCTCTTGTTATTTCTATGGAACTATGACGACATGTAACTGGCTTTTATTACTCCAGTCTCAGAGATCTCTAACTACCAGAGTAAACTTTCTAAATGAAGTTCTAATCATATTACTTCCCACTCAACATACAACAATAGTTCCCTGTTAAATATAGGTTAAGTGCTAATTACCTTGGGCTTATTAGGCTCTCCTTCTCAGTATCTGCCTTCATCTGATTGGCCAGGGCCATTTAGCACCTCTCCCATCCTCACATCTCATATAACATATCAAAGTAAATTTCCTTGGGGATCATGGATTCACCAGGCTACTGAATGCTGTCTTTTTTTGGTCAATGTATGCATTGAGTCTGGAATGCCCTTGCTTTCTCCCTTAAACACAACAGATCTTCCCAATTAGTATCTGCTTTTCCTTTAGACCTGGTTTAGGCAACTATTTCCTATGTGAGAAGTTTCCTGCCATCTTCAGTAGGGTCAATGACTTCTTCCTTACATTCTGTCTCTTTTTATAAATTGTGTTTAGCCCAAATATCATTCTACTGCTAGACTGAAGAATATATCTTAAAGATTTGATGTTTGGAACCATGCTATGTTCACTGATATACATTTGTGTGTCACCACTTAGCTTGCTGTCAAAAAATATATAATGACTTTAGTTGCATTAAATTCAGGACATATATAATTTAAAACCAATATCAAAATATGACGTCTGCTTTTTTTCCTTTGGCCTATCAGATTTACCACTGAGTCTTAGTAGGAAATTATAGTAATTTAACATAAACTGTTTTTCCTCTTAAAAAATACCTCATTATTGGGCAAGAATCTACACATTTTCTGGTTCCAAATTAAGTAGAAATGTCTGACATTTTTCACTTCAAGGAAAAGTGATACAACACAGGAAACAGAGGACATGATTTAAAGTTAGAAAAACTGGTTTTAATCATGACTTTCCCATGTAGTCACTTGAACTTCATTCCATTTTTTATCACTTCCTAAATGCTGTGATGCTAGCTTCATTGCTCTATTTTGAGATCATTTGTAGCAGTATGTGTGAATATGTTTTGCACTTTAAGCTTTTAGAGGTTTTTTGTTTTGTTTTGTTTTGTCTCAGACCACACAATCCTTTCATGTTTGTTGAATATGTTGTTGATGTTTCTGTGATAAATATATTTTATTTCTTCATATCCTTGGTGTTAGTATCCAACAACATTCCATTCTTCAACTTACTGCTTAGCAACTACTTACCTGTTCTGTATGTGTTTCACTTGGTCTGCCTATCAAAGATCAATATAAATCTCTTCTCTCTTGGGTTTTTTTTTAAAGTTTTATATTTCCAGTAAAGGAAAATTCTGAGGAAAGTTGAGACTGGATCTGGGTATTTCCTTCTCATATGGATAGGCATTCCCAAGTAGAATCTCCTACCTTGCTTTATTTTTTTGTATTTTTTCCTTGTAAGTAAAGAAGTGGTTATTTCTCTAGAACTTGCAAATATTATTTTCCATTTTTGTGAGTTTTAATTTAGTTTTTTAACTTCCTTGGGCCCATTGATAATTCATTGAGCTTTTTCTCACCATTTTCCTTTTGATAGCCGGAGATTCCATTGTACTATTTTTATAGATTATAACATAAATGTATGATTTTTCCTCCCAAAAATTTTTTTTCCATGGTTGCCTTAAATCTACTAAAATTTAGATATAAAATTTTCTGTGGAGTTTTTTCCCCCCAGCAATAATGGGTGACTCAAACTGCCAGTGGAAAAAAAAAGTAAAGAAATATTATAGATAAAATTTTTTAAACTGATCTCAGTAGCACTGAATGGTTGAGCTGAAAATGAAGAAATGCTGTGCCAAAATCTGAAGGAGTTTATCCTAGAGAAATGATAATAATATCCAAAAAATATCTTGGTATTTGCCCCTAGTTCAAATATGAGTATATGACATCAAGGTCCAAACTGAAACAATAATGTGGCATTTAAAGAAACCCCCTTCATAACAAGTCTGAAATAAAATGACCACTCTATGTTGAGGATTAACAAATGTTAAACACTCTCACCTTCTTTAAATTTCAGAGCCACTAGCTAATTTTGGCCAGAAGCTGAGTATAAGAAGTGAAGTAAAGACTAAACCAACCACACAAACTGAGACTCTGTGTCCCTTGCCTAGATCTGCATCCAGATGTGCATAGCTTGTGTTATAACCAGATAAACTCAAAGCTATGGATTTGGTCTGAGATAGTCTGCAACTGGTGATGGCCCCTGTTCTGACAGAAGTAAATGCAAATCTTTTGTAGCAAAAAAACACATTCATCCTAGATCTCAGAAAATTTCCACCAATAATGTTTATTTGGAAAACAACAGTATGAGATCATCTAGCACAAAAGAGAATGCAGTTTAAGTATTCCAAATAGGAAAGGATTAAAAAAGGAAGTGTTAAAAAAATACTTATTCAAATCAAAAGAAAGAAAAAGGAATAAAAGAATGAATGAAAGAAAGTTGGGAAACAACCCAACATAGGACAGTTTAAATCCAAAATGGCAGTTATGATTACATTCAGTGCAAATGGACTAAATAATTTCCTGTCACATTGGGAGAAATCACACCAACTATATGCTACTTACAAGGGACAATCTAAAATACAAAATACAAAATGGGTGAAAGTAATAAAAAAAAGAAATATCATGCAAATTTTATTTTCAAGTACACGTAGAAAATCTACCAAAAATTGAATATTTATAAGGATAGAGAACAACTGAAACTCACATTACCATTCTGGCCATAGTGTCCTGGATTCTATCACTTTGGAGAATAGGTTGACATTAAATAGTATACTTGAAGTTATGCATACCCTATGGCTCAGTAATTATATTCATAGGTATATAGAGTGGTAAAACTCATTCACATGTACACCTGGAATCCATATACTAGAATATTCATAGCAGTGCTGTAATAGCCAAAAACTTTAAACAAGTCAAATGTTCATCAAGTCAAATGTTTAGAATGGAAAAATGAATTATGGAATATCCATGTAATAGAATATTAAACAACAATGAAAATTAACAGACTATAGCTTCAGTGTATTTATTTTGCAAACATAATGTTGAGTGAGAAAAATAAAAAGATAAAAACCAAAAATAGTGAACTATCATTCTGTTTACATAAAGTTCAAAAGCAGTAAAAACCAAACCAAGCTTCAGCAACTATGGCCTGTAGGTCAAGTCTGGCTTATCATCTGCTTGTTTGTTTATTTAGGTTTTTATTTTAATTCCAGTTAGTTAACATACAGTGTTATATTAGTTTCAGGTATTATTGGAACATAAACTTGCTTATTCCTTTACACATTATCTATGGTTATTTTGTGCTACAATGGCAGAGTTGAGTAGTTGTGACAAAGATCTCTATGGCCTGCAAAGACTAAAATATTTACTATCTTGTTTGCCAATCCCTTAACTAAACTCATTTTTTAGAGGTGGATATAAGTGCAAAAATCTTAAGAAACAAACAAGGAACATGAAAATATGATAGGTAAGCTTAATTTTTCCTTCTGGAGTTGGGAGAAAGGGATTTTAATTACAAAGTGACATACCTATTTACAATTGCACCAAAAATAATAAGATACCCAGGAATAAACCTAACCAAAGAGGTGAAAGACCTATACTCTAAAAACTATGAAACTATAGAACAATGATGAAAGAAATTAAAGATGACACAAATAAATGGAAAGACATTCCATGCTCATGGATTGGAAAAACAAATATTGTTAAAATATCTAAACTACCCAAAGCAATCAACAGATTTAATGCAATCCCTATCAAAATACCAACAGCATTTTTCACAGAACAACCCTAAAATTTATACAGAATCACAAAAGACCATGTATAGCCAAAGAAATTTTGAAATGGCAAGGCAAAGCTAGAGGTATCACAATTCCAAACTTCAAGTTATATTACAAAGCTGTAGTAATCAAAACAGTATGGTACTGGCACAAAAAATAGACACATAGATCAATGGAACAGAATAGAAAACCTAGAAATAACCCCACAGTTATATGGTCAATTAATTTTCAATAAAGCAGAAAAGAATATCCAATGGGAAAAAGACAGTGTCTTCAACAAACAGTGTTGGGAAAACTGGACAGCCACATGCAAAAGAATGAATTGGATCACTTTCTACACCATACACAAAAATAAATTCAAAATGGATTAAAGATCTAAATGTGAGATCTGAAACCATAAGAATCCTAAAAGAGAACACAGGCAGTAATGTCTCTGACATTGGCCATAGGAATATTTTTCTAGATATCTCTCCTGGAGTAAGGGAAACAAAAACAAAAATAAACTATTGGGACTACATCAAAATAAAAAGGTTCTGCACAGTGAAGGAAACAATCAACAAAACTAAAAGGCAACCTACTGAATGGGGGAAGATATTTGCAAATGACATATCCAATAAAGGGTTAGGATCCCAAATATATAAAGAACTGATACAACTCAACACCCAAGAACCAAATAATCCAATTAAAAAATGGGCAGAAGATGTGAAGAGACATTTCTCCAAAGATATGCAGGTGGCCAACAGACACATGAAAAATCATTAGGGAAATGCAAATCAAAACCAAAATGATATATCACCTCCCACTTACCAGAATGGTTAAAATCAAAACATAGGAAGCAACAGGTGTTGGTGAGGATGTGGAGAAAAAGGAACCCTTTTGCACTATTAGTGGGAATGCAAACTGGTGTAGCTGCTGTGGAAAACAGTATGGAGTTTCCTCAAAAAGTTAAAAATAGAACTACCCTGTGGTCCAGTAATTGTACTACTGGGGAATTACCCCCCAAATACAAAAACACTAATTCAAAGGGAACATGCATCCTTATGCTTATAGCAGCATTATTTACAATGGCCAAATTATGGAGACAGCTCACATGTCCATTGATAGATGAATGGATAAAGAAAAGGTGATATATATATATATATATACACACACAATGAAATATTACTCAGCCATTAAAAGAATGAAATCTTGCTATCTGCAATGATATGGATCTAGCTAGAAAGTGTATAAAGCTGAGTGAAATAAATCAGTCAAAGAAAGACAAATACATATGATTTCACTCATGTAGAATTTAAGAAAGAAAAAAATGAGCAAAAGGAATAAAGAGACAGGCAAACCAAGAAACAGACTCTTAACTATAAAGAACAGACTGATGGTTACCAGAGGGGAGGGGTGTGGGGGAATGGGTAAAATAGGTATTGGGGATTAAGAACAGCATTTGTGGCAATCACTGGGTGATGTGATGAATTGTCAAATGACTATATTGTACAACTGAAACTAATATTGTATACTAGCTATACTGGAATTAAAATAAAAAACAACAAACGGGGGCATGGTGGGTGGCTCAGTCGGTTAAGCATCCGACTCTTGGTTTTGGCTCAGGTTGTGATCCCAGGGCTGTGAGATGAGTGAGTCCTGTGTGTGACTTCAAGTTCAGCGTGGCGTCGGCTTGAGATTCTCTGCACCCCCTCCCTCCACTCCTCCCCCTGCTCTCTCTCTCTTTCTAAAATAAATAATATGCAACTAATGAATCATGGAACGCTACATCAAAAATTAATGATGTACTATATGTTGGTTAACTGAACATAATAAAAACAAACAAACAAACAAACAAACAAATAAATAAATAAATAAATTAAATTAAATAAAAATAAAAACAAAGTGACATACAAGGAGTTTCTGCACCACTACTAATATGCTATTCTTTTAACCTATATTAAATTATCCCTTAATGTGCATTGGATTGACAAATGTTCAGTAAACTGTGTATGTGTTTATGCAGGTTATGATAATACTTTACAGTTAAATGCCTTTAATATGGTGTAAAGGAAAACAAAAACAGAAAACAGAAAATAAACCAACAATATGCTTTCCATAAACATGTAATCCTGAATTTCTTTTGATTGTTCTTGATTTTCCTGATTCCACCATACAAATTCTGCACCTTCCTAGGTCAAAAAAAGATGTCAGTTCCAATTAACACCTTTAACATCTCATCAGATAAAGCATATACCTAACAGAACTTCAGATCCTTTGAAATATATTATAGATACTTATATTTAGTAAGTTCCCTTGAAATCAGAACTCATCTTCTGTTCATTTTCATCTCTTATACTCTACCTAGAAAATCCCAATAAATCTAAAAAATTTTGTTGAACCAAGAAAGCATCATTCACTCATTTCTCATCTAAATAGCTAGGATTCTGAATGCAGATCAGACATATCCACAGGACACTCTGTACATTCTTTTATCTCATTTGCAAAATAGGGGCAAATAAAGCTAGCTAAATTTATAAAGCTATTTATTAATAAAGATTATAACACTGTCTATTAGACATTAGACTATGACCCCCTTTATAGACCATAGCACAGTCTATAAAGGGGTCAACTTTTTAAAATATTTCCAGAATTATAAAATTTTCCGATTTTATACACATTTTTATCTGAGCCACTAGTATAACATTAGGAAGACATGCTGGGTTGACATAAAGCCTGTTCCAAGTCTGGAGTCAACTGAAGTTCCAAAGTTTTGTGGGGATGCTAACATGCTGGTTCGGGGCTCCAAAACCCATTTTTCCAGATGGAGCATTGTTAACATTCTGGATTTGTGGCACTGCACTATTTTGAAACAAATAAAACGAAGCAGTAAAAAGTAAGTTTGTTTGCCATATGGCTGTTTATTTCTGTGTGTAGAGCCTAACTGTGAAATATATGGCTCTTCAATATGGGACAGCTACATATTCATACCGGCACACCTGCTTTTACCATAAAGAACCTTCTTTTAGATGACATTAAATTCACAGTACCATGATTTGAAGAATTTCTCTCATCATTTACGAGACTCTGGGGAGCGGTCTGCCTTATAAGACACAGAAAATGAGATTATATACCAGTAGCTTTTACCCTTTCAAATATATGTATTATTTAAATATGAAAAAGAGCTGTTTCAGGTAAGTAAAAGAATATGACAGATAGGAGTGGGACTCTTAATACTGGGAAGGAGGCTTGTGTTCTAATTCTACCTGTGACAGGGCTTTCTAATGCAGCCTTGGGCAAGGAATGACATTTCTCCACCTCATCTAGTCTACCTTTATAATTGGAACTTAAATAATAGAATCACTGAGTTATTGATTTCCTCCAGGACAGATACATGGAGGACCCCAAAAGAAGCAACAACTCCTTTCTTCCCTCAAAAGAAACAACTTCTGTTCCTAATCAGTCCAGTGGTGATTTCAGGGTCAGAGGTCAACCTGTTCTTTGGAACCTACTTTCTCTTTTCCCACTGGAGAGTCAGAGAAAGTGACCCCTTAAATACCTACTGAGGATTTTAAATCACTGCTTTCAGCCTGGAATAAGAGGGGAAGACACTCTGCTCAGTTAAATACTCTGTTTAGCTCTGAGCCCAATACTCAGACCTACAAACTCTTCTCCGATAAAACAGTTTAGATTTGATGGTGACTTTCAATATTTTACCTAAGCATTCAATCGGTTCTTTTATAGAAATGCCATGCTTTGTTACATACATTTTGCAATCTTCTTATAAGATTTCAACTTCTTTGGACCCAGATAGTATAAAACAGTTCTTCAACAAGTATTAATTACTTAAGTGCATATGATAAAACCTAGAGACATTCAACTATTTGTTGAATCTATGAACACCAAGCATATGTTAAATACTGTTTATTATTAAAGAGGAAGGTACAGTCCAGATCTTAGAGGTATATAATCTCCTTATGTGGTTGGAGAAATATAAGTAATGTATGGTAACAACTCTATTTTTTTAAATACACCCTTGTAAAAATAAGACAAATTATTCCCCCCCTTTTGCTGTTATTCATGTTTTCTCCAATTGTTGGGGAAATTCTTTTTTTTTTTTTGTAACATTTTCTATATCAGTCAACTTTCAAGGCCCATCTTATTCAAAATGTTTCACTAGAAGTGTCATCCGTGTGACCATCACTGAATTTTTCCAGAGCTTTATTGACAAATTCTGTCACATGAGTGTCTTGTTAAAGCACCTACAGTACTTGTTATTCCTGCTCACCAGGTCTGATCAGCACGAGTCCCTCATACAGTAAATCAGTGTGAAGTTCTGTGAATGTTTTAGTTCTGTCTGCTGCCATAACAAAGTGCCACAAACTGAGTGGCTTAAAACAAGAAGGTACTTTTTCCACAGTACTGGAGGCTAAAAGTCAAGGTGTCAGCAGGTTTGTTTCCTTTTGAAGTTTCTGAGGAAGAATGTTCTGTGCCACTCTCCTACCTTCTGGTGATGGGCAGCCATCCTTGACATTCCTGGGCTTGTAGATGCATCAAATCTCAGCTCTGTCTTCACATGGGGTTCTCCCTGTGTGTTGTATCTTCACATGGCCATCCTCTTATGAGGGCACCAGTCATCGTGAATCAGGGGCCCACTCGACTTCTGTAAGATCTCGTCTTAACTAATGACATCTATACATAATGAAGCTTTCCAAATAAGGTCACATTCTCAGGTACTGGGGGTCAGAACTTCAACATATCTTTTTGGGAGACACAATTCAACCCATAATAGATGTACATTCAGATACATTCAAATAACATTATGTCAGAGAGCAGGAACTCTGGTAAAACACTGAAGGTACAATGTTGATCCTGCTAGCTGAACACAAACTTCTTCTGACCCTGCTTAATAATTGGCTTTTAAAAGTATGGAGAAATTAATTTGCTCCAATAAATCAGTTGCCTCTTGATTTAAGGTTATGTTAATCTTTAATAATTGTCAGAGGTCTATTTGGCTTTTGTACTTTTGAACAGCAGCTTAAATGACGACGTGATAAGAATCACACTCCTATGGCTTTTAAGTTTTTTTAGTGGTACCAACTTCTGAAATTCTCTTAGGAATGCAGTACATTTAGTTTGCTGTTTGATAATGAGATTCTGTGCTAAGAGTTCACCCTTACTTTTTCTTGCTATGCATAGTCTGATTGCCAGGTCAAGGAACCATTGTGGAGATTCTGTAAGTTGCCATGCTTATCCCAGAGAGGCATTCAAGGACAGGAAAAATAAACAGGATAGTTTGAGAATCTACTGGGCCCTGTGTGAGACCCACTTGGAACAAAACTCAATTTATCACTCTTTCATTTAGGGAAATGAGTCTCCATTTCAATCATAGAGCTTCAGGTTGTCAAGAACTGTGAGAAATCTACAATTGTATCCTGTTTGCAATCTAACAAGCTAACCTGTCACAATTTCATGGATGCTGGCAAAAGACAAGAGACTCCTGAGTCAAAGACAAAAAGATTTTATTGCTCAAAGCCCAGTAGATAATCAGCTTCATGTTTGCATTGGTTCCATTGCTCACAATTTCCACAGGGTCATGTGAATTGACCCAGGTAGTTGCTATGCATGAAGTGGATTAGCCTCTCAGGTAAAGAACACCAAGTTTAAGAAGCTCTACTCTTCTATAACAGATTGCGAACAAACCTGCCTGACCTTCACCTTAGAACAAGACGTTATCTTTATTATCCTGACAAAAAACATATCTGTCCTTACTATCTCCATCTTCCACAGTAGTTTGTTATATAAATATCTTTGTAAAGATAGTCCAAGACAAAGTTGTTTATGCCTCTGCTCAAAGACTTGCCAAAAAACAAAAAAAGAAAGAAAGAAAGAAAGACCCATAGAGAATTGTCCCAACACTCTCAACGCAAGTACGAATTGGTTTAAGCCTGGAAAAGGGGTAACAGGTAATTACTTCCAAGTAAAGTTATCCAGACTTTGAATTTTTTTCCCCATAATATAGATCAAGTAATACTTTTGTAAATTGCTGGGTATTCCCAAATTCACTGCTTCTCAATGCATTTGTGAGGGGGAGTATTCTGGGCCCTCTTGTTGGCAGAGTCAGCAGGAGGTGTGGTGGGACAGGATGAAAAGGTAAAATATAGAAACCCGAACAACATTCCTGTCTTCTTAGTCTTTTGATTCTTTTCTCCACATAAGGAATGATAGGGAAGTTCTGGGATGTTGACTTAATTGAGTATAGGTTACCATTGAACTCAAATTTCATTCAGACTGTTAAAGCCACTTTACACAACTTTAGTAAGCTTATGAAGTGCAAAATGTCTGATAAGTGCATTCTTATGGGTACAGTCGGCCTGAAATTTCTTTTTAAAAGTGTTTTACTGAAGTATAGGTGACATACAATGTTATATTAATTTCAGGTGCATAATATAGTGATTCAACAATTCTATACCTTACTCAGTGCTCATCACAATAAATGTAGTCACCACACATGTCACCATACAATGTTTATTATTGACTATACTACTTATGCTGTTCTTTTCATTTCTGTGACATTTATTTTATTGGCCTGATGCTTCTTAAATCAGCCTTTAGAATTAATTTCTGCACATACTTTTTGCACTCCTGCTGATAAGAATTAACAAGATTTTTCAATTATTTTGGTATCCAAATTATTTTAAAAGATCTTCCTAGACATGGTGTAGTCCCAATCTCTGGATCAGAAGCAATGAGATTTGGGGATGAATCCTGTGGAGAATATGCATCCCCTTGCTAAACAACCCTACAGATGAAGGTTTTGGAACTCAGTGTTCTCATATTTATCTAAATGTGATCAAAGCTTGCTATCTCAAATCTTAGGGTCCCCTTCCTTTCCAATTAATGCCCTAATCTTAATATGAGTAATTTGGTCAGATTATGAATTCAACTTGCAAGTAAGTTGCTCACTCTACCCGTGTATAAGCACTCTGGTTTTCTATCATTACTTTGAATGTCAAGTTTAAGTCCCTGAGTTTATCATGTACTTTTACTAAACTCTATCCCAGTAAGATATCTTGTTATCTTGTTGTTATCATTATCAACACACTTGAAAGATACAACAGTTGCTTGATTTTCCAAAGCTTTTCCTTCAATCATCACTTCTTCCAAAGCTAAAACACACAATAATACATGTAATAATTACGCCACTGCAGGCCATACATACTTGTTATCCTGTTTTCTGTTTGCAAGGATATTATTGCTATATTCAGTCTCTAACAGGTAAGCAACTAATTTCCACTCTCTCATTGTTGAAGTCTATTTCTTAGGACCAGCCATGTACCAAGAACTCCACGAGTCAAAGCTTAGTCAGGAATATAGAAATCTGGAATTTTAAGTAGATGAAATTTAATGAAGGGAATTTTTTAACAAAGTTAATAGAATTGCTGAGAACACTAATTAATATGGAATAGGAGGAAAAAGAGTGGCTGCTGGATATATTGCCCAAGCAAAGGAATATCTGATTTCCCCTTCTTTCTAATCCCCAACATACTCTCAGTATGAACAAGTAGCTGAACCTAGCTTGAAATAGTTGTGGAGGAAAATTTAGAAATATGGTTGACTGAAAAGCAAAGCAGAGTATGGTAGATAGAATAGTGCCCTCCTCCCACCCAAAAGATGTTTATATCCAAATCCCTAGAACCCATGACTATGTTGTATTTCATGACTAGAGGGAATTAAGATTGCAGATGGAGTAAGGCTGCTAATCAGTTGACTTTAAAATAAAGAGACTATCCTGGATTATCTGGATGGACCCAATATAATAACAAATTTCCTTTAAATGTGGAAGAGTTGGGCACAAGAGTTAGAGAAGATGCGGGAATGACGCAACTTTAGAATGATGTGCTATGAAGACTCAATCCACCATTGCTAGCTTTGAACATGGACGGGGGACACCAGCCAAGGGATGCAGGCAGCTTCTAGGATCCGGAAAGGGGAAGGACAAGGATTTTTTTTTCTTTTTTCTAGAGCCCTCAAAAGGAACAGAACCCCACAGACACCTTGATTTTAGCTCAGTGACACACATTTTGGGATAATGATCTCCAGAATTGTAAGACCATACATTTATATTGTTTTAAGTCACTAAATTTGTAGTGATAGTGGAAGAAATTAATACACAGAGGTATAGATAAGAGGTAATTGACCACATCTAATACCCTTATTTCCTAACATAGTAGTTCACAACTTCATTTTTGATGAAGAAAGTGTCAGCTCCTTCAATGAATAAGCCTTAGGATATGTTTAAACCTGAGCTCAACCTCTTTTTACCATTCCATTAATACTATTATCCTGAAAATGAAATTATATTAATAAATTTGAATGTATTAAAAAAAATCAATACTTAGTTTTTTAACAACTTATATGGGATGATTCATACACATGTGCATATTAACCCATTTTAGAACCACTTGCTATCAAGAAATTAAGGTCGACTCTCAGAATTATTATCAGAATCAAGTATTGGTTCAGGAAGTCCAGTTGAGACTGCTGGAGAATTCTAAGATAGCATTAAATCCAGAGGTCTACTTCTGTTCCTATATCTTAAATAATATATGGTTACTTTCTGTCCAAGTGGGGGGTTAGCTCAGAACTTGGGCCATCAAGTGAATCCAGACAACACAGAAAGGATTTAGTCCTAGATTGACATGACACTGTCATCATTCAATTCAAAGGTTTCATTTATGGGAAAAAATGGCCCAGGCTAATATAGATGCTCAATACATAAGTTAGGAGTTTTGTGCTCAGAGTATGTCAAGTTCCAGAAGTCTAAGCCAGAGGACATAGGAGAATAGGAGCAGAGTTATGCAAGTCCAGACTTTCTTACTCAGAGAAAGCCAAACACAGAAACAAAAACAAAAATGAAAACACAAATAAACCCACAACCAGCAAAAAAAACACATACACACACAAATTAAAAACAAAACAAAACAATAACAACAAAAAACAAGCCAGGCAATAATGGGAAACAAGAAACAGAATAGAAAACGGACTCAGCATTTCAGGATCCCAAGAAGTCAAGTGGTTCCTGTAATCAGCTGGGTTAGAATGATTTCTTTCTTGTCTTTATTTAGTCTTTTTTATTTAAGATTTTGTTTATTTATTTCAGAGAGAGAGAGAGAGAGAGCATAAGCGGGGGGAGGAGCAGAGGGAGAGGGAAAAGCAGACTCCCTGCTGAGCAGAGATCCCAATGTGGGGCTTGATGCCAGGACCCTGGGATCATGACCTGAGCCGAAGGCAGATTCTTAACCAACTGAGCCACCCATGTACCCTAAAGTAGTCTTGTTCTTTTTTTTTTAAGATTTTATTTATTTATTTGACAGAGAGAGAGAGAGACAGAGAGAGAGAACACAAGCAGGGGGAGTGGGAGAGGGAGAAGCAGGCTTCCCACCGAGGAGAGAGCCCAATGCGAGACCTGATCCCAGGACTCTAGGATCACGACCTGAGCCCAAGGCAGATGCCTAACGACTGAGCCACCCAGGCACCCATAAAGTAGTCTTTTTCTTGATAAAGTGAATTCACAATACAGGTTGCTATCGAGAGTAAGGTAAGTGCAGACATTTATTAGAGAGAGAGGAATCTCTTCATCTGGGAAGCAATCAGCGCTACTAATAATCTATCTCAATTTTTTCTTTCATTGCTGTAGTCAACAGATATTATTTAAATAACTATGAGACTACAGTCATTGTGCTACTCACTGAAACTATAAGGATAACTACTGTGCTCATGAAACGTATGGTTGATTAACTTCAGTATCTGGGTTAGTCTTAACCATCCTATAAATTGTGTCTTTCACAGTCTTAAACTCTAAATTATTCCTCATAGTTTAGTTTAATTAATTCTTACTCTCTGTGAAAATGAGACAGTTGATCATTACCATTCAGATCTTTTTCATTAAAAACAGGCGTATTTTGGGACACCTGGGCGGCTCAAGTTGGTTGAGCATCTGACTTCAGCTCAGCTCATGGTCCTGGGGGTCCTGGGATTGAGTTCTTCATCGGGCTCCTTGTTCAGGGGAAGACTGCTTCTCCTTCTGCCTGCCGCTCCACCTGCTTATGCTCTCTCTCTCTCTGACAAATAAATAAATAAAACTTAAAAAAAAGGAGTATTTAAATTTCTCCCAGTAGTAGTCATCATTAGGCATATTTTCTATTCTTTTTTTAAATTCTATTTTATTATGTTATGTTAATCACCATACATTACATCATTAGTTTTTGATGTAGTGTTCCATGATTCATTGTTTGCGTATAACACCCAGTGCTCCATTCAATACGTGCCCTCTTTAGGCATAGGCATATTTTCTATTCTTAATTTTTATTCTTTTTTTCTGGATCATCTCAATGTTTTCCATATCTGACTTGGGTTATAGAACTGAAAGTTAGACATAGGAAAACCTTGCTTATATTTTTGATAATGACAATCAAAATTTCTAAATATAGGAAGTTCACAGACTTCCTGAAAGGTTAAGGAATGTCTCTGGATTTCTGCCGATAAAACTTTGGAGTATCTCTTGGAAAATAACATTGAAAACAAAATCTTGCAAGAGGCCTTAAAGTACAAATCTGTAGGATTTCTTAGATGTTAACAGGTTAATTCTAGAGTTAGTACTCCCTTGTGGTATTGTAGCATTTTAGCATGTTAGAGATAAAACACTTTTAATGATCACAGGAGAGAATGCCACTGTAAAAGCAAGCTCATCTGCACTCTCTTCCTATCCTCTGGTTTAGCTGGAAACTTGGAGTAAACATCTGTGTATGTAGTGCAACTTTAAAGGTATAGGAAAATGATAATTCTAGGTTAAAGGATTCTGGCCCCAACTAGCTAGTCAGGAGCAGCATGGATGCAGAAACTGAAGTGCTGAATGCTTCTGTTGGGCTGTACTGGATCATCTGAATAAAATCTGAATTGCCAATCCTGTCAGAATAATCCAATTTAATCATATCCCTAATCTAAGATATTATTTTTCTCTTCATTTTTCTACTGTTTGCTAAACCAGGGTTTTGTTGCTATGTAAATATTTTTTTGACTGTGACATTTATGCTAACATAATTGAATGGTTACATGAAAGCCTTTACTAATTAGGCTATTAACTCTCTATCAGTCTTAACTCACATGTGACATAAAGAAGCCATGTCCAGAAACAAAGGCATAGGATGGGCATTTTGGCAAAGTACTACATCCAGTCCTCTCACTGGTGATTATGCTACGAAAAGAAGTGAGAAAATGACTTTGTTATCAAAGTTGCAGGGGACTCTTTCTGGAAATATGTACTGATATTTACTCCAGAAAAATGTAAACATCAAAAAATGAATTTGGAACACCAAGCCGGAAACAGATAACTGATGCAGCTTTTGCTATGTTTAGATGAAAGACAAAAATTGTTAGGAGTGAAATCAGTGAAGGCAGAGTTGAGGATAGGATGGAATGGGAGGTTGGGCCCCACATTGTAGATTGTTTCTAGTAGTTACATGTTCATGAGAAAAAGAAACAGTTACCGTGTTTAAACAACCAAAATAGTTTGGAAGCTTTTTATTCATACTGTGCAGATTTAAGCTAGAAAAATAATTCTGAATGAGAACTCAAACTTGTGCTGGCATAGAAATAACCTCTGTGAATCTCAGGAGCTATATCTAGAGCAATGGGAAAAGAAATATTTCATTATATTTTCTCAAATAGGGAATTTAAAAATTTTAGCTAGTTTTTGAAAACTCCACAATTTACTTAATGCTATTTATTATTTGGAATATGTTTACTTAACGAACACCATGAATGGATTAGAACTGCTAATTTACTAATAATAACATAATGTTTTTTAAAAATATTTTATTTATTTGTTTGAGAAGAGAGAGAGAGCATGTATAAGTAGGGGAGGGGCAGAAGGAGAAGCAGGCTCCTGGTCAGGAGCAACTCGGGACCCTGGGATCATGACCTGAGCTGAAGGCAGATGCTTCAGTGACTGAGCCACACAGGTGCTCTGATAACTTTTTTTTTTTTTTAAGAAAAAAAGTCCTTGGCACTGCATTCTTCAGCTAGCACAAGTAACTGCTTTGAATGATAGCTATCATGCATTTACTGTGTACAATTATGAGGGAACAACTTTCAAATTAGTGAAGGGGAAGAATAAAGCTGAGAAGTAACAATTAAAGATTTGGTCATTACATCTCAGATCTCATAAGATAATATAAATTGATCCATAGCTTATAATTACCCCTAACGTACATACAGATTTTTCACAACTTCTCAAATATATAATGGAAGACGAAGGCATTCATAAATGTTATATTAGAAAGCTTTTACTTTATGAGGCAAACCATGGCTGTGACCCAAAGCAAGAATATACAATACTTTTCTGTGGGATATTCAGTCACTTTCATTCCTTTTGATGCTTACTTCAGTTTCTGGAAAGGAGTAGAGGGAGCTCGGGTTTGTGGCCTGCTCCCCTGTTGTCCTTCATTCTACAGTCACTGAAAACGAGATGAAACCTCAGCTGCTCACCAGTGCGCATACACACATCCCCTGGCTTTCATCCGTAACTTTTCGTCTTTATGAAAGTGTCTATCAGAGAGTGGTGCACCTGATTATATAGTCCATCCAGCTCCTCTCACCATGGTTGGGTGTGAAATGGGCAATTGCAGAAAATTCGACAAGATTTTTCTTCATCTGTAAGATTTCCTCAGATGAGTTCTTTTTTTCCTTATAGTGTTGAGGAGTCCCTGAACCAGATGACTCTGTGGACACACAAGAATTGATAGGTCATAAAGGTTTCTATGGCCCAGGCAGCCTCCTTATTTCCCTCTACCATCAGAACTAACATGGGCTTCAGTCAACATCTCCATGACCAACACAGGTGGGCCTAAACATGTTCTCAAGAACAACAAGGAAAGAATAACTTATAAGTTGTATTTATTTATGTTTGTCTTTTTTTATAATGTATATTGAATTTTTCCTAAAATTCTTTTTTTTAAAGATTTTATTTATTTATTTGACAGAGAGATACAGTGAGAGAGGGAACACGAGCAGGGGGAGTGGGTGAGGGAGAAGCAGGCTTCCCGCGGAGCAGGGAGCCCGATGTAGGGCTCGATCCCAGGACCCTGGGATCATGACCTGAGACGAAGTCAGACACTTAATGACTGAGCCACCCAGGCACCCCATGAATGTTTCCTAAAATTCTTAAAGATAAAAAGTCAGATTATCACAATTTTATAGTTATATCAACTTTTTTTTTACCTCATAAATACAAACCCTTTAAAAAAAAAGTAAAGTGATGAAAGGAAATAAAACAAACAATAATACATAGATTCAAGTAACCTGGAGAGGTCATGTAATCAGTTTCCTTACTTTAAAAAGGATTGACTATTAATATATGATGAAAGCTATTAAATATTCCTAGGAAACATTTACCTTTAAAGCTGAAAGGAAAAATGCAAGACTTTCATTTCCATTTTAAAAATTTGAAATTCAGAAAGATCGGTTCAACACCAAAAGAAGTGCGGGTCTAGTTTAGGATTTCTCTTATCAATCACAATGCTCTTCCTTCTAGACTTTTTATGACATAAAAATTTTTCATTGATATTATGTACATTTATTAATTTCACAACTGCAGATATTTGCTGAGTAACTTCTCTGGGCTAGGCACTCTTCTATGCACGGGGGATACAAATATAAAAACAACAACCAGACAAAATCCTTATACTTAAGACCTTAAAACTTAGAGGGGATTGAAATAAATGAAAAATAAACATCTAATGATAGATGAAGTAAGCACTGTAACACAACAGTAGAGTAAAAAATAGACAGCAATGAGGGGTGCTAATTAATAGTCCTTTTTGAGAGATGACAAATGAATAGAGACATAAAGTGAAAGCATATGCAGATGTCTGTGGGAAGAGGCTACCAGTAAGACAGAACATTGATACAGAGGTCCTGAGCAGGGGTTGACTTGTTATGGTCAAAGAATAATGAGCATGGGTCAGTGTACCTGATCAAACTGGGTGGTCAGGAGAGAAAGCAAGGTAGATAAGTAACAGATGATACCTGGACTTCAGATTTTATTTTATGCATTTTAAAAAGCTATTTGTGGTGGAATGCTGGTGAATGACATAAGCAGATTTATATTTTAAAAGGATGACTCATAGATATGTGTGTGTTTGTACTTCAGTGAAAGTAGAAGGAGTACCTGGGGGATTAAAAGTGTAGGTGAGCGAGCAGTAGTCTAGATAAGAAGTAGATAATTAAAGATACACTTTCATCATTTTTTTTAAAGATTTTATTTATTTATTTGACAGAGAAAGAGATAGTGAGAGCAGGAACACAAGCAGGGGGAGTGGCAAAGGGAGAAGCAGGCTCCCCGCCGAGTAGGGCGCCCGATGTGGGGCTCGATCCCAGGACCCCGGGATCATGACCTGAGCCGAAGGCAGCCACTTAACGACTGAGCCACCCAGGCACCCCAAAGATACACGTTTATCATTCTTAATGTTTTCTTTTAAACTTTATTGAGGTAAAATTGACAGAATGTAAAATTAACCATTTTAAAGTGAACAGTTGAGCTGCATTTAGTAAATTCACAGTGTTATGGAACTGCCCCCTTTATCTAGTCCCAGGACATTTTCATCATCCCAAAAGGAAACCCTGTACCTGTTGAGCACAAGCTCCCAATTCTCTCCCCACCCCAGATACTAGCAGCCTCTAATCTGCAGTCTGTTTCTATGGATTCATCTATATGTACCTAATACGTGTATTTCATAAAAATGGAATAATACAACAGGTGATCTTTTGTGTGTGGTTACTTTCACTTAGCATAACGATTTAGAAATTCATCCGTGTTGTAGCATGTATCAGTACTTCATTTTTTTAGTGGTTAAGTAATATTTTCATTGTATGGATATACAATAATGTGTTTATCTGGCCATTTGTTGAAAGACATTTAAGCTGTTTCCATCTTTTGGTTATTATGAATAGTGCTGCTATGAACATGCACATACATAAATGTACTTGTTTATCTGTTTTCAATTCTTTTGGATATATACCTAGGAGTGGAATATCAGAGTCATATGGTAATCATATATTTAACTCTGAGGAATCCCAAAATATTTCCTCATGGTGGAGCCATTTCACATTGCTACCATCATCAATTTTTCCATGTCCTAGCTGAAATTTGTTACTTTTTAGAGTAGTTTTGTTTTAGTTATAGCCATCCTGATGGGTATGCAGTGGTATCCATTTTATGTAGGGTTTTGATTTGCATTTTCCTAATTAGTAATGATATTGAGAAACATTTCTGTACTTTTGGCCATTTGTATATATTCATGGATAAATGTCTATTTAAAACCTTGGTCCATTTTTAACTGGGTTGTTTGCCTGTTGGTTGTTCAGATGAAAGAGTTCTTTATATATTATGGATACTAGACCATGATCAGATATATGATTTACAAATATTTTCTCTCATTATATAGGCTACCTTTTCATTTTCTTAAGAATGTCTTTTGCTGTGAAACATTTTTAATTTTGAGAAGTCCAATCTGTCTATTTTTTTCTTTTGTTGCTTGTTATTTTGGTGTCATATCTAAGAGTCCACTGTCAATCTGAAGGTCATGATTTACCCACTATGTTTTCTAAGCATCTTATGGTTTTAGTTATTTAATTTAGATTGTTTTTCCCTTTTTAGTTAGTCTTTGTATATGGTATAAAGTAGGGGGCCAACTTCATTTTTTTTGCATGTGGATACCTACCTGTTATAGCACCATTTTGTGAAGAGACTATTATTTCTACCATTGAATGGTCTTAGAACCCTGTTGAAATAATTTGTTTATATATGTGAGAATTTGTTATTGGGCTCTCTATTCTATTCAATTGGTTTATATGTTTGTCTTACTGCCAGTACTACACTGTTTTGATTATGGTAGATTTGTAGTAAATTCTTCAATGAGGAAGATGAATCCTCCAACTTTGTTCTTTTTAAATATTGTTTTGGCAATTTAGAACCCTTCAAAATTCCATATGAATTTTAAAATCAATTTTTATATTTTTGCAAAAAACATCATTAAGATTTTGATAGAGATTGTAATGAATCTATAGGTAAGTTTGGGTAGTATTTACATCTTAACAATTAAGTCTTCCAATTCATGAACACAAGATGTCTTTTTTTTTTTTTTAGTTCTTTAATTTCTTTCAGCAATGTGTTGTCATTTTCAGTCTACAAGTCTTTTATTCCTTTGGTTACATTTATTCTTAAGTATTTAATTCTTTGAAATATTTTCGTAAATGCAGTTGACTTCTCAATATCCTTTTTGGATTGTTCATTGCAGGTATGAGGAAACAAAACTGATTATGTGTGTTGATCTCGTATCTTGTAAATTTGATAAGTAACACTGGTTTATGGTGTATAATCCTTTTAATATGCTGTTGAATTCAGTTTTCTAGTAGTTTTTGAGGATTTTGGCATCTATATTCATTAGGGATATTGGTTTGTAGTTTTCTGTTTTTGAGATGTCTTTGTTTGACTTTGATATCAGGGTAATGCTGGCCTTATAAGATACATTAGGAAATGTTTAATCTCCTATTTAAAAAAAAATACTTGAGAAGGATGAGTATTTATTCCCTCTTTAAATATTTGGTAGATTTCACCAGTGAAAGCATTAGATTATAGGAGTTTCTTTGCTGGAAGATTTTCAATGATTCCTCTGCCTTCTGAAACCTGCTATTGGAACCCTATAGTGAGTTTTTCATGACAATCATTGTACTTTTCAGCTTCAGGATTTCTATTGGTTTCTTTATATATTTGTCTCTTTGTCAATATTCTCTATTTATTCATATATTGTTCTCCTGGTTTTCTTTAGCATTTTGTCTATGATTTCTTTAACTCTTTGAGCATAATTTAAAAAGTTCGTTTAAAGCTATTGTCTAGCAGAGGTGCCTGAGTGTCTCAGTCAGGTGGCTGACTCTTGATTTCAGCTCAGGTCATGATCTCAGGGTCCTAGGATCAAGCCCTACATCGGGCTCTGCACTCAGTGGGGAGTCTGCTTGAGGATTCCCTCTCTCCCTCTCTCTTTGCTCCTCCCCCCAAACAAATAAATAAATCTTAAAAAAAAGTAAAGTTATTGTCTAGTAAGTCCAAAGTTTGTGCTTACTCAGGGGCAGTTTGAGTTAATTTCTTCTGTGAATAGTCCATACTTTCTTTTTTCTTTGTATGTTTTGTAGTATTTTGTTGAATGCTGGACATTTTGAATATTATAATATGGTAACCTTGGAAAATGGATTCCTCACCCTCCTTAAGGTTTGCTGTTCATACTTGCTGGAGGCTGGAATTGTTTGTTTCCTTGAGTGCTAAGGGGTTGGGGGAGGGAGATGCAGAGGGAGAGGAGGAAGGAGGAGGAGGAGAGACAGAAAAGAAAGAAAAGAAATGGAAAGAAGGGAAGAAAAAAATTAAAATAAATAAATAGAAACTCTCTCAGTGTTTTCAGATGAATCTGTGCATGATTTTTTTATGTTTCTATGGAAGGCTAAGTTTCTGGAGATGCCTTCTCTGTCAGTTTTGCTGACATCAACCCTAAAACTTTTTTTAAGGTACTTCTAAAAAGTTCATTTTTAGACAAAGTATGGAGTGTGAGATAAAAATTAGTGGTAAATTATAGCTCACTTTTTGGCCTGAGTAACTGGGTGAATAATATGCTATTTAATAGGATGAGGGTTAGTAGAGAGAATGTAGGCTGAAATCATAAATTCAGTTGGCTATTAGACCACCAAATAGAGAACTTAAAGAGTGTGGTGGTTTACTAGATTTGGCTCAGTCCTGACTTAGAATTAGACATATCTTAGAAGTCATTATTATATGGATGATAATTAAAAAGAAAAAAACCCACTATGTTACTTCACTTAGAAACTAGTGTAGTGAGAGAAAAGAAACGGTCTCAGGAGAGAATTCAGGACTTTACAACATCTAGAAGTTGGAAATTGAAGGATAATTCAGCCAAAGACAATAAGGAAGAAGAAAAAGTGAGGCAGAAAGAAAAATGGGAATGTATGGTCTCCAGAAGCCAAATGTGGAAACTATTTAAAGGGAGAAGTGATTGGTTGCTTTAAAAGCTGCTGAGAGATCAAGCATAATAATGGATCATTTTGTGTACTAACATAGAGATCACTGATGTCCTAAAGTTTTGGAGAAATAATCTCAATTTACTTGGATTCAAGAGAAATTGAGACTAAAAACACAGTGAATAGACATAACTTTTCAAAGAAATTTTGCAGAAAATGGGAAGAGTCAATGAAAGACTATGAGAAGACAATGAGACTAGAGAGGGGTATGAAGTAGAACATTTTTTTTTCCTAAGAAAGGATATATAATATGTTGGTGTGCTAATGGAAATAATGAAATAGAGAAACAAAATGTGATTCAAGAAAAAGTAAATTATCTTAATTTAAAATATTTCAAAGTCAGCAATCATGCAACTATTTTTCTTTCATAATCTCTGTTATATATCTATATATTTTTTCTTTAAATAAAGGGATCTATTTATACATTTTAACTGTATATAACATGTAAGCATATATGTCATATCATACGTCTTTGTAAGTTCATAAAATCCTCATAATTACATTAATGACTGCATAATAACCTATTGATATACCAATACTTATTTAATGATTCTTCCTTTTAATATTTAAGTTGTCCCAATTTTTTCTGTTACACTTATTCTTATAATGAATATTCTTTTTTTAAATTTTTTTAAAGATTTTATTTATTTATTTGAGAGAGAGAGAATGAGAGATAGAGAGCATGAGAGGGAGGAGGGTCAGAGGGAGAAGCAGACTCCCCGCTGAGCAGGGAGCCTGATGCGGGACTCAATCCCAGGACTCCAGGATCATGACCTGAGCTGAAGGCAGTCGCTTAACCAACTGAGCTACCCAGGCGCCCATAATGAATATTCTTGTGCACACCTGTTTGTGAACATGTATGAGTAGTACTCTAGAATATATAGGTAAATTGCTGGGTCAAAGGATAGAAAGAATTCAAATTGCAATTCCCCATAATTGATCTTTAATGGCATTCAGTAAAATATTGTGACTTTTTTTTTTTAGAGCAAGAGATGTTGATTATGAAATTCATTTGGAAGAAAAAGAATCAAAAATAGACCCCAAAAAACTCAATTAGAAGAGCAAAGAGGGGCTATGCCAACTCATGATAACAGTATGGTATCAATTCATGAATAGAAAAACCAATGGAGGGCGGCTGGGTGACTCAGCCGGTTAAGCATCTGCCTTTAGCTCAGGTCATGATCCCAGGGTTCTGGGATCGAGTCCCACATCAGGTTCCCTGCTCAGTGGGGAGTTTGCTTCTCCTTCTCCCTCTTTCTGCTGCTCCCCTTTCTTATGCTCTCTCTCTCTCTGTCAAATAAATAAAATCTTAAAAAATTTTTAAAAAAGACCAATGGAACAGAATAGAAAATGCAGAAATACCCAAGTTCATATGGAAATTTAGTATAAGATAAAAAAATCTCGAATCTATGGAAAAAAGTGGACTTCTAAAGAACAGATGTTGGAAAATGATGCTAGACAAATGTAAAAAAGGTCAAATTAGATTTGTTACACATGTTGTTCATGAGGGAAACTTCCAAATGATCAAAGATTTAGGTTTAAAAAACATGGAACAGTACGAGAATCAGGGTTAAATAAACAGTCTTAGATTAAAAATCTAGCAGCAATAAAGGGAATTGTTGATAAATGTAACTGTATAAAATATTTGCTTGATAAAAGCACCATAAGCAAATGAAAAATGGCCAATATCCAATTAGGGAAATATTACAATTTATGTTAAAAACAAAAGTTTAATATTCCAAATTACAGAGTGTACAAACATTGAGAACCACTGCTGACAACCCTATAGCAAAATGGGCAAGAGACATAAGAAGACTATCACAGATAACATCCACCTCCTCCCCCCCTTCCTGTTCCTCCTCCTCCTCTTCTATTCCCTCCTCCTTCTCCTCATCAGGCTTCAGGCATCTCCTCATACAATATAAAATTAAATCAAATGCCAAAATGTTTCTCAACTCTCAGATTGGCAAAAATCTTATTTTTTTGACAGCACACAGCTTTGATGAAATATGGGGAAATTTAAGATTTTTGTATACAATTATACAACCATATTGAGAAAAATTGGCAGTATTTAGCAAAATTACATGTGACTTTTTCTTTTTTTTTAAGATTTTATTTATCTATTTTAGAGATTAAGAGAGAGAGAGTGGGAGAAGGGCAGAGGGAGAGAGAAAATCTCAAGCAGACTCCGCAGTGAGTGCATGGAGCCTGATGCAGGGCTCAATGGTTTCCAAGACTATTTGGCAAAGAGAATCAAAGTTAACCTAATGAGGTTATCGTTAGTCAAAGATTGGACAATTTAACCATCAATAAGAATGATAACTAAAATGAGTTCACACACTTCAGGTATGTTAAAACTAATATATTTGTAATGATGCTTAAATAGTAAAACTGTTCTTGGTCAGCTTTAAAGGATGCTATTGAAAAAAGTTACTATTTTGAAAACTGGTAGAGAAGAAAGGAAGTATTTATTATCCTTCACTCCAAAATCAGAGCACCCAAATGTATTAAGCAAATACTAACAGATCGAAAGAGAAATAGATAACAACACAATACTAGTAGGTGATTTCAGTACCCCGCTTTCAACAATGATAGATCATCCAGACAGAAAATTAATCAGAAACATCGGACTTGAAATATACTTTAAACCAAATGGACCTAACAGACATATACAGAACATTCCATCTAATGGCAGCAGAATACTCATTCTCTTCAAGTGCACATGGGACAATCTCCAGAATAGATATATTAGGTCACAAGACAAGTCTTAGAAAATTTAAAAAAATTGAAATCATACCAAGTATCTTCTCTGAGCACAATGGTATGTGAAAGTAGAAATCAATAACAGAAGGAAAATTGAAAAATTTGCAAATATATGGAAATGAGACAATACACTATTGAACAACCAGTGAGTCAAAGAAGAAATCAAAAGGGAAATCAAACAATATCATGAAATAAATGAAAATGGAAACATAATATGCCAAAACTTACAAGATGCAGTGTAAGCAGTCTAAGAGGGAAGTTTATAGTGATAAATGCCTACATTAAGAGACAACAAAAGATCTCAAATAAACAACCTAACTTTACATTTCAAGGAACTAGAAAAAGAAGAACAAACTTAACTCAAAGTTAGCAGAAGGAAGAAAATAACAAATACTCTTTATTTTCTTATTGAACTATATTTCAAAGGAAGCAAATAGTGGATTACAGGACATTTCTCTCTTTAAGATACTCCAGCTAATACATGCAAAAGAAATGAGAGCATTTACATATCACTATTTCATAATCATTAAAGAGATAATGGGTCATGGCAATGATTATCAGTAGTTACTAACATCCCCCCAATGAGAAGCTGTATACGTGAATCCTAATACATAAACACCCAGGAAATCTTGTCAAAAACTGAAGCTGAAGCTGATCAAACCTCTAGCTATAACCAGAAGATTACAAGAAATACAGACAAGATATATTTAATGGCTACAAAAGAATACCCTCAACATTCTATACTGGGATTAAAATAAAAAAAAATAAGAAAGAAAAAAAAATAATACCCTCAACATGAGTGTCAGCAGGATATGCTACAGGACTCACCCCCTGGTTTGTTCAACTAATAAATTGTAAGTATAAGAAAAAAGAAAAGAGAATGTATAGATCAAAAGGAAATTAAGAGAAATATCGGCTAAACGTGTGACCAGTATTTCATTCCTAATTATGGTAAACCAACTGTAAAAATAATATGAGACATTTGGGGAAATTTAAACAGTAACCGAGTGATGATATTGAGGAATAATTTCTACGTATTTTAGCTATCATAATAAAATTATGTTTATATATTTTTTAAATCTTTAATTTTTTGTACATTTAAATACTTTTTGTTTTGAAATGGTTTAAGACTCACAAGAAGTTGCAATAATAGTACAGTGAGTTCCTGAGTACACTTCACCCAGCTTCTCCCAATGGTTAGCATCTTACAGAATTATAGAACATTATCAAAACTAGATATTGAGCCTGATACAATATTACTAATAAAACAAGAAGTCTTATTCATTTTTCACAATTTGTATTTATTTATTTACTAAAGTTTATTTTTAAAGGTTCAATAGGCTCCAAGACAGCACTTTATTCTCGTAATAAGTGGTAACAGATATTATGGCAGGGAATCCAGATGTTTAAACAGAAATGGAATTAAGAATCACCATTACCTCAGGCAGGAGAAACAGCAAACTTTTTGCCAATTTCTTAATTGCACTTATGGCCGGGAGGCCCTTCCCCACATGCTTCCCTTTTAGCTCCTTGAGTTTCTTCTGCTCCTTTTTCTATTTCAGCTTGAATGCCCTATCTTTCTCATCCATCTCCTTGGCCTGCTTCTTGGTCGGCTTCAGGGGCTCCTTGCCACCTTTGTGGCCAGACATGAATGCCTGCCAGCCCTTCTTGAGACCTACTAGAAATGGAGCCATATTTCACAATTTTTATATACTCACCCTATTAATGTATAGTTCCATGAAACTTTATCACACATAATAGGTTTATATAACTACTACAGAAATCAGAATGTAGAACTCTTCCATCACCAGAAACATTCTCTGATATTAACCCCACAAAGTCACACTCTTCTTCCAACCCTAACCCCTAGCATTGATTTGCTATCACTATATTTTCATTTTGAGAATATCAAATAAATAGAGTTATACGGTACATAATACTTTCAGATTGGCATTTTTAACACAAGCTGTCAGATTCATCCAAGTTGATGTTTGTATCAGTAGTCTGCTCCCTTTTCTGCTGCATAGTATTTCATTGTATGGATGTACCACAGTTTGTTTATCCATTTGCTCATTGAAAGTTGTTTGATTATTTCCAGTTTTTGGCTATTACAAATAAATTTCCATGAATATTTATGTACAGGTTTTTGAGTAAACATAAATTTTCATCTCTCCAGGATTAACACCCCAGTGTGATTACTGGATTATATGGCAAATGCACATTTAACTTTATAAGAAACTGTAAAACTGTTTTTCAGAGTAATGTCTGAGAGATTCAGTTTCTCTGCATCCTCACCATCACTTGATTTGTCATTTTTCATTTTAGCAATTCTAACTAATGTGTAGTGCTATTTCACCATAGATTTAATATGCATTTCCTTGATTGCTAATGAGATTGGACAATTTTTATATGGTTATTTATCATTGATATATTTTCTTTGGTAAAAGATCTGTTCATATCTCTTCCCATTTTCTAGTTGCATTATTACTATTATTATTTTTACTGTTGAGTATAGAGAGTTCTTTGTATATTCTTGGTGTGTTTTTTGTAAGATATGTAATTTACAAATATTTTCTCCCAGTCTGTGGATCATGTTTGTGTCATTTTTTTTTCTTTTTAAAATTTTATTTTATGATGTTTGTTAATCACCATACATTACAACATTAGTGTTTGATGTAGTGTTCCATGGTTCATTGTTTGCGTATAACACCCAGACATATCAGATAAAGGGCTAGTATCCAAAATCTGTGTCTTTTTTTTTTTTTTTTACAGGACCTTTGTTTGCTTACATTTAATGAAGTTTCAATTTTGAAATTTTTATTATTTTTGAGTTGTGCTTCTGGTGTCTTATTTAAAAAATCTTTGTCTAATTCTAGGTCATGTCTTTATACTTTCTAGGTACAAGCAGAAGAATTTATAGACAAAACAATATCACTTTAAATTTTTTCTTAAACATAATTGAGTAGAGAGAGGAGAAATCTGTTGGGGGGATAGCCAAAAGTTAATAAATGTCAAATCTAATTGAAATGTACATGAAAGATAATTAACTTATTCTTTTTATGTATATTTCTCATGTTTCCAAAATTAAGAGATATTTGTTATATACATTTGCAATTTTGAAAGATATTGCACAATTGTCTTCCCAACAATGTATAGATATGACTGTGTCCACATATATTTTCTACATTATATATAGAAAATACTCATATTTTTTCCACATTTTGTCTTCCAATTAACTGATTTTGTGTGACTTTTATACCTCCAGTTGAACTGTCATACTGTCTTTGGAAGTACCTTAGAACAAACAAAGTAAATAAATAAATGAACTTTAAAAATATTAGAGCCAGGTGTAATCGTAAGTATGGAGTTAGCAACTATTTTAGTTTGTGTTCCCAATCCACTTATTTTGGTTCATTCCCATCTGTTTATAATAATCTTATTGTAATTAAATGCCCCCAACTTTTCTGATAGTATTTGTACTCTCTCTAGACAAAACTTGTTTTCAAATTCTTCCTTCTTACTAAGGAGACTAATACTAACATGCAACGTAATTCAACAGAATTAAATTTATATTTTATGAGCAAGCAAAATCTTAAAAATGCAAACATTTTAATATACTTATTTATTTTATATATTTTTAAAGCTGAGGTAGTCAACTCTTACAATGTTCAGATTTTTGCTATTTATTTGTTCTTTTATCCTTAAAAGTGATGTTCCAAAATGGGAACTGTTGGACACAAGTCCTTTGCTAGGCATATTTCAAATATTGTATTACTTAATCATCATAATAACTTGATAAGCTTTGCTATTATTATTCCCTTTTTGCAAATGGTCAAACTTACAATAGGAATGGGTAAATAAGTTAAAGAAAGTCAAAGGAAGCCTTCGTTGGGATTTTAATAGGGATCCTTCTGATCATACTGATCTTTCTGTAAGATCTGGACCCTCTTAAGCTAAAATATATTTATCATAGAGTGAAATCTAACAGTTATATTTTCTTCTAAGTTTCTCCCACATTCTAGCCAAATTGTGAACCAAAATATCAGATTTTAAACAACATTTCCCTTATCACACAGATTGTGACTTCAGAAATATAAATATGGTGTTCTGGTAATGTTAAGAACTTAGCAATAAAGTTAGTTATAAGGGTGGTTCTTATAATGTATCTGGATATTTGTAATTCTGAATTACTCTTTGTTTTAAAAATAACCAAATCATTAAAAAATAACAGTACCAGATAAAACTAATTCTTTGTTAGTTTCAGCCCAATTCAACATTTTAATTTTGATAAGATAGAGCTAAATTATCCCTGTCATTTTCAAAGATCACTAAAAATGAAACCATATATAAATAACTTTTACCTCTTTGGCTTCTATTATTTGGGTATAATTCCAAAATAATTTAAATTCTTAACTTCCGAATTTAAACTTTTAAGCAATATTCCAAATTTCACTGAAGTAGCATATTCTTGTAAGAGCAAGGGTATCTTTTTATGGTTAATCTCTTGCTTTTATATTGAATCATTGACTGGTGCTTCATATGACTTTTGGTATTTATATTCATAACTAGATGTATTTGATTCCATACACCCATAATGAAAGCCATGAATCTAGAAACACTTGGTGACTAAAACTACATCAGACCTATGAAGAAGACAATCCCTACCCTTAATGTTAAACTCTAGTGTCAACAATGTGATAAGTATGATAATGAAAGGCACAGTAAAAGCACAGAAGGAATTATTTCTTATAAAACAAGAAAAATAAATATTATTAATATCAAAACTAAGTAGAACTAAGCTTGGTTGCAAGTAATGAATGTTTGATTTAAAAACATGCTGCCTTAATTATTAAACATATATTAATAAAAATGAAAATGAGCAATGTACTTTTATTTTCTATACTACTGTATTTCAGCTTTATATAATTTTTGAAGCTTTATATTATTTGTAAATAGGCACAATAGAAAAGATATGCCATTAATATTTCTTTTATAACTGCAGAAGAACTACAGTTAGGTAAACTTTATGTTCATAAAGGCCAGCTGAGGGGATTGTTTTATTTCTAAGCCAGATGGACGAATGCCCACCTACTGAGTCATCCAGATCATTTCCTGCAGTAGTTGGTTTTGCCTGCAAATATTCTCATGTAAATACGTACAGGGCCAACCCAAATTAGATTGTTAGATGTCAAAACATCACAGTTCAGTACGATGTTTGCAGGACACCTCCCTCACTGTCTCCATAAACACAGAGGGCATAGAAAAATTAGAAGGTGCCTAAAATAAAAGGATTTATAAATTCAGCAGAGGTGATTTCCCTTGTATGCCAGGTATGATATTTTTTTGTTAAAAACACTCATTTTAGCATTAACTCAGAGGCTTTCAAAGTGTTCACTGATCTTTAATGAACTATACTTTATGAACAACTTTAATGAAATATACACCCTAGAAGAAAAATTTGTTGTAAATGTGGTTAGTTGAGTATCAAATTATGGTCTTAATAGAATTTTTTAAAAGAATTTGTTTATTTATTATTTATTTATTTATCTTTAAGATTTAATTTACTTATTTGAGAGAGAGAGAGATCATGAGCAGTGGGGAGGGGTAGAGGGAGAAGCAGGCTTGATGCAGGACTCGATCCCAGGACCCTGGGATCATGACCCCAGCCGAAGGTAGATGCTTAACCTACTGAGCCACCCAGGTGCACCTAAAATGTGGTTTTATATGAAACATTCAACAGTAACATTTCCCCACATCCACATATATATGCAGTTTAAAGTGTTGTTTACTTATATGTTAAACAAAATGCTTCTGAGAAAGACTTGAAAAGGGAATTAATGATTTTTATAAAATTATGTAATTCATGTTTGTATCCTTTTTCACTTAAAATATTATGCAAACAACATCTATGCTATATATTTCTCTTATTTTTCTCCCCAGTGGCTACATCAAAGCCCATATTATGGGTATGCCAGAAAGTATTTAATTAATGCATATCTTTGACATTTCAGTTAATTCTACTTAAGTATTAAGATAATTTCAATTTTTGGTATGATAACCACTGAAAATATCTTTTACATACATAGTTGTTCATTTGTCCAATTGATGTCTTGAGAAAGTTCATTAAATGAGAAGTTACTAAGTTAAAAAACCACTCATTTAATGCTTTCAATAAATTTTGACAAAATGCCTTCCAAAGAAATCTTTTAGTTCTATACTCAAACTAGTAAGCAATTAGAGTAAAAATTTCACCATCGTTATGAATATTAGATTTTGTAAACTTTTTAAAGATTTGAGCAAAATTTTAGTCCCTATTCATTTTTTACATAACTTGTAAAGTGGACCATCACTTCATTTGGTTATTGGTTATTTATATTTCTTTGTGCAATGACTGGGATGCAATGATGGATGTATTTTGATTCCCCTGAAGAAATTTTTTTGATCCTATTTTTATAATAGTTTTTTATCATAGGTAATAACTGTCTTTCTTGGGTGTGGCAGGTTATTTCCCCCTTTGCCATTGTACTAATTTTCTTCTAACTGGAAAAAGTGTCTGTGTGTGTTTCTTATTTCTAGCAATACTTTAGAATATTGGTTATGGTTGGTGAATATTGGTCACAGTTGTTGAATATTGGTCATGCTTGATGAACAATTTTCCAAAAGCAAGATAATATAAAGCCTTACTATATTTTTCTAGTAACCTTAAGGTTTATTTTCTTTATAGTTAGATAGTTAACACGTTTGAAGTTAATTTGGGGATCCAGAGCTGAGAAATTGTCTAATATTCTTTTTTCACCAAATTTAAAATTAATACTGCAAAATAATTTGGGGGCAGAAATCCCATTTTTTAACCAGTATAAAAATGCTGTTTTCCTTATATTAAGTTCTCATGTAGGATATGTTCCATTTCTGATCTCTCTACTCAGTCTCACTGATTTGTCTCTTATTTTGATAGCATCCCGGTATTAGTTAGATAGCATTTTGATGCATTACTAATGTGTATCAATTCACATCTCTCTCCTCCCCCAAACTTTGTTGTTGTTTTCAGTTTTTAGTCTTTGGGGGTTATTTTTGGTGACATTACATCGATATATTCTTCTGAGTTGATTCTTTTATCAGTTTTAAAAGTGCATGTAGGTTATAGAGCAATACAAGGAATATTGCAAATTTACACTATCTAGGGTCCTAAAGGACATAGAAATGTGTTTAATTTGTATACTTTGCTTTTTGTTGAGATTATTATAATAGGCGTTATGTTCCTTCAATTACAATTTCTAATTAGTTATTTTTTTGGATGTTGAAAACTGCAGAATGAGTCTCCCCAAAATGATATGTGAATTACTTTTTAGCTGAAGACAATCAAAGTCAAAGGACTCAGGGAGAGCTTTTTTATCTTCTCCTTAATTGCCTCTAAGAATTTAAAGGGCTTGGCCCAGGAAGAGAGTTGTCACCAGAGATAACTAGGAAGAGTATAGGCTAGGTGTGGTGAGCTGGGGGAAGTTCAGAGGACCTGCAAGATCAAATTCCTCTCTTTCTCCCATTGTTTCTGCAAGGCATGACAAGTATTTGTTTACCAAACATTCTCTGCCCACATTTACGTGACTTGTCTTTCTTCCTTTAGAAGTCCCAGGCCCCTACCCCCTTCTCCTTAGCTCTGGATGAAATATAAATGTCAATTGCCTGTCTTTGAGCCTCTCATGTCTTTGTGAGGCTCCCATATGTACAAAATTAAATTTGTTTTTTCCTATTAATCTCTTATGTCAATTTAATTAGTAGACCAGCCAAAAGAACTTAGAAAGGTAGAGAATTTTTTTCCTTCCTTACACTGTAAGCTGAATGAAATAAATTATTCATTTGTCTTGGAAAAAAATAAAGCAATTTAAAAAAAACAGCTGGCAATCCAGAAATATTTTTTCTGAATATCAGATACCAAAAAAGAATTGTTGAGACAATATCAGTATTAAAGTCAATTCTCAGTTATTAAAGTGTGCTGTATTACTCATTAGTCAAAAACATTCTACTCAAATCATAAAAGTACTCAAAATGAAAAGCTTTCAAGTAGCACTTCAATAAAAAGTGATTAACTTCTGAGTTAAAAGAAAATATTTATCTTTGCTAATATTTACTATAATACTTAATTTCAGGGTTTTTCCCCCTAAAGAATAGTTTTACTTGAGCCATCTGTTATATAAAACTATTAATGAACTAATTATAGTTGATTAGACTCTAAAAAATGTAATGAATTCAATGATACCTACTTTTTATGCTTAAAATGGGTGGCACAAATGGAAGAATAAAGATGTAATACACAAAATCTATTATCAGAAATGGTGAAACCTCAAATATATATATTTGCTGATATATACATATTACTTGATTAGAACATTATAAAAGATATACTATACAGATATGTTACAAATATATTATAAATGACATACTAAACAAATTCACAAGCGTGAAATGTTATAAAAATTAATTTTATATGTAAACTGATTTAAATTAAATTATGAAAATAAAATATATAATGAACATATTGCATATCTGTTTATAATATAATAAACATTTATAATATAACTAAAGAATTCTGCACCCCCAGTTCTAATGTGTGTGCATGGGTGGTTTCCTCTCCCCAACAAGTAATACTCTAACATTAGCTAGGTATCCTACTGTTCAACTAAATTCTGACACTATCAACCTGGAGATAGCACCAAATCCCCAGGTTAAGGTCTCAATCCTACAAGACTGTGCCCCTCCCCTCGTCTACATACTCCCCCCACCCCAACACTTCAGTTGTCACCTGGGCTTCTAATTGACCAACTATGGATTGGAGGTTCCTACAACCCCTTCCTTAGGTTTAACTGTCCAGAGCAGCTCACAGAACATAGAGAAACAATCTACTTGCTAGATTATCAGTTTATTACAAAGGGATATAACTCAGGAAGAGCCAGAAGGAAGAGGTGCTTAAGGCAAGCTATGGGGAAAGGGCAAGGAGCTTCCATGTTGTCTCAGTGCACCATTCTCCCCAAATCTCCATGTATTCACCGACCCAGAAGCTCTCTGAACCCTGCTCTTTTGGGTTTTTATGGAGGCTTCATTACATTGGCATGATTAATTAAATTAATCATGAGATTGAGAGATTGAGGTGTGTGTGTATGGAGGGGGGAGGTGGGAGTGAAAGTTCTAACCCTCTAATTACATGGTTGGTTCCACTGCAACCAATCCTCCCTCTTGAGGTGATTTTTAAGTCACTTCAGTAACATAATAAAAGACACCTTTACCCCTTCCATCACTTAGGAAATTCCAAGGGTTTTAAGAGCTCTGTGCCAAGAATAGAGTCAAATGCCAAATATATATTTCTTATTAATCACACTACTATAATAACACACTATTACAATAAATATAATATTTAACACATGTAGTTAGATATAAATAGTAGTCAGAATACTTAATAAATCTATGCTTATTTCACTTTTATAATAAAAATATAGAAAAAGTGGAATTAACTTGGTGCCTACTTACTTAAAATATTAAGAAGTAGGAATTGAGAAGTTTGTATGAGATAGAAAAGCAGGTGTTATGTGATACTGATATTTATTATATATATTTTAATATATATGTATATATATATGCATATACATATATATATATATGTATATATATTTGGTCTTTGTTTCTCCTCCTGGCACAGAGCTCTGAAAACTCTTATCATTTCCTCAATAATAAGAGCTATGGGAGCATCTTTTATTACCATGTTTGGTCTTTTGTCCTCCATTTCTGAAATAGCTCCAGAACTATAAAAGTGAAAGGAGTGCCTTTCTTTTACTTAGCAAGCCCCTTTCAACCACAGCTGAGTTTATGTTAATGGGGTGATTTTTAGAAAGCCCCTAGATAACCAGTGGGATGATGCTGGTTATCAGAAGAACCAATCATGTGATTAGAGAATTGGAACTTTCAGTCTTATCCCCTGACCAATGGGTAAGAGATGGGGGATGGAGTTTGAATTAATCAGTGGCCAATGATTTAATCAATTGTCCCTATATAACAAGGGCTCCATAAAAATTCCCTAATGTATAGGGTTCTGAGAACTTCCAGTTTGGTAAAGACATGGGGGTGCTGGGAAGGTGGCATGCCTGAAGATGGCAGGGAAGCTCTGTACATTTCCCCTCCTTCCCTTATACCTTGCCTTGGCTGTTCCTAAGTTGTATCTTTTTATAATAAACTGGTAACCTAGTAAGTAAACTGTTTTCCTGTGTTCTCTGAGCCACTTCAGGACACACTACCCCAAAATAGAGCAACTTGGTATCTTAAATATACTAAGCTGAAGGAATTTTTAAAAACGGCAGAATCAGGAAGGTCACTATCTGACCTCTACCCCCTTGCTTTCTTCCCTGAAAGAAATCATAAAATTCCTATGTGAAAGGTACACTCCCTTTCCCTCCGTACAAACAAATCTCGTTAAATTTACCCTTATTTTCCTAGTTCTTCACCATTTACATCCTGTAGCCTAAATCCCTTTGTCTTGCCAATTCCTCACAAATGTATTGTTTCTTTGTTTAAAAAGTATAAAAGCTTCCTGTTCTGGTCTTTCCTTTGAGTCTTCTTTCTCGTGAAAACTCCCATGTGCATGTACAAATTTAATAAAATTTGTGTGATTTTCTTCTATTAATCTGTCTCTTTCAGTTTAATTTTCAGATCCAGTCAGGGATCCTAAGAGGGATGAGGAAATTTCTTTTCTCTCCTACTGGAGATAGAAGAAACGGTAGTGTTTTTCCTTTATAAGCTAATACATAGATTCCCTGATTTAATTCAGTGTTCCTTCTATGTCCATAACTGATAGTTATATGGACTTATCTTTAGGATAATTTTTAGAATGTAAAGAATTGTGCCCCCAAATTTTAGTAGACCAAAAATCAATATTCATGATATTTCTAAATAAATTGACAGAACAATGTGGATTTATTTGTCACTGACATGTACCAAAAATTTTTAATTCATGCAAGATTAAAATTAAGACACTTTGGTAAAAATATGCCATATATCATTTTGAGGACTCATTCTATTAGGCTATATGTCACAATTAAGCACTACTAACTAAGAAGGGTTCTAGAAGATATTCCTGGGGTTATAGCCTTATTCTCAAACATCGCTGATTTATTTCTCAGAGGCTTTCACCAAATTTTGATTGTCAAACCTAATGAGTTCTCATTATTCTTTATTAATTTCAAGATCCTTTATGTTCAGGTGTTATGTACACTTGTCAAAAACACTTTCAAATAGGTACTTTAAGTGGGTGCAGGTAACTTAACACAAACTATGCCTCTATAAAGTAGATACAAACCAAAATCTTACATATGCCCCATATGGATCCTGCAGTATGACCCTCACCTTTCTTCCTTGCATTATCTTAAATCATATATATATTTGTAGTTCACTTTTCTCTTCCACTGAATTTTTAGAGCGAGTATTTTACACCATTGAGCATTTCCTCTTTCTTGATACCCAATTCTCTCTTTATTCCCATTTTATAACTTTTAGATTTCCTCTAAGATATTAGGATGTGATCTTTTCACTAACATTTAATTGGGATTCCAAATTATTATTGTCTCATCTTTCTAATCTTTCTTTAAGTCCTTTTGTCATACAATTCATTCAAAATAAATGAACCCAAGTGTTGTAAGATATATATATATATATATATCTTAAAGTATAGTATACTTTATAAAGTATATACTTATAAAGAAATATATATATGTGTATATATACAGTTAGATTTGAAATTTTAATACCAGGAAGATGGGTTCTTTTTGTGGTCAAAGTATACTAGACTAAATTGATTTTATCCATTGGGGGAATGCCAATATTTGTATAAAGACACTTCCTTGTGACAAATACCATGAGGTCATACAAAAAAAGAGAAAATTATCAACAGGTTAAATTAATAGAATGATAATTCAAATTCACTTACTAAATTTCAATTTTCATATTTCAGACTGGAATTTCTGCCCACCTTAGGTTGTTAGAAAGATTAAATGAGATGTTGTTGAAAGCATTTTCTAAATCATGTAGAAAAGAAAGTTTCAGTACATCCTTCTCACTCTAATCAGCCCTTCAACCCACATCAGATAGCACTTCTATGTGGGAGTCCCTCTCACTCTTCTGGGCTTGGATTTCCCATATTAAGCGCCATCCTGTGTGATTCTCATCCTCATCACACTTGGACTCCAATATCCTTTGATGGGCTATTTTGCATAGAGTAGAAGATGTCTTTATCTTGTTCAGACTTGGACACCCTGTGCAGGGATACACAGACACAAGTACATTAATGTCCATCCACTGACAACATTCTAACATTCTTCTGACTGCCCATGCTAGGTCACCCAACTGTATGAATGCTCTGATAATCCCACTGAGGACTCAACATCTCCACCAACTATTAGTCCTTCCAGTCAGGTGTCTTTATCATTCTTCTTAGACATCAACATCTGACTCTAAGAAATAATTATTGCATTTTATGTTTACTCAATATTAACATTTTTGGTGTTTTTCATTCATCTTGTAAACCCAAATATTCATCTAGTATCCTCTTTCTTCTACTTGAAGAGCTTCTTTTAACAATTATTATAAATTAGATTGCCTAGATTACATGAAAAATCTCTCCTCCTCTATAGCTCCATCCCTTGCAGAGAGGGAGTGAAGTAACAATGAGTAAATGCATGATGAAATTTTCTGCTGTTGGAATGTGTCATTTTTTTGATTGAGCATTTACTAGTTCTCTATAAACCTTTGCTGTGCAAATTCCTGTAAGTTCAACCATTTTCTGATTGTTTATGATGTTTCTGTTGGGGAACTAAGAGTTGGATCTTCTTAGTTCACTATTTTATATTTATTTTTTTAAATTACAAATTCAGTTTATTTTTATTCAGAGTGATGACTAGTGTATGTGGACTTGTTTTAAGTGTCTTATGTTTTCTTTTACTTCCTCTGTTCTTGTTTTCTGTTGGAATGATTACATGTCCCCTACCATCTTCCCCTCTTTTTTGTCTTTCTACTAATTTGGAAATTACACATTCTAGTTCTGTTATTTTATCAATTGTATTTATGTGTGTGATGTGTTCATTTACTTAATAATGTCTAATGTGAGGCACAATCTTTAAAATTATCCTGAAAAAAGCAAGAAGTTTAGAACTTTTTTATCCCTTATAATTAATTGCTGATGTATAATATCAGTGCTACTAATTCATTTCTACTTTGTCTGTATAAACCAATCACTAATATTACTTTATGTAATCTATGATGTAGATTTACCTAAATGTTTTCCATGTTAACCAACTAGTTGCTCACATTGCTTCTATTACATCATTTATTTCTTCCTAAAATATATTCAACAAAAATTTTCTGAAAAAAGTGAGTATAATTCAATCTTTATTTATCTGAAAATATCATTATTTTGTTTTCCTTAAAATGATAATTTAGCTAGGCATACAATTCTCAATTTACCTCTATATTTCTTTTTTTTCAATATTATTGTTTGCCTTCTTTCATTCATTATTGAAATATTTATTATCTACTTTGTGTTATGTTCTTTTAAATAAAAAATGGACAAAAGTGAACAAGACACAGAAAATGTCAGCTCTTACTTGCATTCTATGTGGCAGATAAACATTAGACAAAGAAATAAAATATAATACGTTTATTGTCTGCTTGTGTGGGTCAGAAGCCTCAAATTGTTTCGCTCTCTAAAATGAGTTTCCTTGTCATAATCATTTAAAAAAATTAAGAACAACTAAATAGACAAAATATTTCATCTCTTTTCTTTCTGGAATTCTGTTTATATTTTCAGTTTTATAAGTGATCCTTCAACATCCATTATTACTTCAAATACTGCATGATCTCATTTTCATTTTTTGGAACTACAATTTAGTATCTGTTGGACCTATTTTTTCTACTAATATTTCTTGATGTCATTTCTATATTGTTTATTTTATGGTCTATTTAATCTATTCACCCTTATATTCCAGCTTACTAATTTCTTCTTCAGCTATATCAGTTTGTTTAATTACATTTTAATATATATTCATATTTTTAAATTTTAAGTATTGATATTATTCATTTCAATAGTTTCAGCTACTTTTCTTTGTCTCTCCACATTGATTTTGTTATATCTTGTCTTTTAGTAATAGTTTGTATATATTTTTAAATGTTTCTATTTATTTCAATCATAGTTACATATTTATTTATTTATCATTTATTTATTTAAAGATCTTATTTATTTATTTGACAAGAAAGAGTGGGGAGAGTAGCAGAGGGAGAGAGAGAAGCAGGCTCCCTGCTGAGCAGGGATCCTGATGCAGGGCTCCATCCCAGGACCCCAGGATCATGACTTGAGCCAAAGGCAGATGCTTAACCGACTGAGCCACCCAGGCACCCCCATAGTTACATATTTTAAAAATTATCCTATTAGCTAGTATCAAGTTGTGGTTTTAATCACTTTATATTCTGCGCAGTGTCGAAAGTCAATCATGGTGAAATATTTATTCCTTTTTAAAAAATGTTTATTTTTGACATGAGGATTTCCAGAATATACAGATAATGAAGACTTCAAACTGCCTTGAGAATCAGGATTGTGGTTAAGCTTCTCAGGGAAAACATTTTCTTTTCTCACCCAGAATTCAGGCTTAGACTTCTCTTTAACACCTCTCTGAGCTATTGGTTCATCCTTTCACAGAGGGCACAGCACTTTGAAGGTAATAGATTTATACAGCAGTATTCATTCTAACTCCTTTTCTCACCTGGGCCCAAGGATTTATTGCCTGTCTCTGAGTGGAAATAAAAACCAACTGTCTAGGTTACCAAGATCAAAGCTCCTTATCCCCATCCAGGAAACTCCAGCATGGTTCTCTTCATGATTTCTTTCTCAATTTCTTCTTCTTCTTTTTTTTTTTTTTTAAGATTTTATTTTATTTTTTTGACAGAGAGAGACACAGCAGGAGAGGGAACACAAGCAGGGGGACTGGGAGAGGGAGAAGCAGGCTTCCAGTGTTCCAGTGGAGCAGGGAGCCCGATGTGGGACTCAATCCCAGGACCCTGGGATCATGACCTGAGCTGAAGGCAGACACTTAACAACTGAGCCACCAGGTGCCCCTCAATATCTTCTCCATTGTGGGCTTGTGCACTTTTCCTTTATTCTTGGTCTTCTCTGTTTTTTTATTGTTCTACAGATATACATATGAAACAAGATTTTTATTTCCTGTCACATCTCCAACATTAGCTATATCTAGTCTACTTTTATTTGTATATCTGTGTATTGATTAATTGATTGATAATTTAATAAATAAGTGCCCATGGATATACCAATTCAGGATGTAAACAATCTTGTGCACATCTCCTAAAGCACATGTGCTATAAGTTCCATGGGATTTGTACCTAGGAGAATGATTGCTGGGTTGAAGGGAATGTGAATGTTCAATTCTATATAATGCCAAGCAATTTTCAAAAGTATTATTAATATATAAGATTGTATTTATCCATATTATCTTTCACTTTTGGTGTTATCAGAATTTAAATTTCTTGCCAATCAAAATGTACATGAAATGGGGCATGTCATTATTGTCTTCATTTGTATTTCCCTGATTACAAATATGTCTGAACATACTTTATACATGTAATGTGTATATATACATACAAATACAATTATATATATATGTGTGTGTATGTGTGTATACATATGCATACAGTTACAATTATATATATGTATATATATGTGTGTATGTGTATATTTGGTCCCATGTGTTCCTGCTTCCACCAAATGTATTTTCATTGTCTTCTGTTCATTCTTCCACTTGTATTATTCCTTACCCTGATGACTTATAGGCATTTTTTATACATTATTGATATTGAGTCTTTGTGAGTTTTTGTGTATTGCAAATATCTTTTCGTGGTCTATAATGTGACTTTTCACTTTCCTTAAGTTGCCTTGTGATATACAAAAGCTTTTATCTTTAATAGTTAAATTTATCAAACTTTTATACAGCATAGAGTCTTAGAAGTACTTGAAACTAACACGCTGCTGTTCAGATGCTCAAAAGGATGAGGTTTCAGATTTCTTACCAAAAGTTTTTCAGTTCCTTCATGGCCTGTGGCAGAAAACATACGCAATAGCAGTACTCACTTAATTCCACTGTTAGAACAGTTTATTTTTTGTTCCAAAGTGAGTTAATGATGAAACATTTGCCTGTGTGGGCTTGACAGAGCAATCTGTCTCTGCGGGAAGCTTCCTTGGGACTACCAAGAAGTGTGAACCCCTGAAGATCCTTCCTTTTTACAAACCCTATAGTCAGCCTACATGCTAGACCTAGATTCCTGGATCAATTCCAATTTGGATAATACGCAAGGCTTACTAAAATTCCTCCTGCAGTTTGAATGCAATACAGAATATTTCTTCATTTCTCTTCATAAAGCCTCCTTCAATGTGATCAGACATCTATTAAATTATATGATCATCTCCACGGTAGATGTCTTTCAGTGTTACCCATTATTTCTCATGACATATTCAAAATAAAAGTTTGTTGTATCAAAAATAAATGTGTAGTTTGAACACATTCTTATCTTGTTTAGCCAACATGGATTTACTATCACAAAGCCTTCAGATAATGTTGCAGATATGATAACTGATGCTGGAAAAAAATAAGATTATATGCTGGTAAAAGCTTCAATTTCAAAGGATCAGGTCTGGATCAGCACAATTTGTATATTGTATAAACTGGGTCTGAGATTCAGGTTCATGCAGATCTCTAGAGATTTGACTGTCCTAGGACAAGACCGAGGCCATGCAAATACTACTTCCTAAACTGGTTATCTGCATTAGTGTAGATCATAGAGCTGAATTTCACTATTAAAATGCATAAATAGCCACTTTGTAACGTATAATCCCACTAAGGTTGTGTATAGAGAGTGAAAATTGTGGTTTGAAAATGTTATGGGGGCTATCTTTAACAATTGAATTAGATTGACTCCATGAGCAATTCTGCCGAGAACATGGAATAGGATTGTTATGGCAGTCAAAAATGGACATAAAGAGATTATTTGACACATTTATTCATACATTGCCTATATTTTGAATTTATCAACATTTTTTAACTAGACATGCAATTATATTCATCTACTGAGTCTTTAGCAAATGCATAAAGTGGATTCATGTATACTTCACTCACTGTATAATATTGCTTAGACACACAAAGAAAAATTTCCTTAGATGTTATACACTTTAGAAATCAACACATTAGAATAATTAGAACCTCTGAAAGAAATGAGACAAAGTTGGTAAATTTGAGAATCTTCTTATATAATTGGGCAGTGCTTGAAATGATTTTCTGAGTAAAAATAATAATAACACTAGTTTATAATTTTTTTTTTATTTTTTCTGGTATAAGTAGGGCAAGTTTCAACAGTATAAAATATCTTCCTTACTCCCCTGGAACTATGTAAAGCTTAGGTAAAACACGGGGAAATAATTTTTAATCAGGTACCCCTATACTTGGCCCCCAAAACCTGTTACCAATCTTATTTCTGATGAACATATCAAAGTGATTGTTGTATGCCCCATCTTTTCAGAAAGCGTATGTTAAACAGGGCAGGCAAAGATAAACTTTAAAAGGATTTACTTGTCCTAACAGCCCATCTGTTTCCTACTCCCCGCAGAGCACATCTCTTTTCCGGGGTCCCTTTCAGGTGTGCTCTTACCTTATGTAACACTCTCTTTATTGTAAGTTCATGCTGTGACCCTGTCAGATTTGCTACAGCAGGGGTGACCTCAGTAATGACCATCCACAGCCTGCCAAGCTAACTTGGTCAGTGTTAGCTGATTAAACTTTTAACAACATCCCCTGTGCGATAAAGGGCAAAATGACAACTTTGCCCATCGTCAAGGTGTCTGTATAATAAACTAATTAGTAAACCACACAGTCTGTGGAGCTTTTAATGAGTGCTATCGGCTGGCCTCTGTAATAAAAACCCAGTCTGCCCCCTTTTGGGATTCAATTAAGGCACAGACTGTCATATGCTTGGTCTAGCTGATCAATGAATCCATTCCAACCTTTGTCAGAGCTGTTTGCAAGGTCAGTGGCAGTAGTGAAGAAAGCCAGCTTGGTAAAGGAGACATATCCAACAGCGGCCGACAGGCTCCAAGTCCAGTTGTTAATATCCTTGTGGTCATTTGACATCAGCAGAAGTTTCTCTCATTCAAAGGTTAGCTGAAAGAGAAGACAGCAATGAAAAAAATATATTGGTATTTTTTTTTTCACAGAAAGGTCCCTCTGTTATTAAAAAATGATCATTAGTCTGTTAACATCTACTTTTACCTTGCAGTATCTCCTTTTTCTTCACCCAGTGGAATATACTATCCAATTTTTGTTCTTCTAAATATGCCTATTGATTTAATTCTTTTCCAGATGTGAAAACAAATGTAACCTTTATAAAATGTAGTCCTGTTTTTTTATGTTTCAAGATGTTGAAATTTTGGAAAGGGAATTCAATTACAAAAGATGTTATTGCTTACTAAAAGTCCTTGATGTCAGAAAAGTTTTTTTATAATAATTTTTTTAACATTCCATATTTGCAGGTATTGCAAGATTCTTCAAATTTACATCTGAAATGTGGCTTTTTTTGTCTTAGCAATTTGAGAATCTTTGCATTTACATCTACTAAAAATAATTATTTTCAAGTTAAAAATAGTTAATTTTTCTAATACTTAAATAATGGTTTAATGAGAACAAGAATACATCTGCCCATTTTAAGTAGAGTAAGTTAAGGAGAAACAAAACTGTGTAAATATTGTAGATTGTGGCATTTCCAGACTTAATATTTATGGCTTTTAGAATAATCCAGAAAACCTATGAGAGGTAGCAATCTAAAACTTTATTGAGACCCAAGATTGACAGGCTTTGCTGCCAGGCTGTGAGATGGAAAACCACTGAACTAGTGAGCATAGAGGACAATTCAGCAGCCACAACCCAAAGTGACGCTGTTGTTGCATATGCAGTGTTTGAGAGGTTCTATAGGATGTCACTATTTATAGCTTGATATAAGGTCAAACATGTTTTATAAATGTTATTTGGTATTTTATATATAAATATAAAATATATATATAATATTTATATATTTTTTAAAAATTAGGGTTCTACAGTTTATTATTTTCCACAAAATAGCCATCTATGTTCAAATTAGTTTGAAATTCTATTCAAATTGAAAAATTCTAAAATTCAACAATTTTTACTAGAATTTAAATAAAAACTTATAAATAAATAAATAAATCCAACAATTTTTAATGCATATTTGCACAATAAATCGAGTGCAATTAAAATTGAACAGTCGGTACCTTTGAGTAATATTGGTACAATCTTTAAGTATTAAAAATGAACAGGGGTGGGGCGCCTGCGTGGCTCAGTGAGTTAGCATCTGCCTTCGGCTCAGGTCATGATCCCAGAGTCCTGGCCTGAGCCCCATGTCGGAAGCCCGCTTCTCACTCTCCCTCTGCCTGCCTCTCCGCCTATTTGTGCTCTCTCTCTATCTCTCTCTCAGATAAATAAATAAAATCTTTTAAAAAAAAGAACAGGGGTGCCTGGGTGGCTCAGTCGTTAAGCGTCTGCCTTCGGCTCAGGTCATGATCCCAGGGTCCTGGGATTGAGCCCCACATCAGGCTCCCTGCTCAGCGGGAAGCCTGCTTCTCCCTCTCCCACTCCCTCAGCTTGTGTTTCCTCTCTTGCTGTGTCTCTCTCTTAAATAAATAAAATCTTGGAAAAAAAAATGAACATACCATGAGATCCAAAAACTCTAACTCTTACAGTCTATGCTAAGGAAATAATCGTACAGCTATAGAATATACAATTACTAAAATATTCACCACAGAGTTTTTTTTTTAATAGGAAACAATTGTCTAAAAGCTAAATGCCCAACTATAGGGGACTATGTGTAAAGAAACAGTAAGTCCATTTAACAAAATACCATGTAGCCGTTAGAAATGATGATGTAGAGCCTATAGTTACAGTCATAGAAAAGTGTTCATAATATCAGTGAAGACATCAGTGAAAAAACAATATGATTCAGTTTTTGTAATATCTATTTCATAATATATGTATATATAAAAATATATACATGTATATGAATATATTCATGCATATATACATATATGAATGTGTATGTGACTATATGGTACATATGTATATAAGGTACATATGTATACATAGATTCATCAATATATACATGTATACATATATAAATATTCTAGATTTATAAAAGTACTTTCAGTTTTTAATCATTCAATATTTTCTGATTTTCTTCTAATGATCTTTCTACATTATTTAACCAAAAAGAAAAGAAGAAAGATATTTCATTCTTAAAAATGTAGTCAATAAAATCAGATGATATGCAATTAAAAACCTGGGATGTGTATTGTGAAGTTTGTAAATATTTCAATAAATATATTTTCCACCTCATTTTTCCATACTTTTTACTTGGTAATATTTTCTTTTTTCTTTTTTAAGATCTTATTTATTTATTTGACAGAGAGAGACACAGCGAGAAAGGGAACACAAGCAGGGGTAGTGGGAGAGGGAGAAGCAGGCTTTCTGTGGATCAGAGAGCCTGATGTGGGACTCGATCCCAGGACCCTGGGATCCTGAGCCATCCAGTCGCCGCACTTGGTAATATTTTCACATAAAAAGTATGTGGAGGTATATTTAAACCTGAAGTTTAGCCTTAGGGTCAATATATATTTAGATGAAATGTTTTCCATATTACACACTTAAAAAAAACCACTAAAGAAATCATAGAAAAGTAACTTTCTCAACTGAAATGTACTGTATAGATAACTGCCCCCATTCCATCTTAGCTATTTGGAACCTGAGGTCGAAAACATTCCCATTTCACTGGGGGTAACACTTAAGTACATTTAGAATCCAAAATAAAAGTCCTGTGGGTTTGTGAGATTTGGGGTTGAGGGATGATTACAAAGGAGGAATGTGTGATTGACATAATCTTGATATTTGAATTCTATGCAGTTGACCCACAAACAACATGGGTTTGAGCTGTGTGGGTCCACTCATATGTGGATTTTTTTCAATAAATACATCACAGTACTATAAATGTATTTTCTCTTCCTTATGATTTTCTTACTAACAGTTTTTCTCTAGCTTACTTTAATGTAAGAATACAATATATAATACATATACAGAATATGTGTTGATCAATTGTTTGCATTGTGGGTAAGTCTCCCAGCCAAGAGCAGTTAAGTTTTGGGAAGAGTCAACAGCTATACCCAGATTTTCAGTTGCACAGGGAATCAGTGCTCTAACCCTTGTGTTGCTTAAGGGTATACTGTATTTCCATTTTCTCTCTCATCAAGACCAACCCTATTTCTTTACACATACCTCTACCCCCCAACACACACACACACATTTGTACACATATACTCACAGATATAGAGTGAGCATTAGCCGGGGAGATCTGTTTTTGTTTGTTTGGTGCGTGTGTGTATGTGTGTAAGTACACTAACTCAGGATATAGGCATAAATCTAAACAGACATAATATTTAAATTCTCCTCAAAGCTCAAATTAAAAAAAAATGTTTTCAATACAATTCTGAGACATGAGAGGGTATGTCCCGTGTCCTTTTATAACTCATTATGTTTTATTGAGTTTTTAGAAAATGAAGATGCTGCACTTCTGGTTTGACCAGCCCACTCATGTAACAAATATACATCAAGTTTCCTCATCACAATTTCTTTGTAAAGATTTGTTTTAAGAATTGTAGACATTCAGGTTAGGTCAAGAAAATTAATATTGGGGGATGGAAGAAGGCAAGGGTAGGTGAATCAATAAGGGGAAAATTACTTATGCTGTCTAAATTAAATTTACCATATAATTTGGCATCAAATTATGAGTTTATAGTCTATTTCCAGGTCCCCAAATTTCTGACTTATTTTGCTAGTCTTGCAGAATTATGTTTTTGGAATCCATGACCTTAAGTTAAATCTTAACATAATGAAAACACAATCATTTAAATTAATGCAGAGATGGCCTATGTTTTAATCTGTGTACTATTCAAGCATACACGAAAAAAACATTTTACAAAAAATATTAAAACATTTACAAAGAAGTATAATGTACAAAGAAATACACTATATCTTTTCTAGTCGAAGAAAAGATTAAATGATATAAGATGTTCAATTAAAGCCAAAGAAGGCAGAAAATGAGTGGGAAAAAAGAACCAAAGAACAAATGATTAGAAAACAGTCAAAAAGCATGTTAAATATGTATTCAGACATGGCAATAATCATTATTAATGTGAATGGTCTAAATACACCAATGAAAATAAAAATACTGTCAGATTGGATTAAAAAAAGAAAGACCCAATATATTAGGTTCAAAAACCCACTTTAAATATAAAGACTCAGATAGGTTAAAAGTAAAGGGATAAAAAAAGATATACTACATTAACATTAATCAAAGAAAGCCATAGTAGCTATATTTATTTCAGACTGCAGAACAAGGAAGATTCTTGGGGATAAAGGGACTCACTACCTAATGATGAAGGGGTAAATTTTCCAAGAAGACATAACAACCCTAAATGTGAAAGCACCTAAACAAAAGAGTGTCAAAATTAGGAGGCAAAACTGATAGAAATTAAAGGATATCATGAAATCCACGATCATTGTTGGGAACTTCAATACCTCTCTGTTAGTAATTGATAAATCAGACAGGCAGAAATCAGTAAGAATATAGATGTCCTTAACAGCTCTATCAATCATCTTGATATAATTAACATTTACAGAATACTACATTTAACAATAGTAGACTATGCAACCTTTTCAGGCTAACATGAAATATTAACCAAGGTAGATCTTATTCTAGGACATAAAATATACTATACAAATTAAGTGCATATATATATATACATATACATTTATATATAACTATATATATATAACTACACACACACACACACACACACACACATATAAAATGTTCTTGGACCACAATAGAATTAAACTACAAATCAATTAGCTGAAAAAAAATCATGATAATTCCTAAATATTTGGAAATTAGCAACACACTTCTAAATTACGCATGTGAAAAAGAAGTCTCAAGAGAAATTTAAAAAAATAATTTTGAGCTAACTAATTTAAAATGAAAATACATTTATTCAAAATATTTGGGATGCAGAAAAAGCCTCTTGAAACAACACTGAAAGGGAAATTTATAGCACCAGATGTATATATTAGAAAAACAAAAGAATCTACTAAAAATAATAAACTCCTGGAAAAGATAAGAAATTATATAGTAAGATTAGTACACCATACAAGAGTAATATATTAAAGTCAATTGCTTTCATATATACAAGCAATGGATAAGTGGAATTTCAAATAAAAAAAATAACATTTATAGTAACAACATCCCTAGTCCCTGAGTCCCACAGAACAACTACTTAGATATAAATCTAACAAAATATAAACAGGATTTCTATGCTGAAACTCAAACAAAACAAAACAAAACTCTGAAAAAAGAAATCCAAGAAGATCTAAAAAAATGAAAAGGTATGCCATTTTTATAGACTGCTATTATCAATATTATTAAGATGTCAATTCCTCCTGACTTCATCTATAAATTCAATGCAATTCCAATTAAGCTCCCAATAAATTATTTTGCAGTATCAAAACACTAATTTAAAAATTATATGGAAAGGCAAAGAATTTAGAATAGCCAACAAAATATTATAGATGAAGAACCAAGTTGGAGGGCTCACATAATCAGTTTTTAAAATTTACTATAAAGCTACCATAAACAAGAGATTGTGTGTTGGCAAAAGAATAAACACATAGATCAACGGAACAGAGTAGAGAGCCTAGATAAATGAACACAAATATAATGAACTAATTTTTTTAAGGTTGCTAAGGCAATTCAGTGGAGTAAGTCTAGTCTTCAAAAACGGTGCTGAGACAATTGGATGTCAATATACAACAGAACAACAACAACTCGGAACCTAGGCACAGACTTACAACTTATACAAATTTAATACAAAATATATCATAGAAATATGAAATGCAAAATCATAAAACTTCTAGAAGACATAGGAAAAGATTAAGGTTATTGTGGCTTTCATGTTGAGGTTTTGATACAATACGGAAAGCACAATTATTTCTTTTTAAAGATTTTATTTATTTATTTGAGATAGAGAGAGCACAAGCACAAGCGGAAGGGAGGAGCAGAGGCAGAGGCAGAGGCAGAGGGAGAAGCAGGCTTTCTGCTGAGCAGGAAGTCCGATGCCAGGCTCTATCCCAGAACCCTGGGATCATGACTTGAGCTGAAGGCAGATGCTTAACCGACTGAGCCACCCAGGTGACCCAGCACTATTATTGAATTAAAAATAAATAGTTCAGTTGGATTTAGAAAATAAAATGTCTCATCCTTTCTGATGGCTGAGAAATCAGAGAGGAAGACAAACCATGAAAGACTCAGGACTCTGAGAAACAAACTGAGGTTACAAAAGGGAGGGGAGTGGGGAGATGGGGTAACTGGGTGATGGGTATTAAGGAGGGCACATGTTGTGATGAGCACTGGGTGTTATATGCAACTAAGGAATCATTGAACACTACCTCTGAAACTAATGATGTACTATATGTTGGCTAACTGAACATTATAATAAAAAATAAAAATAAAAAAATAAAATGTCTCTTAAAATGTGAAGAATGCTGTTAAAATATTAGGAAAAATCCCAAGCTACAGACTGGGAGAAAATCTTTGTTAAACACATATCTGATAAAGTGCTAGAATACAAATATATAAAAAAGTCTCAAAACTCAACAATAAAAAACAACAATTAAAAAATGGGCAAAAGATCTGAACAGACACCTCACCAAAGTAGATACAAAGATAGGAAATAAGCATGTGACAAGATGCTTAACATTATTTGTCATCAGGAAAAATGTAAATTAATATAAAATGAAATATTATAACACACCTATTTCAATGGCTAAAATCCCAAACACTGGCAAAACCAAATACTTATGAGATGTGGACTAACAGGAACTTTTATTTCTGGTGGGAATTTCATACTTGGTGGGAATGAAAAATGATACAGCTACTTTAGCAGACTACTTGGCAGTTTCTTGCAAAACTAAACCGAGTCTTATCATATGATCCAGTGCTCACTGAGTATACTTTACTCAATTGAATTGAAAACTTATTTCCATCCAAAACCTGTATCTGAATGTTTACAGAGCCTTTGTTCATAATGGCCCCAAAGTGGAAACAATTAAGATGTCTTTCAATAAATAAATGGATAAATCAGTAAATGGGTAAACTGTGGTACATTTATACAACGGCATACTATTTAACAATAAAAAGAACTATCAAGATAAACAAAAACAAGGATGAAATTCTAGCAGAGACAAAAATGTAGAGATGGGAAACAGGTGCTTGCCAGGAATTTGGGGAGAAGAATGGATTGAATAGGTAAAAGCACAGGAAATTTAGGGTGGTGAAAGCTATTCTGTATGTGACTACAATGGTATAGATATGGCACAATGCATTTAACAAAACCCACATAACTTTATAGCACAAGCAGTGGATCTTAATGTATACAAATGAAAAAAATCATTTAGGAGTTGGATGGAAGGATGGAATGTGGACCGTGATAAAATATCTAAAAAAACATATGAAATAACCTTCTGTGAAAGTGTTGGGATAAAAGGGTGCTGACATAAGTAACTTTGGAAACAAGTAGAGCCTGTAGAACTAAAGGCAAAATGAACTGGATATAGCATTTTAGTTGATAAAATTGTTTCTCATGGGAGGATGGAGTAACAATTCTGGAAGTGCTATACATGTATACTGGAATCAAAAAATTAAGTTAATGAAAAGTGTATGGTTGAGCCGTTTCACTATTGTGATGGCAGTTTACAGAAAAGCAAGGCGAGAAGACTGGAATCACCCAAGAGCACTAGAGTTGAAGACACAGTATCAACTCATTTATTTTAATATTTATATATAGATACATAGAGAAACAGGGATAGATAAATGTACAAGAATGAGTTACCATGTTCATAGATTGCATTGTTCTGTCAGTTGAGAAGGCATAGAAACTATGACACCCTGGTAACAATGAGCATACCTAGTACTCAGATCTCGGTTTTCAATACCATCCTCCAGTAAGAGTACTACGGGCTCCTTGGAGAAATGGCTGAGAGTGGAGCAGGGAATACAAAATATGAGCCTGGGACATCTTATAGTGCCAGAAGGTACACATATGCTAACAGAAAAAAAAAATTAAAAAGTAAAAAGAAATAACGGAGTGTGTCAAAGGGACACAAGACTTGACCAAAGAGCCTCCAATCACCAAAGATGGAACTATATAAGCAACATAATACAATGGTTTTGAATTACAACCCAAAATATGAATATCCACGAATTTATACTATTATGGATGGATGAATGAATGAATGAGAATAGACAAATATCAGGTGAAAAGAATTCCAAGTCATTAATTAGATACTCTGTAACTTCTACCTCTTCAGTGTGGGATGCACTTTATGACTTCCTTTCCAAGAATGCAGTGTGGAAGTGGGGGGAGTGTAAGATTGCAGTGGGGAAAACTGACAAATATGACCTTAGCTAAGTGACTAATGGTAGCATCAACAGTAGTTAATTGTGTTGATATCATGTGCCCTTGATGTATTATAATATGATAAGAATCACATGCTATCTTTGTGTTTTGTTTTGTTTTGTTTTTTTACCTTGTGCACACACACAGTTGCTGAACGTATTGATAACAATAATAATACCGCTGTTTCAAGTTACAAAGCATTGGCCATAAGTATTATCAGAAAATCAGTTTAGTTTTACATGTTTTTCTTTTTTGTAAAAAGATCCCTCTGTGATCTTTCCCTTAAAATCCATAACTCCAGTTTAGTCATGAGAAAAGTATCAGAAAAATTTCAGTTGAGGGACAGTTTACAATATACCTTACCAATAATCCTCAAACCCACCATGGTCATGAGAGTCTAAGAAATTATCATACCAGGAGATACCTAAGGGGACATAACAACTAAATATAATGTAGCATCCCAGATGATATCTTTGAGTAAAAAAAAAGGACATTAAGTAAAAACTAAGGACATCTTATTATGGAATTTAGTAGTAATGTTATCAGTATTGGCTCATTAATCATGACAAATATTCCACGCTGATGTAAAATATGAGTAATAGAGGAAATGGGTATAAAATATATGGGAACTGTCTAGATATTTTCACACCTTTTCTGTAAATCTAAAACTTTTCTAAAATAAAAAATTTAAATAAAAGTCTAAAAGATCCATTGTAGCTAAAAACTTAGGACATGAAATCAGAGAGATAGAGGCCATATCATGGGATATTTTGAAGCCCATAGCTTACTAGTGATATCGTGTACTCTGTTGGAAGCATTAGTGACATTATGATTTGATTTTAAATTAAAAAAATAACTCTGGTATCTATGTAATATACAGATTATAAAATAAAAAAGGGTTAACAAAGAGGGAACTATTTGAAGGCTGATAAGAATGGTCTAGAAGATATATATTGTTGGCTAGACAAGTCAAGCTAATGAAGTTGATGGTTGTTTAAATATGGGGTATGAAAGAAAGAGTTCATGGCAGGCTAAGAGCTTTTGTTCTGAGAAGTTTGGTGAATAGTGGTGACATCTGCTGTAGGGATATTGAAGAAAAAGCCTCTTTGAATTAGGGGGTACCAATTAAATACCATAACAATCCTGTTACACAACATGACACTCATTTTTTTAACATACTGGAAAAAAATGGAATAGAGATGTTAATGAAAATTACCAAAATTTACACACTTAAAATCACCACAGTTGAGATATCACATATGAATCCAAAGCATGTGATCTTTGCGTATTCCACATTGCTTCTGAACAGTATACTCCCCATAGAGGGGACACATTTCTCTGTCCCTGTAATTTTCAATGTAGTAGACCTGTTATCTATTGACCAAAGAGCCTTTCAAAAGTAGAATGAAATCTTTTTAAATAAGAAATATAAGTAATATGATTTCAAAATCTCTTCCCACCTTTTGTTTCCCTTAGAAACTCAAAGGTGAAGGGGCTTAGCTTTACTTTTAGCAAAAGGGAGGAGGAAATTTCTCTCCATCTGGTAATAGAATAAACATGGGACTTGGTTTGTATGATTCAATTCAGAGTCCATGGTCACATTAGGAACACTATGGGCCCTAAGCACTTTTGCCTTTGTGACCCCTTCTTCCATTAAACACATATTCAAAATTCGATTTTATAATAGGGTTGGTATAATAACATATTCATATTGTACTATAACATTTTCTTTGACCTACTCTTCCTACAATGTCTAACGGATAACTGACCTAGTTCATATCTGTATGGAGAAGAATGTTCTTACAGAGTTAAGATGTTGAACAATAGAAAATATAGTTTCCCCAAACCATTTTTTCAAATAAGGATTATTTCAATTCATGAGGATAGTATGAAGAAATCTGCAGGTCAGTATAGACTATTAAAGTATGCTTTTTCCCCAAAACATTTTGCTAATGTATTTTTTTAACAAGGGATGTGATTCTTTTGGATTCCAGCAACAGTTTTTAAATTAAGACAGAATTTTTCCTTTCTTCAAATTGTTGTATGTCCTTTATATTTATTCTGAAGTTTTGATTCTATTCAATTTATCATGATGAGGAGGAGAAAAAGGAGGGAAGAGGAAGGGGGGAGGAGGTGGAGGGAGGTAAGGAGGATGTTCTTCTCCTTAGTTATTCTGGTGTTAAAAGGAACTGGACTTTTAAAAATTATTTGTGTGTGTGTGCATTTTTTCTTTCTTGCCCAGGTTTTATGTCAATGCTTTCTCAATTTTTATCTTATGTAGTGTATCTGGGACACATTTCCTGCTCTTTTTAGGCTTGTCATAAGCTAAAATAAGTTTAAATATTTCAAGCATTTGGTCTTTGCCCTAAATATGCTAAAGCAAGAGAAATATTCTTTATTAATAATTCTACCTTTCTAAGCAAGTCATCACACAGGAAGGCCAGCACATTAATTAATTAATACATGCACACAGGGGAAAATTAAACATTTGAAATAATAAATGTGAACGTGTCTGTGAATATTTGAATTAAATTTTATTATTTAAGTTACTAGCAAATTTTAATCTGCAGTCTGGGGCAAGTTAATACTTGAAAGTGTTTTATTCTGTAGAGCTGAGAATTTTGGATAACTAAGAGTTTGTACTTTGCTTCTTAAAATGTATTTTAACCACTTAGGATGGGAATAGTTTTAAAAATGGTCAGTTACTACATTGTTAAATAGAAATAACATATTGCATTGTTGACACAAATCATTATTTTGCCCATATTATTGACATACATTGGTATCCCTATATATTTTGAGGATCCACTAATGGATTTTGGTTTATTTTATTCAACTTAAACAGTCCTCAGAAAATTATGCTTTTTGAAATATTACAATGCTGCTATTAATAGTGTCACACAAGTCAGGAGAAGGTGGTTTGTGGTAGAAAATGTTTGCTCGGTTTTGTACAGGTTGCATTCGGTTGTTACAAAAATAGAAAAATTAATTGAGTTAAGGGAAAATAAATAAGATACAAGTTGCCATGAATCTGTTGACATGTAATCCTAGTTATATATATATTATATATTATATATACAAACATATATAAATATATTTTATATAAATATTAAATATAAATATATATAAAATTATATGTATATATCTTGCAAATAGGAGTATAACCAACTATATGGAAAACTTTCAGAAATCCTTTCTTGTTAGGAAAGATAGGCTAGATTTAATTTTATCAAAGTTCCTAGTAACAACAATGTTGTTAATAATGTAGACTGTTGAATCATCAATAAAAAATAAATACTATAAGTGAATATTTATATTTAATCCATCAATTAAGGTGACCTGAGTTGGAGAAAAAAATAGAAATTATAGGTTGTTCATTGAATGACTTGGAAAGGGAAAAATTGAGCATGGCAAGTATATATATATACATATATATATATTTTTTTAAGATTTTATTTATTTATTTGAGAGAGAGAGAGAGAAAGAGCACATGAGCAGGGGGAGGAGCAGAGGGAGACAGAGAAGCAGACTCTGTGCTGAGCGTGGAGCTGGGTAAAGAACTTAATCCCAGGACCCTGAGACCATGACCTGAGCTGAAATCAAGAGTCGTTTGCTTAACTGACTGAGCCACCCAGGTACCCTGCCAAGTATGTATACTTGAAAGACAAATTTTCTTTCCATTTTCTCTTAAATCCATTCTAAACAGGTTATGACTTCTCATCCTCTACGTGACTAAAACTGCTCACACCAAAGTCACCAATTCTTCCATGCTGATAAATCTAATGAGGGGGAATTCTCAGTCCATATCTAAACTGGATCTGTAAATAATATTTGAAACAGTGGGTGAGAGCCTTCACTCCTTGCTTTGGCACCAGAACTCTGAAACGGATTTCTCCAGAGACTTTCCTTGGGCTAGTTCTTGTCTTTCTGTTCTTAATCCAGTCTGATGCTTTTAAATGCCTCTATATGATCCAGTCTGAACATTTCCCTTGACTGGAAGATCCCTATTTCTATCTGGATGCTTGATTTTTCCACCTGAATGTCTCATAGAATTCCTAGACTTAACATGTTGGAAATGGATCTTTTGATCTCTCCAATCTGGTTCCACCTGTAGTATTCTTTGATTAAATGCAAACCCTCCAGGTTTTGAGGCCAAAAGTTAACAAGGCCAAAAGTACCCTGGAGGAAACATGACTCTTATTTCTCATTTTCCATATCCAAATAATCAGAATATACTACTGAATCTATAAAATATATCCAGAATCACACTGTAACCCTTGTGCAAGCCATCGTCATTCCTCCCTTATATTATTGCAGTAATTTCTGTCTGGTTTCCTTACTTGTATCCTTGCTCCTTCTGCAATCTGTTCTACATAGAGCAGAGAGATGAATCCTCTCAAACTTGGTGAAACCAGGTCATTATTTGCTTAAAACTTGCCAACGGCTCTGCCCTTCATACAAAGCCCTACCGAGTCTAGAGCTCCACTCTCTTTCCAAGGACATCTACTTCTCTCTTGCTTACTGCCTTCCAATCTCAGCATCTTTGTTATCTTTTTTATTATGTTATGTTAATCACCATACATTACATCATTCGTTTTTGATGTAGTGTTCATGAGTAATCAGTACAAAATGGTTCTGAGCATTAAAAAATATTAGATCATTAACTCTTTGTAAAAAAAATTAAAAAGTAGGCTTTCTGTTATACTTCCAAATATTCTGATCTGTAGGAATCTGCATTTTAACAAGCATATGAGGTGATTCTGATGTCAATTGGGCAAGGACCATGCTTTGAGTAAGCACATCAGAGAAAGAGGAGAAACTGAAAGGAAATGAGAGTTTGAGAGTAGTAAGTTCACATTTTCACTAAGATCCAGCATAAAAGTATAAGATTAAATAACAGAACTAAAAATCAGATTTACAATTAGGCAGCCTTTTTCTTCTTGGTCAGGACAGATAAACGGTGGAAGATAGACTGCTTTTTTTTTTTTCAGAATCATTTAAAAATAGATTCTCATCTTTCTGGAGTGATTTTTATGATACTCTATTTTAAGATATCAGATTAGCCAAAATGAACTTGCATTGTTCTTTTCAAGTGCTGTGATCATGACTTTTAATCTTTTTAACAGCTATGAAGGGGTAGAGTAAGTATCACGTTAAGAACATTGATAATAGGGCCAACTTTTCTTTGAGTATCAAATGAATCAAATACAATTATACTTTTTAAGTTAACTTTCTGCCTACATTCTTAATGGTTCTCATTCTCTCTCTCTCTCTTTATCAAGGTATACATTTTTAGGCATAAAGAAGGGTATAGATTTTTAGGGATAAGGAAGGTCATATAAAAATATCAAATATTTCCTCCCTTTAAAAATTCATGTTTGGTGCAGGGCTTTGTCAATAGGATGGGCACTCAGGAAGGGCACAATTTCTGCCATTTTAATTTAATAGTATGACATTTTACACTTCTCAGTGAGGGATTAAATAAGACATCTATACCTAGCACAGTGTAATAAAGGGGAGGAAAGAAGGAGGAATTGAGAAAAAACAGTAATTTTTTTCTTTTATTTCCTAGACATTTTCAAATATTCCTGTACTGCCGTGTTGAATACCCAGATAAGATCTTAGCTTATTTCAAAATGTCAGGGAACTAAATATTTCCTTTGTTTTCTTAAATAAGTTTTAAAATAAACAAATATGCAATGGAGAAACAGGCTCAGGGATCAGGTTCTAAAATGATCATTTTCCTCTTTAAGATCCCTATCAGGAGTGTGAGTACAGTTCTACTTAGCATTTCCAATCCCACATAAATACAAATATATACACTTTCTATCTCCAATTATATATCTAGCTATTTCAGAGACCAGGAATGATAAAGCTGTCCCTCTGTAACTGGGACAGGGCTCGCCTGCATGACACTAAACAGTATAAGAAAAGGAACAGCCACAGAATTTGAAGTGATCAAACATATCTTAAGACTTCAATTTAAAAAAAAAAAAAGAGAGAACCTGAAAGAAACATACACAATATTATGATGGAATGGATCTTTCTTTTTAAACCTCCGGAAACCTCATGAGATTACACAACCCAATTTACAAGAGAATTGGGGGCAAATTTCAGAGATTTATCATTCAAACTCGGGACTTGTTTATTTCATTTTATATTCACTTAAAATAGGTGTTTTAAGTATGAACTAAAGACATCTATATGTAGATGAGGTAGAGCCCTAACTAAATCGAAAGCATAATTTAACCTTGGTGACCTAAGTGAGGATTCAAACTTTCTTTATATTTTTATTTGTCATTAGAGTATAAGAAATTCAGAACTGTGGAGAATGTCAAATACACATGGATTGATCTTCAAAAAGCCTCTCAAAAACTCACAGATGACAGTATAAAAAGAAGAAACAGAAGATAAACAGAAGTATTCTTTTAATATAATTTGAGAAAACAAATAAATTTGATATCTTAGATAAGATATCAATAACCCTTTGTGAAGACGCTAAAATGAGTAAGAAATATACTCTGATCTATTTAAAACATTTTTTTTTTTCTGTTGGTGATCTACGGATGATCTCAGTTGAGTTTGTTAAATAAAGTAGATATACTAAATATATACTTACTGGTTGTGTTAAAAAACAAAATTCAACTGAGTACATTTTTAAAATCTTATTGGCTTTATTCGATGATTCATGAATGAGGCAGCATTTCAACTAGCAGATACAAAGGAGCACTAAGGAGCTGTACAAAATGGAAAACTTAGTGGCAGAAGGGGGTGTGGCAAGGAAGTTAATAACAGAGTGGATTGTTTGTGGCAAAGTCACCTTCTTTTAGGGGACTGCGGGGGGTGGTCTATCAGGCAGATTACCTCACTAGTGCTGACCAGGTAATTTCAGATTGGTTAAAATTCTTCTCCAGGGAAAGGTTGAAACTTAATTAAGTTAGATATTAAGTCTCAGATTGGTGACCTGGGTTTAGCACAAGGGACTCTATTTGGGGCCTGTTTCTTTTTTAACAATTAGCAAAGAAGTTTTAGCATAGCTATAATTTGCTCCTAAGAAAGTTATTAATAGAAAGGGCAAAATAAAATTTTGCCGGCAAAAAAAATTTGCCGAATCAATCAAATTATAAAACTCTTCCACTGCCAAAGAACAGAATTTTGAGCAACCTGGAGATAGGTCACAAGGTTTTACTTCAAAGGTCTTAATGAAAATAACAACTAATATTTACATAAAACCTTTATTCCTTAACAGTTATTTCACATTTTTTATTCCTCAAAACGACATGTATTTGTATTATTATTATCTGCACTTAAAAAAAGCTAACACTGAAAGAAGCTGAACTGTCCATATCTGGTAAGTTATATGTTTAACAAATGATGGAGCTGAAGTCTGAATGCTACTTCTTTGACAACAATCCTACATACACCCCATCTAGTGACCTATTAATATGGATGCCTCTAAGGCCTTTATTTCAGACCGATTCATATGCAGTTTATGAAAAATAATCAAATCTTTTAATTTGTATTCAAAACCTATGACAACTACAGAGATACTGAATAGTTGCCCAGCTCTGGTTGGTGTGGATGAACCTGCCCAGATCCCCCTTCAGAGAAGGATTTGTCCCCTGGCTCTGAGGAGTGTGCCATTCCACCTCTATAAATGAGCACATGAAGAAATAAAAGCATGGCTACTTGCCCCACACAGCGAATGTTGATGGGGAACAATTTGTTGGGCCTCTGTGGCAGTCTGATCCCTCCTGCCCCATCTTGCTTTCACCATTCCCTTCACAGTAGTGAATCTCTAAAAAACATCCTTGTCTCAGAATCTGCTTCTCTAAAACCAGGACTGGCTACATAATTTGTGGGGTCAGTGCAAGAGAGAATCCTGAAGCCCTCTTTTAATAGAGTCTGACTGCATTATGTATAATTGATCGCTGATGTCTTTCAAGCCCCATAGTAAGACAAGCCAGTAAGAAAGCTTGCACTCCCTCCCAAGGCACCAGATGGGAAAGTGCAAGTCAAGCAAACTCAGCTATGCTGTGAAGATTCTCATACCAGTCTGTCCCCTTTATTTTTTTAAGATTTTATTTATTTATTTGAGAAGAGAGAGTGTGAGAGAGAGAGAGAGAGAGCACAAGTGGGGGCTGAGGGGGGCAGAGGGAAAGAGAAGCAGGTTCCATGCTGAACAGGGATACCAGGCTTGATCAGATCCCAGGACTCTGGGCTCATGACCTGAGCTGAAGGCAGACACTTAACTGACTGAGCCACTCAGGCACCCCAAACAGTCTGTCCCTTAATCACAATAAAAACCAATGCCATTTGCCCCTCATTCATTGGAGCCATTTTGGATCTGCTTGGGAACTTATCCTATTCTCCTGAAAAAACATTATTATGTGACTAACAAAACTTTTCGTACCCTCTGGGTGCATGTGTGGCATCAATAGTTTCAATATCTGCATCGATTTTGGGTTGGGGGGTTGATCTTACCCTCTGCAGGATATCACAAAATATCCTTGTACAAAAACTGTTAAAAGTCTCAAGACCGTGATAGCAGAGAATTAAACTAAGTACAAGGCCATTCTAAAACCGGGGCCCTGGGGGGTCTGGCTGGCTCAGTCAGTTAAGCATGTGCCTTCAGCTCAGGTTATGATCTCAGAGTCCTGGGATCAAGTCCTGTGTCCAGCTCCCTGATCAGCTGGGAGCCTGCTTCTCCCTCTCCCTCTGCCCCTCCCCCTGCTTGTGCTCTCTCTCTGACAAATGAATAAAATCTTAAATAAATAAATAAATAAATAAATAAATAAATAAATAAATAAATAACTGGGGCCCTGGGCCACTTCACATGTCACACACACAGAGCCAGTCCTGTGTAAAACCTGACCTGTGACACCAACTCTCATTAGTCTTTGAGTTAATGTAATCTTAATTGGAAAAAACATAACACACAGTCTTTACCTCTCCGGGTAGTCGTCCTAACATTCTGATACTTAAAGTTGTTCTCCATTTTCCCTTCCTCTTGGTGTTTACTACTGTGCTTCCACCCTCAGTTGGATGAGTTTTCATAATTTCCCCAGTCCTATCACTTGCCTGCTTCTAAGAAAACCTTCCTGCTACAAAGGATCATTAAACTGTGCATTCATATGTCCTGTTCCTTCGACCATAAGGGAATGTCTATCACAGATAATTATGACACTACGTAGATGCATCTTCTTATCCTTTCTACCCTCCTAACCCGGTCTAAATTCTACATTCCCACATCAGATCTTCTGTGTGCAATCACTGACAACTTTCTTATCCCCCCCTTCACTTGGTCACCCTCCCCTGGCCAAACTCTAATCATAGTTAAAGTGTACCTGCCACCTGAATTATATCAGACCCTCTGAACCTGGACATGGTTCACTGTCTAACTTTAAATTCATAACCATTAACTCAAGTGACCATGAGTTTTACCTCTGTATTGGATCATTCCAGTAAGCACAAGCTATACACATCTGCCGTAATTTCTTCCAGATTAAAAAGGAAACTTCCTCCACCTCTATGTCCCTCTAGCTGCTACCCCATTCTTCTGTTTACCTTTAAGAGCAAAACTCTTATAAAGAGTGGCTTATATTTTATATCTCCGATTCCTTTCTTCCTATTTTCCCTTAAATGCATTTCATTTAGACATCTGACTCCACAATATACTGGAAATACTTTTGTTGGGGTTATAAATGAAAGCCACATTGCTAAAGTCATTATTGACTGCTTCCTTTCCTCACAGTCCATATCTCATCAGTTACCATGTTCCTTTGCTCTAATTTCAAAGCATATAGAATTTGACTCTCAACATTCAGAAGAATCCTCTGATCCAATCTGCTACCACCTTTCAATTGAATGCATTTCTGAAGTTCCTTAACTAGTCTTCCTGCTTCTGCTTTGTATTTCCTTTAGCAGATTATCAATACAGAAGCGGGCGTTCTCCATTTTAAACCCAAGTAGACTTAATGTCGCTTCTTATTTAAATTACTCAAATGGCCTTCATCTACACAGAAAAAAAAAGTCAAAATTTCTACTAGAGACTAAAGATCCTATTATCTGACTCTAATATTTGATCTAATACTTGATCTTACCTTATTCACTTCCTCCCAACCACAGTCACGTCCAGGCTGTTTTTCAAACAAACCAGGTATGCTCCTGCCTAAGAGCCCTGGGACTTGTTTGCTCTTCCCGGGGTATCTGATATACCTGAGTCACTTCTAGCAGTCTCTGGTCAAACGGTACTTTCTCAGTGACCTTCTAATATTATTCAAATTAAAATAGTATCCTTTTTCCTAATCAACACTAATCACCAATCCCTATCTTCTACATGTGTTTTACTTTTTCTTCTAGTACTTTTAGCCTTTTGACATATTATATATGTCTCTCTCTATATGAAATGTATATATAGTCCGTTTCTTGTGTGTCTCACATCAGTAGAATAAGTTTCATGATAGCAAAACTCTTTATGTGCCCAGAACATAGCAAGTGCTCAATACACAATTATAAATTAATTAAGCAAATATATCTACTGATAGAGTTCTTATAAAATATTCCTTAGGCTTTTCACAAGTTCTAACCACCTAAGAAGCATCCAATATATTAGTGAATTGTCTATTCCCCGTAAGAACAACTGCAAAGACTGAGAACATTATGAATAAGACTGAAGAGATGGGTGACGCAAATTATTTCCAAAAAGAGGGCAAAATACATAGGCATAATGCAATAACTCAAAATGCACACATTATGTAAGTAGAACCTGTGTAATAATTTCAAACCAGGTATGCTCAAGTAAGTGTACAAGTAAAGGGAAAATGTCCAGACAATCTGGGTCTTGTAAGAAGTAATGGCCAAAAATCTGACGGGTTTTTATTAGGCCATCCTGGTTTTGGCTCATCATGATCCTAGAATATGACTTGCGAAAGCAGCTAGTGGTTGTTTTTCAGGCAGCTACTCTGGCTTTTGGGGTGCATGTGTACGTATGTGCACATGTGTGGGTTTAAGTGAGGAGTGAACAATTTACTGTCATGTGAATCAGATAATTCTGCACTTTTATTATTAGGTTAAAGACAGACAAAATCTAGTTCACTTTTTAAAAAATGTCTTCCTTATGTTTGAGGTTGTTCAAGCTTTCTTCTTAATGTTTTGGCAGGAGTACCAAATGGCTGTTATCAATTTTGTCATAGTTTGATATTAAATATGGGTGCATTAATCTTGCAGTGACCTTTTCCCTGAACCTTGTGCTAGAAAAAGGATGCTGCATCTTCTGTAAGTAACTTCAAGGCAAGATATCATACAGCATTCAAATATAAGCTGTTATCCAGTTAATCATCAAGCATTACCTACTTTCATCAATGTTCAGGAGCTTAATTCCTGGATTACTCATCCCCAAAAAAGCTAAATATAAAAATCAGAAGCATAGTCCCAAACAATAGAACTTTTATACCATGATAATTAGAAAAGGAACCTATTACCCAGGATTATAATTAGTGACTAACATATTAAATGACCTTTAACATTTACCTTAAGCCCTGAATTTCTGGAAAACCAGCAAGGTTATGAATGCCATATTAGTAATCTTTAATCTTTATTACTGCTGTGGACAGAATTTTAATGATTTTTAAATAGGTAGTGGTCACTAACATATCCCTATTAAAATAAAAAAATCTCATAAAAAATTAAATGGATTAAGACTTCAAATGTACCATCATCAAAAGTATTATCTAATTACGGAGTTCAGTGAACAGGCCAAGTGAAATGGTTGGTAATATTAGTTACTTGCCACATGGGAATGGCCAGGATTTATGCACAAATAGATTCTGCTTCTGTTGCAACATAGTAATTAAGAATTTGTCAGGAAAATTTGACCCTCTAGGGTAGAAATTACTTTGTAAAATAAGAATGGCAGAGCACTAGTCTCCTTGCTGCACATAATTTAACTTGATTATTTATACATCAAAGAGAGTCTGCAGTGACTGCAGTATAATATTTAAGTAGAGGGATATTAAAGAAAGAAGCATCTAGTGAAATCTTTTTCCCAAATCTCCGTGAGAAAATAGAAGAAATTTTCATAAAGCATTTCATTTTGCATATAAATTGGGGCCTAGATTGTGCCTGTGAATTTACTGCTGTCAAATTTAATTTTTCTTTAATTCTTCAGGCCCTGATGTGAAAGGCTCTGTGTGCAGGCTGCAATTTTCAATGCTTACAGGTAGCACCCGGATCGATAATGTGTCTTTATGAGAAATTACCGTTAATGTTATTGAGTATGCATTTTGTTTTATAGGATAATAAGGTAATATGAAATGCCAATTCATTCATTAGAAGAGAGCTAAGTGCTTAAATGAAATGGGTGACAGGGCTGAAAAAAGATGTAGTTATGGGCAGGAAGGCAAGAATGGATTTTTAATGATCTAATACTTAAAGGTTTAACCATGTTTTTGCATTTTCTTTTTATAAACAATTCAATTTATAAAATAAAGGAGTTTATTTAAATCAGGGAGTGTGTTTTGGCTGAAAACTCTCTGCAAACAAATAATATTAACAATTTGGTTTCAGAACATTTTTCTGATGGGTTACTTTTACTGGGATCTCAATATGAAAATTAACTAAAAACAGACATGTCAGTATGAAGTAAATGCTATAAAAATCACCAGAACATAATAGAATGTCACGAACAAGACCAAATTTAACCTTGTAATAAAAGAAAAATGTATTTATGTTCCTAAAAATATAAAAAAATACTCTTACTTTTTATAAGGAAATTCTGAAATTCAGTCAGCTATAGAAATGCAAGTACATTTACAAATTTGGGAAACTATGACCCAAGTGATTGTACTTCAGGCAAAAGGAATGACTTTTTTAAAAAAATTAGTTAAACTGAATGTGAATTCTAGTATTGATATTAATATTGACATTGAGGAAATCTACTTTCCACACCTTCATGAGTAAGAGAATTCTCAACCAGCCCTACATTATTAAGCTGAGGGGCATTCTAATTATCTAGAAAGTTGGATGGACTCATTAATGGATGTCTGTGATTTTATAAAGATCCGGTATGTATTCTACAAGAAAACCATTTGGGAACTCAGTTAAACACGATTTTTGGCAAAATATAAATAAAATATCTCCATATTGAATAATTTGAATGAAAACGACTTGCTTTTACCATCTTACTATCTTATAATCACATATAATTCTGAAACCAAGATAAACCTCATTGATGTGTTTAAACACAGTGTCATGAACAAAATGTTTTTGAGCTGTATATCTCCAGAATAAAATTGACACTAACGTCTCTGAGGATGTTCCCAAATCAAAGACTCGGATTCAAAGGAACCAAGCATGAACATCAACAATTATATGCAAAAGAAAATAAAGTAATTTAAACAACCGTTTGTCAGAACTGTACTGATTCTTTTACGGAGTAAAACAGTAGAAACTTGTAGAAGAAAGGTGCGTACCTTGATTGCAGTATTTGCAAAGCCAGATTGTGGAGAACAAAGTGCTAAACGTACACAGGCTTTGGAGTCAGAAAGACTGAGAATCAAATCTCAGCTCTAACGCCTACTGGTTGTTTCAACTTAGACAAATGATTTAACCTCTTCAAATCCGTTGTTGTTGTTGCTGCTGTTGCTGTTGTTATAAAATGGTCACAAAAATATGCAACTTATCACAGCTAATGCTATCCATTGAAGTTAAACTGAAATTTGTTCCCGTCTGAAGCGCAAGCACAAATATGTCATACTTGAGCTATAACTTCTAGCTAGACACCAAACTGATAAAATTGCAATCCTGATCTTCTTTATTGTAATGCAGGTGCTCAACTTTGCTAAAGAATCACCACAGTTTAAACATTCTATATAGCCACAAATTTATATTCAACCCCAATCAGGTCCTCTGATCTTTGGACAATCTTTGGTCTTCTCAATCAACTTCCATTTCCACTTCTTTCAACAACTATTCCTTTATCTTCAAAGCCCCTTGACTCCCCCATCCTTACCCTCTACAGCCAAACCTCTAGATTATGGGGAAATGTGAATCTGTAAACATGAATTATTAGCTCTTGCAATACCTACCCTAACCTTCCGAGAGAAATGTATACTTTGCCCCTTCACAGCCGATCATGACCCAGACACCTGTTCTTTATTTCATAAATGTCTTCCAGGATTTTTCTTGGCTTTCTCAGAGCTTCTAAATGTGTATAATGTCTCTAAGCAGGTCCCTTCCCCCACCAAAGAAAAAAGTAATTACAAGGAAACTTACTTGAAACTTAAATCCCCTTATTATCATCTCATTTCTCTTTTCCCTTTACCAGCATGTTTCTTCAAATACACTGTCTCTAACAGTACACTGAAGCTGTTTGTCAGAGTAACCAATGACTTTCTAATTATACAGCCAGTGGACACTTTAAAAAAATCTTTTTTGATCTATTAGAACAGTGACAATATCACCATTTTTTTAATTTATATTTAGGAAACCATTTTCTCTCTTTTTGACTTGTCTTTTCTCAATAGTCTATGGGTCTCCTCTTAAATGTCTCTCAGCATTGACCTGTGGTCATTCTCACTCCACATACACTCCCTGAAGACTTTTTTCCACTTTCAGAGTTTTCATTACCAACCAATATTTATGACTCCCATTTGTGTATTTCTAGTGCCAATATCTGTAGTTCAGAGTTATAGATCCGACTGCCTGCTGGATATCTTCAAAACTATCTCAAACCTGGTATGAGCTTATCTTTCCCTATTAAATTATCCCTGTCTCGGTATAACCTATCTCTGATAGAACAATTGTCCACATACAATGTAAAAAACAATAATATATTTGGGATACAATATTAAATTCTTCCTTTTCCTTACCTCAACTTCCAGAAAATCTCCTAATACATTTATCTTGGAAATTGTTTATAGACCTACAATCTTTCCTCAAGTCATGCTACCATTCCTTTGGTTTGGACTCTCCTTGGGTAATAATGGGCCTTAATGATGAGTGCCTGCCTAGTGCCTGTGCTTTCCAATCCATTCCCCAAGAAATCACCATTAATATTCGGTCTCAAATAAGACCTGGTCATGTGCCCCGCCTGCTTTTAGAACCTTTCAGTAGAATCTTGTTGCCTATGAAATCCTCACACTATAAAACCTTCACATTTTACTATTCTACACTGTATAGCTCTCATGACCTATCTAACTCACCTTCTCTCCTGCCTTATCCTGCCTCTTACTTTAGGCACTTGGAATCAAATGACTTGCTGTTTTCCTCATACGACATGCTGTTTCACAGCTCTATGCTTTAAGTCATGCTGTTTAACTGCCCTGAATGTACTTCCCCACATTCTTTGCCTGGCCAACTCTTACTCGTCCTTAAAACTTTAGTTCTCACCATGCTGTCTTCTTGGGAAATCTTCCTGTATCTCCCCAGTCTAAGTGTAAATACTTGGCACTCCCCTGCTGCTAGCGCATCCCCATAGCCCTGCTCTCATGTCATGCTGACATTTTTGTCTTTCTCACCTTACTAGATGTAAGCATCTCATCAGCAAGGGCTATCTTTTTCTTTGAGAGGGATTTCTTTAGGATTCTCAACTGACTGGAGTGAGACATAATACCGTTTTATGTTTCCGATAACTGACACCAACTCAACACCTTTCCCTTTCTCATTTGGTTAGGAGCACCCTCCAAAACTCTGTTCACTTCTGTAACTTGCCAATAATTTCAACTGTTAGGAGAGCAAACTTCCAGTTCTTTTTTTTTTTTAAGATTTTATTTATTTGAGAGATAGAATGAGATAGAGAGAGAGCATGAGAGGGGGAAGGGTCAGAGGGAGAAGCAGACTCCCTGCTGAGCGGGGAGCCCGATGTGGGACTCGATCTCGGGAGTCCAGGATCATGACCTGAGCTGAAGGCAGTCGCCTAACCAACTGAGCCACCCAGGTGCCCCTTCAAGTTCTTAAGACCCAGATATATCTGTTTTAAAATTCACTTTAATTAAATGCTTTTAAAAAACAAAAACAAAAACAGGTGCCTGGGTGACTCAGTTGGTTGAGCGACTGCCTTCGGCTCAGGTCATGATCCTGGAGTCCCAGGATCGAGTCCCACATTGGGCTCCCTGCTCAGTGGGGACCCTGCTTCTCCCTCTGACCCTACCCCCTCTCGTGCTCTCTCCCTCTCATTCTCTCTCTCTCAAATAAATAAATAAAATCTTTATTAAAACAAAACAAAACAAAACACCAAACTTCCTCTTCTCTCCCTACCACCTCCTTGCTTCTCTTTGTAACATTGACTAATTATAGCTCCCCTTTATGGATGAGTATACACATGAGGCACATTTGATAGTATTTAAGAGATGCTTACAGGAGATAGGATGCATCCATCTAATTCCCTGTCAAGACATATCAGATGGGTTTTAATCAACACCCCTATGTGCATGCACATACATACACACACACATGCAAACATGCACTGCTATCAAGATTAGTTTTTTCCAAACTTAGTATATGACATTTTGGGGGTGGTTAACATGGAGAGGACAGCTACTTATTGAAGTACCTGCTTGCCACTGTAGCTCCAAAGGTGGGCTGCAGCATTGTCATCCCCTCTCTCAAATCTCTCACCTCATGCCTACACCTTTCTCCAGCCCCAGCAGGAGTAGGTACTCATTCATCCATCAGTTTGGAAACTTTCAGATGGGAGAGGGTGAATATCCCCAAATTAATGGAGAGGCACCCCAGTTTGAGGAGGGACTCTCTTGGGGCTTCTCTCACTCTCCCAAATAGAGCTGTATTGAGGAAATAGTCTTGATTTATTAACACTGCTCTACTCCAAAGCACACACTCTCTTCTGCCAACCAGAGATAATACTGATTGGGCTGAAAAGATCCTCTCAGTTCCAAAAGCTCACAGGTCCCTGAATCTAGGTTGTTAAAACTTGTATTCACTTATTTATTCAGCAAATATTCATTGAAGCCTATTATATGCTGACCAATGTAGTAGATGCTTGGTTGATCACAGTGAATAAAGCAGACAAAATCTCAATTGCTAGTACCTAGCGTTTTATCAATGGTATAGTTGGTGATCAATAACTATCTGGGAAATGAAAGCAGACAAATTACTTGATGTATAATGGTGATAAAATAGACAGTTTTCTTATTCCTGTTAATGAAACTGTTAAGGTTTCAATTTAAATTAACTTTCTAACTTCATAGTTAATTTCACTGGGTTGCATTTGCAACTCAAAATAACCCATTTTAAAGTTTTACTAACTGTATTGCTCATAATAAACCTCAGGCTAAGTTGAAATAACACAAAATTCAACGTCTCAGTACCTTGAAATAAAGATGCTCAAGTTGCATCCATTATGGGAATAGAAACTCCACTATTTAGAATGTCACTTGCAAGGCCATCTGGGTAAAAGGAGAGCTGGGAAGTCACCACCCGGAAATTAAATGCCACACCCTATGTGCTCACGGACATTTAGGCAAAAGAGTAGCACGACCCATAAATTTGCAACAGGAGCAAGGAAGGTAATATTCCCATTTACCATAAAAAACAAAGAACAAATTCAATGTTAATAAATTAAATTTCCAAGAGGCAAACCACCATCCCTGAGTTCTAATCATGGCCTTCCATCTTTCAATGTTGACCTCTCTTATAGGCTTTTCTGACAGTCTTATGATCTATGTTATGTTGTAGTAAAATCAAACATTAAAAGATCCTTCCAAAAACCAAAACCCAGGAAACTCCTTTGCCCGAACCATTCTCTATGTCTGAACTAATAATCTGTTGGGTGGAATACAAGATACTCTTTGAAAAAATGATAGGATTTTGAAATCCATATGAACACAGGTGATCTAGAACAGGATTTCTCAATCTAAGAATTATTAACATTTTTGATAGTATAATTTGTTGCATGGGGCAGTCCTGTGCATTAGAGGATGTTTAGCAGGACTCCTGTTCTCTACCCACTAGATATCAATAGCTCCTCTCTCAAGTTTTGCTAACCAAAAATGTATCCAAATATGGACAGATGTCCATATGGTAGGAAACATTCCCAGGGGGCAAAATCACCTGTGGTTGAGAATTGCTGACCTAGAAAAACTTATTATAACCCTAGCAACCTTCATATCATTCTGTTTCAAACTTGTAATGCCATTAAACAAATCTCTCTAGCTTTTCCATCTCTAAAGAATCTCATCCCTGAAGACTTTCCTATGTGTCTGCATCATCAGAGATACCTTTTATTCCAGCAGTAGACATTAACTGCCCATGCTAAGTTCATACCTAGTTTACATTTCTCAAACAGGTACAGCAAAGTCTTCTTTTCCTCCAGCTGGAACCACATGATGTTCTCCATTCCTTACAGGGGCCTACATTGATGGCTGTCCCACTGGAGGAAAAGAGGAAACAATAAGGTTGAGAAGAAGAGTTTTGTTTTTTTTTTAATATTTTTATTTATTTATTTGAGAGAGAGAGAGAGCACATGAGATGGCGGGAGGGTCAGAGGGAGAAGCAGACTCCCTGCTGAGCAGGGAGCCCGACGTGGGACTCGATCCAGGGACTCCAGGATCATGACCTGAGTCGAAGGCAGTCATTTAACCAACTGAGCCACCCAGGCACCCGAGAAGAAGAGTTTTTAAAATTAGTACTATTTAGGCTGAAAAGAGAAGTAATCTTGACTTAAATGGTCTCGAATCTTAGGGACATTTCTAATCTTGGAAAGCAGAGATTCCATAGGTAGGACCAGCTTAAGACTTGGTACATTGGTCTAGAAATGTTAATAATCTTAGGTTTTTTTCATTTCTCTTGTCTGGCATCCATGAAGCTGGATATATCTTCACACTGGGGATAGGTGGCTACATTAGTTTTAGGTGACACGAGGTGTCATAACAAGATCCAAAGTAAGAACTGAGTTTGTCTCTCTGTGGCTCTTTTAGGATAGAGAAAACTTTTCTAAGAATAGAGGTTGCTGGACTGGGAATTAGAAAACCAAGTTTACTCCAAATTACTCCAAGCGTTGGGGCAAATGTATTATTAACTGTCAGCTTCAGTTTTTAGATGGAATGACCCTAAAAACCCTTGCCCACTTTGCAACTTTATGAACCTCTATAAAATGTTTCTTTTCTTGGGCATAAATATCTAATTGGAATCTGAAAGACGAATAAGCACTAAAGTGAGTTCACTTTCTCGTTGGAGAATGAAATTTATTTCTCTTCAGATGACTTCATTGTTAAGTTTTGTTTTACTCTCTCCTGGAAAGTGAATGACTCTCAGAGCCTGGAGGTGTTGCTGCATGGAGGGAGGGAATATCTTCTCAGTCCTTCTGAGGTCCCAGAGGCACTACCCATCTCCAGCTCATCCAATCAATAGCCAGTTAGGGCTGCGGAGAAACAGTGAGTAAAAATTACGGAATCGATCTGTCCTGCCCCACTTGGGCCATCATTCACTCTCTGCACTTCCGAGGTTGTGAAGGGACCACTCAGGTTAATGGAAACACAGTGACAGACTTGATCCTGCATTTTCTCATTTCTCCTCTCTTGCCCTGGAGTGAATGTATAGGTCTAAGAGTCAGAGAGGCCAGGAGAATCATGATGGAAATTCCCATCTAGACATCTTTCAAAATTCACCAACTCTAATAACACTTATCTATTTACTAAACTAGGGGAAAAGAAACATAACTTGGGGAAGTGAGAGGAATTTTAACCTGCCAAATAAATGTGGTACCTGGCCAAAAATAGGAAGGGCCTTAATTAAGGCATGGGAAACTTACCCCATAAAATGGAGATCACAGTTGTTTTGCAGTGAGTCTAATTACTGATATTTTCAATGTACTTGACTATTATTTACTTTTAAATGGTCCTCTTAAGAAAGCTGTCATTAAATTAAAACATTTAACCCTTTTTAATGATTACTGAGAATCACTTGCAGTTCTGTACAAATACCAAACACCATGATACAATGGGAAAACTTTTGTTAAGTAAATTTAGATTCTAATATTAATCAGTTTTATAATGTTGAGCAAGTAATTTAAAAATTGTAGGTCTTTTCCCTTTAGTCAAAGATAAAGTGAATTGGTTAGTGTAGAGTCTCTCTATGATCCTTTCTGGCTACAAAATTCTTAATCTGTGATTATTTGATTTGCATTTAAAAGGAAAGCTGATTATGCCATTTATCCGCAAGATTAGGCATAATAAAACCCTGGTTAATTCCACATTGTTTTGAGGCCTGCAAGCCAAAAGAATAAAGTGAAAATTAAAATTGTTTTCAATGTATCTTGTAATAATGCACAAATCAATTAAAAAAACACCAGTAAGTTTTTTTGAATGTAAAGTTCATGAAATGTCTTAGGGATTCGAATAGAATCTGATCAAACTAGTCATCTGAGCGAAGAAAAAAAGGATAACAAAAAGCAAAGAATGAAGTATGTGTTATCATATGTTAAAATCAATTTATTCTAGCCTGCTATTCTACTGGGGCCGCAGAATGACTGATGTCAACATCCCAGGGCGAAATGAGAGACAATCGTGCAAAAGGAGGTTTAGAGAAGTGGATGTCTAACTCAGCTTCCTCACTCACAATGAAGGAATAAAATGGACAGCGTTTTGATTAGATAGGGACTTCTTTGGAGGATGCTGTGTGTATGAGAGGGACGGTGGTGCTTCTCACTCCACAGTTGAATTGAAACTTTAAGGAGACTACTTATCTTAATGCATCCCCTGCAGTTTGGTAGACACAGTGGACAGCTTCTGACTCATACTCAAGAAATCTGAAGCATGAGAAACTGGTTGTTTAACTCCTCTGACAGCAGAGGGATTAACCTCTGCTGTCTGAATGTTTCCCTAGGACCAGATGTGGTCAGGCAAAAGAAAAATATTTGGCCTGAAATACTTGGCTTTGATGCCATCCAGGGGGACTATCCATAGGAGCTCGATGTCCCCAGGGGGGAACAGGGGGGACAAGTGCGTGGAGGAAAATACTGTATTTTCTAGGGTCTAAGAAAGAGGTTATAAACCATAAACCAGAATATTTAACCTCATAAAGGGAACCTGCAGTGAATCATCTTCAGCTATGGTGCGGATCTTAGTATACTATCTCTTTGAGATCCTGATTTCAATTTTCTTAGATAAATATTCAGAAGTGGGATTGCTGGATTATATGATAAATTCTATTTTTACTTTTTTGAGGAACCTCCATACCGTGTTCCACAGAGGCTGTACCATTTTGCATTTTCACCAACAGTGTGCAAGAGTTCCAGGTTCTCCACATCCTCACCAACATTTGTATTTTGTTTTCTTTTTTTTTGTTTGTTTTAAAGATTTTATTTATTTATTTGACAGAGAGAAAGAGGGCAAGAGAGGGAACACAAGCAGGGGGAGTGGGAGAGGGAGAAGCAGGCTTCCCGGTAAGCAGGGAGCCCGATGTGGGGCTCGATCCCATGACCCTGGAATCATAAACTGAGATGAGGGCAGATGCTTAATGACTGAGCCACCCAGGGGCCCCTGTATTTTGTTTTCTTGATAATAATTATTCTGATAGGTGTAAGGTGATATATTATTGTTTTGATTGGAATTTCTCTGATGATTAGTTATATGAAGCATTTTTTCATATACCTGTTGGCCTTTTATTTGTCTTCTTTTGAGAAATGTCTAAATTCTTAGTCCATTTTTTTAAAGCACTTTATTTTATTTTTTAAGATTTTTTTAATTTATTTGAACAGAGAAAGAGCAAGAGAACACAAGCAGGGGGAGCTGTAGAGGGACAGGGAGACGCAGGCTCCCCACTGAGCAGGGACCCTGACCGAGGGCTTAATCCCAGAACCCTGGGATCATGACCTGAGCCAAAGGCAGACAGACGCTTAACTGACTGAGCCCTCCAGGCACCCTCTTAGTCCATTTTTTAATCAACTATTATTTTTGTTTGTTATTGAGTTGTAGGAGCTCCTTATATATTTTGTTGGCTAGCCCCTTATCAGATATATGATTTGTAAATATTTTGTCCCATTCTGTAAGTTGCCTTTTCACTCCATTGGTAGCTCCCTTTGCTTTGCAGAAGCTTTTTAGTTTGATGTAATCCCCCTTAATTATTTTTGTTTTTGTTGCCTGTGCTTTTGGTGTCAAATCTGCAAATCATTGCCAAAAACAATGTCATGAAACTTTTTTCCTATGTTTTCTTTTAGGAGCTTTATAGTTTTGGTTCTTTAATTTTCATGCATTTAAATGTTAAGTTTTAGGTGTTCAAATCTTTAATCCATTTTGAGTTGATGTTTGTGTAAGGTGTAAAATAAAGGTCTAATTTCATTCTTTTGCATGTAGATACCCAGTTTATTTAACACCAGTTGTTGAAGAAACTAGCCTTTCTCCCTTGTGTATTTTCGTACCTTTGAAGGTGAATTGACCATATTTGCATGGGTTTATTTCTGGGCTGCCTGTGGTATTCCATTAGTCTATATGACTGTCGTTATGCTACTACCATACTGTTTTGATTGTGGTAGCCTTGCAATATATTTTTTAAATCAAGAATTGTGATGACTCCAGCTTTGTTCTTCTTCCTTTGGGATTAATTTGGCTCTTTGCAGTCTTCTGTGGTTCCAAATAAATTTGTTTTTTTACTTCTGTAAGCAAATGCCATTGAGATTTTTTTTTTCTTTTCTAAAATACATCTTTTATTCTCTTCCCAATGTATAGGGATAAGTACATTTCACATTTTCTCCCTTTGCAAGTCTAAAAATATTTTTAAGACTTTATATTATACTGTATTCTGGTAACGTTTGCATTATGTTTAATTGTTTGTTGTATTTTTTTAACTTTTTAATTTTAATTCCAGTATAGCAAACATATAGTGTTGTATTGGTTTTAGGTGTACAATATAGTGTTTCAACAATTTTATATGTTACTTAGTGCTCATCATGATAAGTGTACTCTTAATCTCCTCACTTATTACACCCATCCCCCTGCCAACTTCCCCTCTGGTAACCATCAATTTGTTGTCTATGGTTAAGAATTTGTTTCTTGGTTTGTCTTTCTTTCTTTTTTTCTTCGTTTACCTATTTTGTTTCTTAAATTCCACATATGAATGAAATCATATGATATTTGTCTTTCTCCGACTTATTTCGCTTAGCATTATACTCTCTGGCTCCATTCATGTTGTTGCAAATGGCAAGATTTCATTCTTTTACATGGCTGAATAATATTAATATAGATATATACATTCATATATATACATACATATACATATGTGTACATTCATATATCTTTACATATATATACACATACCACATCTTCTTTTTTTAGGGATTGCATTGAATCTGTTGATTGCTTTGGGTAATATGAACATCTTAGCAATATTAAGTCTTTCAGTCTATGAACATGGGATATCTTTCCAATTGTTCATTTATTTTTAAGTTTCTTTCATTAATGTTTTGTAGTTTTTATATCTTTGACCTCCTTCATTAAGTTTATTTCAAAGTAATTTTTTGGGTACTATTATAAATGGGATTGTTTTCCTAATTTTTCTTTCAGTTAGTTCATTGTTAGTATATAGAAACACAACTGATATTTGTATGTTGATTTCATATCCTGCAATTTTACTGAATTCATTTATTTGGTCTAATAGTTCTTGTTTATTAGTTTTTATAGAGTCTTTGGCACTTTATATATACAAGATGATGACATCTGCAAATAGGGAGGGAAAATTTTCTTTCTTTCTCTCTGATTTAGCTCCCTTTTATTTCTTTTTCTTGACGACTTGCTCTGGCTAAAATTTGTACTACTATGTTTAATAGAAGTAGAGTGGACATGCTGGTCTGATATCGATCATAAAGGAAAAGCTTTTAGTTTTTCACTGTTGAGTATTATATTCATCTTTTCCAGTGTAGCAGAGAAGGACTGGTTGACAAATCACACTCTGTTGCTTATGGATTCTGCTTGAAGTGACTCAAGTTACACTCAGATTTCACTGGTCAAAGCAAGTAACTTGTCACTCCTAACTTCAGAAGTGGAGGATCACTTTTCTATCATGTGTCTCAGGGAGAAAAAGAAAAATTCAAATATTTATGAGTGGTGCTAAGACTAACATAAAGTGCAGATAGAAAACAAGAAATTTGCTTTTTGAGATTACATGATCATGTAAATAATGTGCAATTTAAATTACTCAATGTGTACATTTATTGTTACAGTACACACATTATAATTATACTTATTATTATTAATATTAAAGCGCCATTTATAGCTATAATAATTGTGGCTATAAAACATGATATGTGCTGGTAGTAGTTGAAAAAGATTCCTCACTGCATATTTACTATACATGATTCTAGAAAGAAGTATTGCCTAAATGCCCAGTAATGAAATTATGCCTTTCTACCAAGAAATTTCCCAATGATTGTGATGAAGCTTAAATGTTACTTTTAAAGGAGATTTCAATGCTCAATGTTTTGGAAGTCTTGTCACATAATCATTATTCTCCCTTTGAGAAAAAGAGAATCTGAACAAAAAAATTTCATGAAATAGCAATTGATAACATTAAAAGTGGGTTTACCTAACAGCAAATTGTACTTTGTCACAGTGTGCCATGAAAATGAACATTTCAATGTTTGTACCATGGCTGACTGACTTAATATCATGTAATTGACTGGTAACCTAAGAATATGAGACAGCAAAACACTAAAAGGATCTAAGTATCATCAGTAAGTTGATTAATTGGCCAAGAATTATTATCTAAGCTTTGTTAATACTTCTACAAAGTAATTTTTGGACAAAATTTAATAATCTTTGAGATACTAAAATTCCTCCTACTTACGTTGGAAACTTTGATGAAGTCTTTTTTTGTAGGATCCTTTTTCTCTAGTTGACATATAAATGTTAGAACCCCCAAAGTTTTATCTGAATTGGACCCTTGTCTTTTCTCTGTCTACACACACTCCCAAAGGACCTCATCAGTTCCCATGGCTTTGATGACATCTGCATACCAATGACTTCTAAATCTGTACTGTCAGAATGACTGCTCCTTCTATCTCCAGACTCAAACACCAAGCCCTGCTTTGATACCGTTACATAGATATCTAAAATACATCTCAGTTTTTACGTGGCTTATACTAACTTTTAATCCTCGATTTGAAATCTCATTCTGACTGTACTAAAGACTCTATAAAAACAAACAAAAACAAATTTTGAGTTTTATAATGATCATACTAAAAATTTTTTTAGTATTCTTTTTTGATTCTTTTTTCCTTAACTCCTGTCCCAATATCTCAAACTCATTTTCTTTTTTTTTTAAGATTGTATTTATTTATTTGAGAGAGAGAGAGAGAATAAGCAAGAAGGAGGAACGGAGGGAGAGAGAGAAGCAGACTCCCTGCCAAGCAGGTAGCCTGGACGTGGGGTTTGATCCCAGGACCCTGGGATCATGACCTGAGCCAAAGGCAGATGCTTAATTGACTGAGCCACCCAGCTGCCCCTCAAACCCATTTTCAAACTTTGTTCACTTTAATCTCCAAAATATAGTCTATACCTAATCATATTTTTTCCTCCTCCAAAACTTCCACATTTTTTCCAAGTCAATATTATTTCTCATCCAGAACACTGCATCATTATCCCTGATTCCCTTTACTACCCCAACATTGAGTTATTCACCATAGAAAGCAAAATGATCTTATAAAAACTAGATCATCTCCCTGTCTTGCTAAAACCATAAAGACTGCCTTCTTCATGTAGAATGAAACAATTTCCTTGCCTTACAAAGCCCTATCAGACTTGGACTTCCTTATATCATCTAATTCTGTTCTTTCTCCTAAAACTCTACTTCACCCACACTGACCTTTCTCTTCCTTGAGTATATCAGACTTATTTTGGCCTCAGAACCTCTGCATTAGCTCTTCTACCTGAATTTCCCAAAACTAAATCTTAGATTAAAGTACCATCTCCTCAAAATTCTTTGATGACTTGAAGAAGGCAACCATCATACCACTGTACCTTAATTCCCTGCATACCTCTAAATAATAAATAATCAAGTTGATTTATTTTTATTACTCCCCTGTGAATTATTTTTTGGTTATTTTCTGCCTACACCCTTTTAAACATATATACCTCAAGAATAGGGACTTTGCTTTATTCAACCCTGCAATTCTAGAACTGAGAATATTATCTGTCCCTTATTAAATGTTTAGTGAATACTAGTTGAGTGAAAGAACTGTAAATATATCTTTAGGCATGTCATACTTTATCTTTTAGTAAAGATTGATTTTTTAAATGAGGAGTTTGAGCTATATGATTTATAACATTATTTTCATTTTCAACTTATTTCTGAAAATTAGAATAAAATTATTTTCTTTTCCAAAGTGCTTGGAACTAACCATTTTTACCAGCATAGGCAGTGATTATAACAAATTATATAACTGATTTGGAACAATGCTGCTGATACAAATTGTCAGGATATACTTTTAATTCTCATCATCATCTCAAAAGCACTTGCTAAAATGTCCAACTTCCTGAGCTATATTCCTATCTGATAGTTGGTATGGAGATTTTTTTTGGAGCCGATTTCTCTTCTATTTTACTTCTTTTTTTTTTTTTTTGATTCTCAGTGGATTAGTTTTGTCAAGCTTCTAAGTTTTTACTACTCATAGTTAAATAGAATTGAAGCATGCTTCTATTCCTATCTTGAATGAGTAACTAACATGTACATAAACATCTTCCCTTAGCTTTTAAATTTAATTAAAATAATTTTTATTAAGCACCTGAAAAAGATACCATGGAAGAGACAAAGATAAATTTTTGAAAGATAGTCTTCGCATTTTAAAATCTGTAGTTAAATACACAAGGTGCTGTGGAAGAAATGACTAGTTGTGCATTGTTTTCTGCCTTCCCATCTCTAAAAACAGAGACCTCTGCTTTAGGTGGACGCCATGACCACTTTTCCCACATTCCCTTAATGGAAATGATGTGCGTAATTTTCAGGTCTTGTCCCATAAGAGATCAACATGCAACTTTCTAGCTTTCCCCCTCTTCCCCTTTGGCTAGTAAGATGAAGAAACTGGAGCTCTGCCCTTGAACTCAGAGATGAAAACTATGTGTTGACAATGATAGAACTCCTCTAGCAGCTTAGACTACTTACCTGTTACACAAGAGAGAAATAAAAACTATCCCTCATTAAGATATTTTACTTTAGATTATTTTATTACTGCTGCTTAGACTGGACTCTAAATAATACACTTCCCAGTGAACATAGGAGTATGTTTATTTCCAGTTTCAAATATGAATACAAATGAAATTTTAGAATAAAGTCTGGAAGTGGAAGATTACCTATAACATTTTATTATAATTTTTTAAGGATAAAAAGTAATGTTGAGTAAGAATAAAATGTGGCTGAAAATGGGTATGAGAAATCTTTTTGGAGTGATGAAAATGGTCTAAAGTTAGATTATAAGGTTAATTTCATAATTTCATAAATTTACTAAACACCATTGAATTGTACATTTAAAACAAGTGAATTTTTTTTTTTGGCCAAGTAAAGTATATCTTAATAAAGCTGTGTAAGAAAGCAATGCTGTGCTTATATACTAATAAGGAGAGGCAAATTAAGGTATTTTCATGGTATATTTTGTATTTAAATATATTAACAACATTCCAAGAACTTTTTCCTGTAGTTAATGTATTTAAAAATCGGGAAATAACTATAAAGCAAAAATTGGAGATATTCTTTCCCCCAAATGATAACACTAATATAGAATCTCTATTTGCATGATTTATCCATTGTGAAAAGCCACTTTTCCTATCATGAATGCAACTCTATCATAAATCTATATTTACTTACTCAGAGACTACCTCCAATGATTCAGATAAACCAAGCTACATTAATTTCTGTACAAATCTATTAGACTGGACATGTTTGAACAAGGAATAACAGTAAGATAGCCTAGTGACATCAATATGTAGGATGAACAGGAACATCAGAATAGGGTGGAAAGAATAAATGTTTTATTTATTTTTATTTTTTAGAATAAATGTTTTAAAGATACAGTTAGGTCTATCTTCAGACAATGTGGTTTCATATGGATTGCCAAGGAATTGCAAGCCATTAGGAAATTTTACAATCAGGTATAGGTTGGCTTTCTTGAAGTACATTTAGGTAAGCTGTAAAGCAAAGAGACAGTTTCAAGCACGTATTCTTTTTGGTCTCATCCATATACACACAAGTGGTGTCACCACTGATGCTGGCATCTTCAATCACCATGAACCCTGTTATATCCTACCAGAAACTTCTCATAACTCTCAACCTTATCCATATGCTTTCACTGAAACCTATGATTTTATAATTCTACTTTTCACATTATATGGTAATGACATGACAACACATTCATTTCCTAATCATATCATAAGTTCCTTAAAGACAAGGAAAATTTGTTTTAATTTTGGAGCCCCATACCTAACACAGTGCATGACAAATAATATGTACTTGGTAAATGCTTGCTGACGTTGCACGAATTTTCAAGACCTTGTGGCAGAAATTAGCACCTCCGCAAAGTGGATATTTCAACCAAAACTGATCTCAATTTGCCCTACCTTAATGCACAAAAAAGTCCCAAATGATATTAAGATTTTTTTTCAAATTATAAAAAAAAAATACCTTTGAAAATTACACATGGGAAGTCACCTACACCTTAAAGAAATAAACAATGAAGTTTTTCCTTATGAGATATTCAGGATCTAAACCTGCTTTCCAAAAAATAATTTGCTTTTTATCATTTAATAACAATACTAATATTTCTTTTTTAAATAAATTTTTATTATGTTAGTCACCATACATTACATCATTAGTTTTTGATGTAGTGTTCCGTGATTCATGGTTTGCGTTTAACACCCAGTGCTGCATTCAGTACGTGCCCTCTTTAATACCCATCACCAGGCTAACCCCTTCCCCCACCCCCCTCCCCTCTAAAACCCTCAGTTTGTTTCTCAGAGTCCATAGTTTCTCATGGTTCATCTCCCCCTCTGATTTCCCCCCCTTCATTTTTCCCTTCCTGCTATCTAATATTTCTTAATGGCTCTAATTGAACTTCTGAATTTGATTCAGCTACAAATAGAAGAATTTCTGCCTATCTACTATAACATTTTTTACATTTCTATTCTTATTTCATCGAGGATCAATATGTTCTCTTGCTTGTCTTGATATTGAAAACTTGAACTTACTAATTACACAAGATATTTGAAGTGTGCACACACATGTGTGGGGGTCAGGCATGGGTACATGCTGCCACTTTCCTTATTTGCAAAAGCTAGGGCTTTGGTTATGTGGAAAAGCTGTAGAAAGAGTGTGGATAATTCAGTGAATAAGATGACAGTAGCACATATTGACGATGGGTTGGTAGCATTATCCATTGCAATGAAGAATAGAATTTCTATCAATGTTCCTTGTCCCAGAGTGGCACTTCAAAAGTAAATCATATCACTGATTATAGTCTATAAAAAGATTTTGGACTGTTCTAATGGAAGCAATTATTTTTTCCTGGTTCTTCTGTGTAACAGAATTCAGACATACTGATTTTCAGTCATATTAACTTAGAAATAATATATGTTCAGTTAAGTTATAGCTCTTGATCATGTCACATGAATTCTACACCATAAATTACAGAATATTGGAAAGATTTGCCTGCTGTTTATAAAATTCAATACTGAAATACAGGAAAAATACATTTTGTTTTCATTGAAAATTTACATTGGAGACAAATAATACATTTTAATTTCCATAATACGATCTGGGGCCACAGGACATTTGGAATGTCTTATGACCTTGGATTATTCAGAGCAGGTAATTGAATGCAAAGTCTTTTTCCTGTTTCTTGAACTCACTGGGGATACTTTATTTGTTACTTTGGGTCTCAGTAAAGTCTAAAATTTACCTAACAGCCAGTTTCCCAACTATCAGTAATTGACACAAAGCTGCTCAGACTCCAGAGATACTTGTATGTATAAGAGGTTAACTCTAGTTCCTAAGAAATACATGACATGCCAGGGAAAAAGTTATTATGCAAGAATCGGATACAATTAAACCAAAGAGCATATCCTTACTTTGAAATTAGTAACAACCAGTTGAAAGAATTTTTCTCTTTCCTGTCAGCTTCTGTGACATTGTAGTTTGCACTATGAAGGTAGCCTTGATGAGAATCCTTAAGAACACTTTTAAATGTTAAATCTCAGTAAAAACACTTGGAGTGCCAAGTCATAAGAGTCAGTATTTAAAATTAAGGAATATGGAATAGCTAATAGTGATCAAATTAAATTGTTCCCAGCTATTGCTCACTCAAAAATGAATTGGACGTTAGGCAATCAAAAGACATGTTAATTGAAATTTCTATTTTCAGAAGCCATTCATATGAAAGCCCCAGAGTTTACAAGTTCAGTCATTTCACATAAAATTTTCCAATTTTAAGTATACATTATAATCAAGTCGTTTGATATTATAGATAGTGACTTAGTTTAACTGTGAATACGGACATAAAATCCAAACCTAAAAGGAGTACTTAGGGAAGTTTTTATAGCATGGATTTCTTGCTTTTCAGCAAGTTCAAGCTCAGCATGAGGTAAGACTTTGCAACTGAAGATCCAAGAACAAATGACCAACCACGGTGAAACACATAATAATATATATAAATACTCTTTAATGGTAATGTACCCCTTTCAAAGAGAGACAGTTTCAACTCAGCTTTATAACTGATGTGTGAGACACACAATAGAAAAAGGGTAGTGAGAACACAGGGAAATATGTGTTTATGTGGTTCGCAAGAGTTGAATTGTACTTACTAGCTAGCCACTTGTGAATGATTAATGAAGTAGGGGGAAGAAATAGAGAAAGGAAAATAGAAAAGGATAAACGCTTTCTATCTCTCAGATAACAGAAAAGAAAAAGCAATACTCATTGCCCAGAATGATGTTACTTAAAAATCTCTTGGCATTCAGAAGTCAAACTCAAGAGGCCAACGTTTATTTATTCACAGTATTTTAGTATTTATTTAAATCACTTTTTGTCCTTTTTACATCTGAGAGAACTTGCTTTCAGATTAAGGAAAAATATTTTCTCAGTCTAACTGAAATACGAAACTACTCTTGATATTGTTTCCCCTACAGAAATTAAAGGAAGCTTTACAAGTTTTGTTGCAATACTGAAAATTTAGATTTGAAATTCAAAACCACAGATGTAATCACAGCCAGACACTAATTAAGCATTGGGCCAAATTTGGTCCTAGAAATATGTATGCATAATTTGTGACTTTAGTGGAAGTTGTCTGTGTGTTTTCAAGGGCAGACTTTAGTCAAACATTTATTGAAGGATCCTAGGAGAAATGCTTCTAAATAAACGTGGCACCTTTATTTGATCGTATTTACTTATTTTTAAACCTTTTCTTTTTGACTGAGATATATTGTTGGTAAACCTAGTCATTTTTCTATTCCCCACAATCATGAAAGACAAATGTTCTTTGTAATCTTCAAGTTTTTTACTGTTATATTAAAGAAGGGAAACACAAAAGAGATCATAATCCTTTCCATGAGAGTTTCCACTTTTTAGGTTCCTAATGTTTCTAGGATTGTCTCAGGATAGGTTTTGGGTGATGGAGGAATATGTGTGGGAGGGAAGTAAGGAGGGCATTCAGATTCAGCAAAGTTTCCCTAAGAAACCACTTCTTAGCAAAGTTGCTTCAAATATTTTATGGGATTGTTTTGTTTTTTTTGTTCTCTGTGGATTTTTATTTGCTTTAGGATTCCGTGGCATAAAGGAAGAAAAAAAACTTACTTTAAACTGTGTCTTAATGTGATTTGAGAAGTGTCTATGCCTGAATCTTATTTCCTTTCTCAGAAAAATTCTTCAGTTCCATGTAGGATTCTTGTCTCTGAACTTGAATCAGTTGCTGCTCTCCATGAGAGTTGCTCTATAAACTCTGGAAAGGATGTGAGCAATTGAGTAATCTTGAAATGCAAATACACACTATTACTAATGGAATTTGGCAAGTTTCCTCATTGCTCTAATCTTACTTTCCTCATCTATAAAATGAAGATAACAACAAGTATTCATAGCATTGCTGTAACAACCAAAACAAAAACAAGGAGGGAAATGCATAAAAGTGCCTACACTACTACTAAGCACGTAATACGTTTTTAATTATTTTTATTGTTCTTCTTCTGTCTTCTTGTTCTCCTCCTCCTTCCCTGCCACCTGCTGCTTCCCTTCCCTTCCCTTCTCCCTTACTTCTCCTCTTCTAATGATGATGATGATGACATAACGATGATAATCTTAGATCAACAGACTATATCCCTTATATAATTCTTTGTGTATTTTGATGTAGACACCACATAGAAAACTTTCAAACCATGTTCACTTGCCTAAAGTTTTTCGTATCAGATGACAATGGAGTCAAATATTTTTTAGCCATTCCAATGAACCACATATAAAAATGAATTCTTTCCATATTTAGGGTTTTTAGGTCAGGGTTTTTACAACTCATAACCAGTGAGTCCACAATAATTAGTTTCCCACACATTTTCCATTTGTCATTGAAAGATTAATGGTCATGTGGAATTCTGTGAGTCTCCGATGGTTAGGTGATATGCGTTCTGTAGAGCTCCTGTGAAAATCCCACTTTTCTCAGGGCAACTAAGAATACGTCAGAGATGCAGAGCAAAAGAACAAGGGAGAACAGCAAGTTCTGTCAAAAACAAAGGACTTCACCAGTCGTATTTGGAGTTGGGATTACCTGCTACTAGAATAGTTTCAACTGATGAAGGGCTTTTTTTTTTTCTATAGACACAATTTTGACTAGTTATCTCTATTCATTTTGCTTTTTTCTAGGATACCTCAGCACCCACACTACCACAATCATCATTGTGCCTAGGGTTGTCTACTAGGGAAGAAATCACAGTTTTCCTTTCTCTCTCTAATTAAGCACTCAGAGTGTACTACAAGGGGAAACTCAGATACTGAAAGGCAATAATCATGGTGTACTTGGCCATAATCCTCTGTCACCAGCACTCACCAAAAAAATTACTGGCTTTGGTATATACTATAACAATTTAATAAGGTAAAGCTTATATGTGTCCTGGAAAGGATATGTTTTAATTTTATATTCCAAAAAGACAGAATACCCGAGAAACAGAGAAAAGCAAATTTGATAAATTATATATTCTATGTCCCAAGTCAAGCATGCCCATTGCAACTAATAAGTGCAGTTCAAAATTAATTTTGGTCATAATCAATGTGGTCATGGCTGTTTTCTGAAAATACTTCTTTCCTAGTTAGAAAAACAAAAGAAAAAACAGCTATGATGTGCAAAGTAAAATGGTTCTCTTTTGCCAAGGTGAAATTTAAAATTATGTCAATCACCAGCAGGTATTAATTAAATGAGTGCTCATTGGACCTTAACACTAACTTTTACACCATGTCTATAATATCACTTATTTTCTGTTAATGTTATAACACTGGTGATTCAGAAGGATGAAAGCAAGCGAGTGCCTGGCTCCATCCCTAAATGTCAACCGTTTAAGTGGTTTGACTTTTATGTTCTATTTACTTTGGTCAGTGTAAATTTCTATGGGTTTTGCTGGTTAGGGGAAAGGGGATTTGAGGATCTGTAGTTCTTGGTTATTAATATTTGACTTTGTTAGTGCCATCTATTTACTATATGACTTGTGAAAAAAAAAAAGAAGAAGAAATCAGATATTTGTTTGCAGCCCTTAAAATGCATGGGAAGTGTGATCACACATTGGGCCTGCAATCTCTATATAATGCTGTTCTCTTCAGCCTCATCTTTAAGTAACAATGGCCTTTGATTCTTTATATATTTTACTTTTCTTACCACTGTACATGTTTGTAGAATAAGGAATTGGTAGTTTTTTCTTAATATATTATACCCAGAGTATTTAACATTTTGCTTAAGAAAGGTCACAACATGTCAAAAGCATGATCAGTCCATCCCAGGTTTTTGTTTCAGACCATACTACCTACAAATCTATTGTAAGATTCTGCATGTGGCCCTCTATGCCACCATCTGAGCTAAGGGAATGGTCCAAATATTCCCTACACTGAACTCAATTCTACCACTGAATACTGCAGAAAACAACCCTGTGCAGGTAAACAGGATGTCTTACCAGACATTACTCAGTTAACAGTTGAGAAGCTCTCCGACCGAAGAGTCTAATTTAACTATTTGGAATGGGTCATGAGAGGTCGCGTGACAGAGATGTGTAAGTGGAGCCAGAGGGACACATCGGGGGCTCTTCTGCTACTGAGTCATTCAGTTTTACCAAATTACCCTCAATTGCCCCTGTACTTGCTTGGGTGATAGCGCCAATTCATGGACTACAGGGTATTAAAGTAGTTCGTATTTCCTCTTGGCTCTGAACAGTGCATATTTATTATTTTTCAGCATTTCCCTGTGCACAAAGCAGAGAATCTATTTTCTCTATCAGTGAAAATATCCCCTTTAAACATACCCAAGTGCAATCCAGGACCTTTGAAGAGCTTTGGACTTCTTAGTCAATAGGATTCAGCAGCATTCCTAGTTGGGTAATGTGATTTCTACAAATAGTTCTACTAGGGCTCATTCTTCAGTAGCAGGGTAAAAAATAATCATTGATTTCTCAAAGTTTGAGAAATGTCTCTCGCTGCTTGATCCCACATCATTTGCTAAAATTTCTTAGAATGGAGCAGGTCTTGAATTCGATCTGGAATAATCAGTCGATATACATCATTTAAGACAATAGTCCTTAACTTTTCTTGCAATGTTTCTTCTGAGGCACAGTGATGATATTATGAATGTAGTACAGTAAGCTATTCCTAATGGTTATCAAGTTCAAAGCCTGTCACATTAAATTATGATAGTAATGACTGTAAATTAAAATATCCATTTGAAAAAAATTATACAGGTATATTGACTGTCATTCTTTATTTTATTATTATTTTATTTCAATTCCAGTATAGTTAATGTACAGTGTTATATTCATTTCGGGTGTACAATATAGTGATTCAACAATTCTATATATTACTCAGTGCTCATGAAGATAAGTGTACTTTTAATCCCCCTCACCTATTTCATCCATCCCCCACCAACCTCCCCTCTGGTAACCATAAGTTTGTCCTCTACAGTTAAGAGTCTGCTTTTTAGTTTGTCTCTTTTTTCCACCCCCCTTTGTTTGTTTTGTTTCTTAAATTCTACATATGAGTACTCACATATATATCCAAAATATATAAAGAAATTATACAACTCAACACCCCCCCCAAATAAACCCCCAAATGATCCACTTAAAAATGGGCAAAAGACATGCACTGACATTTCTCCAAAGAAGACATCCAGATAGCCAACAGACACATGAAAGGATGCTCAGCATCATTCATTGACAGGGAAATGCAAATCAAAACCACAATGAAATATTACCTCACACCTGTCAGAATGGCTATAACAAGTGTTGGCAAAGATGTGGAGAAAAAGGAAACCTCATGCACTGTTGGTGGGAATGCAAACTGGTGCAGCCACTGGGGAAAACAGTATGAAGGTTCCTCAAAACATTAAAAGTAGAATTATCATATGGTTCAGCAATCGTACTACTGGATGTTTACACAAAGGATGACCGTCATTGTTTATAACACAGACTGTGTCAGGCTGGACTTCAAAACGAGCGTAGAAAAGAAGCCTTTAGCTAACTCTAATGTGTTCCAATCCCTTGTGGACTATTGTTCTTCTGTTACTTTTTATGTAGTATTTCCCATATTGATCATGGCTAAAGAAATAAAGGGGAGCACTTTATTTAATCCCTGATGATGCACTCTTGATCTCCATGAAAGTCTGCATTATGTGCTGGCCAGACAGGGCTATTTGAAGGGAGTTAAGAATACTCACTCTACTCCATCTACTATTGTTTCCTTTATCAGAGTAATGACCCCTTTTTATGACAGCCCAGAATTCTATATTGCTTAATAGTTAAATCCAAAAAGGGTTTGGGCAATTCCACAAGTTCCATTTTATCAGGTCCAATTCAATTCAAACAGAGGGAAGGGCTGACTCAGTCCATATCCTGTGAGTGTGATAAATGCAGAATCCCTTCCTCATAGACAGTATCCACTCCACTGACAGCAATACAATCGTGGAATGTCTAATATTTTCCCTAATCACATTTCTCCCCCTCCTTCTTTTTCTTTTTCCCTCATAGTGCCATCTTCTTTTTGGGTAGGACGTATCTTTTTTACCCATTGGTTAGCCCCATTCGTGATCACTGATCTAGCAGATCTCTTGTTATCTTCTGAATATAGCCTTACCCTCGCCTCTCTACCCACCCCAAGAGCATAGTTAATTACATGCTCTTGCATCTATCCAGTCTGTGTAAATGGCATTAAGTTATATGTATCTTTCTGATCATCACAGAGTCCAACCTAGTTGGCTTTCCCCTGTTCACTGTTCAGAAGATAGTGTTCTATTTGTGGGTCCAAGAGAGTATAGGGAAATTACTTCTCTTGGTGTAAGCTGCAGAAATTTACCTTGATCCATTGCAACACTTTAGGTATCAAACTATCTGAAAGTGTCTTTCCACAAACGTTTTCAGCCACTTGGGGATCAGCCATAACCCAAATAACTCCTTTCATTCAGCTGTATATAAAATTAGTGCTTTGCTCTCTGATCATTTACTCTGAGAATCCGTGCTAGCAGGAATTTGTCAGGTTTGTGCTTGTATTTCTATATAAAGTGTCCCAATCTTAAGAGCATAACCTGTGGAATTTGAGTTCACCTGGATTGGGATGGACTACAATGTCTTTACTAAATCAAGAAAAAAAGTCTTCTCCTTCTTCTGTTCTAGTGTCTTTTTATATATGTCTAGATTTTCACCAGGACTGCTATCAGCAGCCCGGGAATAGTAAGTCTTTATTAACTTTCCTTCTACTTGCATTCTTTATCTATTCACTTACCCAATTTCCCCAGATCTAAATCCATTACCCCAAATTCCATTGTTAAGACTTTCCCCTATAGTTTGACTAAAGGTCTTTGCCACTCCATACCAAGAATACACAAGTAACTATCCCAGCAACAAATACTATGTTTTCAATCCCTCTATTTCTTTTTTAAAAGTGTGTAAGTCATTATAATGTATAGGTCTAAAAGTTCATCATGCCAACTCTGCCAATCTATGTTACTACAAATAGCTAAATTGTCAAATCAGACTAAGGACAGACCATGGCTCTTAACCAGCAACAAGATCTACTAATGATTCAAAGGGTCTAGGTGAAGAGCAGGACATTCTTTCCCTGGAGGATCTCAAAATGTCAAATGCAGCTCCTCCTTGTTGCATTCTCCCACATTGATTCACATTTTGATTTGGGACTAACATACGAGGTTTATGAGTAATATATGCAGGAGTGTTGCTCATAAAAGTTAGTTTTGGAAAACCCTTGTTTTGTATTCTACTTAATTACATAGTTCATGTGACTACTCCCCATTCTCCAACCATCTATGCTCCATAACCCATAAATTCCAGGCTTATCTACAATAAGCAATTCAGACCCACCAGGTATATCCTCCCCAAATATTTTGTAGGTAAGGATTCCTGGTGTTTTTCCACTAGTGTGCTCTATGAATAATGTTTTCAGGGAGGTTTGGCCAAAGTCAGGCTTCCCCCACCCTTCGACTGCCCAAGAAGGGAAGGAATGGGCTGCAAGCCTGATATTAACTCCTTCCTACCCATTCCTGGATGCCTGTAGACAATGGGGTTTGTTTCAGTAGTTTTAAAAGTTTTTATCAAGAGCCATTTTCACCTTCTTAGAAGAGGTCTCCATCATTAGAAAGATTTCTGGATTGGGTAACAATTTCATTTAGAATAATCTTAAATAAATTTTGTTACAAAGATTTTGGCAACTAAAACTCCTGACTGAATAAGAGGCTTTGCCATTTGTGCCTCAGTGAATAAATGAGACTTATTAGCAATTGTCAGCTTTCTTTTTTTCAGATCAAATCTCTTATGCTAAAATCCATTAACACTTGATTATTTTTCAACAAACACTTTTTCAATTGATAGCACAGTTCCAGCTAATAGATCATAAACTCTGAATTACTTGAAATCTGAATCAACTATAGTTTACTATAATAGTATTTTAACTTACTTCAGTCTTTGGGGATTAGTTGCTTTATGAATATCTCATTCCTCATTCAGTGTGTTAAGTGGCAGGGTTTCCAAATTCTTTAGCAGTTTCTTCAGAGTGTCTTGTGGCAAAACACTGGGCCCTTGAGATGCATCACAAACAAACACATAGACAAAACCAGTGTAAAATCAAATAGAGAAGAATCCAAACTCTGACATTTTCCAAACTCTTTTGACGATGACACCCTTTACACAAGCAAAATCTTTCAGCATCTTCCAGAACTAGCATCCTATGTAGCAGTCTTTGGGAAGTGCTGGTCTATGGATTGATTTCAAACTTTTTATTCTAGCAGTCAAGGTTTTCTGACCCTCCAAATTTGTCTAGACAAGCCACACTCTTTTCCAGCTGTCTAGTCTTCTCCTCATTGTTTCATTGAGTCTGTCCTACTCACCCAGACTCGCATTGTTTGCCCCCAAGATAAGCTTTTCTCCTTTCCTTCTCCTCTTCACATTCTATTCTTTCTTCCTGGCTTCAACCTTCAGAGGTTATGTTCTTCTGACAGACCTCTCATTTGTTGGCTTCATACTGTCCTTACTTAGGCCAGTCCTTGACTTGTTTTGATCTTAAATTCATTCCTTTGTTGGCTCTATCCTGTAGTAGGTGCTGATCATTGCAGGTTGTGTTCCAGGCTCTCATGTGACCTGGGTTTTAACTTTTTTTTTCAGTCAGTTGAAGGCTCTGTCGTAAGACTAGGGGGCAAGTGGGAAGGAGCCACTAGGGTTTTTCTCTTTGCTTCTCTAGCAATACTTGCATCTTCTCCATAGCTCTCTATTTGACTACACAGGCCCGCTATGAATCAGCTTCTTCCTTTTGGGCGGCTTTGGCTTCTTCAACACTGACTCCTTCCTTGGATGATCAAGAACAGGAGTGGTAGAAGCTTCTTGCAATTGCTAATTTTGGGGTTGGAGATTCTCATGTATTTTATCACTTGTATGATAATCCCTGGCATGAAATTTCCTCTGTTTAAAGACTTGAAGTGATTTCTAGTCTCACTATTGTATCCTGATTGTATAACATCAAGCATTGATTGAATTACCATTCTATTATTATCGTATTCTACCTTTGCATTAATTTTTAAAATGTATAGTGTCTGTTTTTCCCTGTTATAGGCTTTTAGCACCATATTGTTCATGACAAAGACCTCTTGGCCATACAAATTCTGTGTGTAGTGTGATATTTGGAGATATTTGCAACATGAATAGCTGACAATTACAGCCAAATTTTGCAATGGGAGGCTGAAGGTGGCCAAAATACTTTTAGCGATTCTGGTACACTTTTCAATCATTTTGCCTTAGTATAGAGCATGCACTGGGGCCTCTGCTTTTATATTGCCTACAGTACTTCTGCTCCCCTCTGTGTCCAAACTCCTATCCTATTTTAAGTTAGTGTTCACTTATTCCTTCAGAAAATTAGTTAATAAATTAATTCTCACATCAAATTACCTGAGAAGAAGAGAAAGGATATTCTTATTTTGTCTAATCATTTCAAAGGATGTTGGCTCATTTGCCCTACTTGATGAATGACTGGTGTTCATAGGAAGATTAATTCTTTTCTGTACAATACAGAGAGGATAAACAGAAGATCAGAGGGGAAAGCCCACAACAAAAACAATAACCATAATCATCTTTTTTAGGACTTAGTAAGCAACTAATTGCTAGACAAAACTCAGCTTCTCTCTGACTTCTCATCTCTCTTTTCATTCATCCTTCTTCCCCCCCCAATTTTTTACTCTGTGGCAGCCAGTATATCTATTACCTGAAATAGCAATAGAAAATCTTAACTCACACAAAAAAAGGGGGGTTTGGGAAATGTGTATATGTAATTTAGATAGGAGTCAGTGGATTTCCCCAACACAATCATTGAAATCTATCAGCTTCTCTGTTCTTTGTTGATGAAGGACTTAGAATTCTTTTGAATGGGACACATTTTTCTTCTGTTCGCTACAACATGTTTCTGGTGAAAGGGGGACTGACACAGGAGAAGAATCAACGTGACCCGCGCAGTTTATTCCTTCCAAACCAAGAGCTAGCTTTCCACCAGGAAGCCACTAGGTGGCAGCAGCAATGTAATAGCGAAGCTGTTCGTAACTGGTACGAAGGTATGTTGCGAAGTTTTAGAGGTTTCTTTGTGTGTTTTGTTTTGTTTTCCGCTTGATTATTTTGTTTTGCTTCTTTAGAAGAAAGTACAAAATGAAAACTTGAATTACTTATAAAAAGAGCGATAAAAAATAACGCTTGGGTTGGATGTGTTCTGCTTTTGTGAGCAAGGATGCAACTGAACAGAACTTAAATCAGGGAATCTCACTGTCTTGATGCTGCCAGACAGTGAAGAAGCAAGAAAAAAGCAAATGTGTCAGTGTTTTTCATTCAGACCAACTTTAGCTTAGGATTTAACCCTCTGGTTCTCACATAATGAGGAAATTGGCAAGCAAATCACACCCTTTCAATTTTTTTTTTTTTTTTGGTATAGAAAAGTTCTGTGTTGTTAGAACCACTACACTCCAGCACCTCCCATTATATTCAAATAGTCCTAAAGTGTTTTACAAACAATTAAAAAGCTAGATGGCATACTAATGCTAAAGAAGTTTATTTTGGTGAAATGACAAAATTTTTCAGGTATGCAGTATTTTTTCACTATGCGAATACATGTATTTTCTAAATAACTCTGCACAATATATATAAAAGTATACATATATCTTCTAAATAAATCTAAAACATATTAAAGGATCCTAAACAATAAGAATCACGTACGACAAATTTAGTTAAACCAAGTTGTGCTATAAATACTTTTTCCAACATAAAAGTATAATTAGTAAACAATGGACTGTATAGTTTATGTGACGTGTTTTATTTCTTCAAAGCAAAATGGTTTAGAATTTGTTGAAATTATTTTGCTGTAAAATCTGATTGAATAATGGGAATACACACACAAATACCTGGTGTGGTGTTTCAAGAGGACGAAACGTCTTTCTCCAAATGTCTGTGTGGAGACGGACACAGATGTGCAATGGAAATGTTGACGGTGTCACAATTTATCAAAGGCTACATTATAAAGAGTTTGTGGGTTTGATGAGATGCTTTCTTAACATTGTGTTTCATAGAATATGTTAATCAGCATAATGTAATTGTGAGAACAATTGGTGGGGATATTAAAACGTGGTTTCTAGTCCAAACCATTAAGTAACCTCTGTTCACAGTTTCTTTTTCTGACAATAGTGTTCTATGGTAACTATAGTTTTGTGGGATCCAGTGAAAATATTAAGATTTAGAGTGCCTGAGGTGACGCTCCATATTCTTATTTTTAATGAGCTCGCCATGTGGATCTGAGGCTAGGCCAGTTGTGGGTACCACAACTAAGATACCTTGCAGGAAAGAAAATCTGATGTCTCTCTCCTGGGCCTAAGCAGGTAGGTCAGGTTGACCTATACCTCTTCATTTTTTAGGAGGGTAAAAGTAAAATATTGGCCACTGGCCCATTGTCTATCTGATATTTCGTGAGTTATGGTGGACCTTAGAGTCTCCTATAGCAGGATAAATAATTCTTTTCTATCCCTGGAATGCTTCCATTCTTTCCTTCTCCTAAGAAGTATAATAGGTACAGGGGATATAAAGAACAGTAGAAATAAAAACTACTTTTTAGAGATGCATATATAAATAAAGCATCAGGCTTTAATTTCATTTAGGTTTATATTAGATCATCTAAAAAGCAAACATGACCAAAACTGTCATTTAACTTATTTTTGTAGATTTCAAAATATATTTGCTACATGAGGGTAGTTGAGATAACTCTCAAGTTCCTACATACTTGCATAAATCCATGGAACAGAACTGCTTAGAATAAGAAAGAAGTGGTTGCTTTTATTCTGTAGTTTTCATCAGTAAATAGGTTGCACAATGAGTGGCAAAAATTTTTCCAAGCTAAATTTATTAGGATTACATTTAATTAATATACAGATACTCTTTTTTAACATTTAAATGCAGTGCCATGGCATTAAGAGTGACGTTTTAGTCAAAGAATTGAGACAGAGAGAGAGAGAGAGAAGTACAATGGCAGGGACTTTGAAATTGGCATACAAGGAACAACCATGGAAAAACAAGTGATTTTCGTGACGGTTGTGAAACTCACATGGGTTCTCATTACCTTGTACATATTCCCTCAATCCTTAATGAAGAGTGCAATATACTTAAGCAGCAGGAGATAACTTTTGATATCTATGCTACTTAAGGCAAAGTTGAATTAGCATAGGTGGGCAGACCTATTGAGATGGAAACCTAACCCAAATTAGGCCAAACTCTGTGAAGAGATATGGAAATGAAAATGCTAAAACATTGTGAGAAAGGTGGATTTTATTTTTTTTGCTTCCTTCACATGTACTTTTCCTATGCAGATTTTAGAAAAATAGCAATGATTTAAAAGTTAAATCATCTTGGGACGCCTGGGTGGCTCAGTCAGTTAAGCGGCTGCCTTCAGCTCAGGTCATGATCCCAGGGTCCTGGGATCAAGTCCCACATTGGGTTCCTTGCTCAGCAGGGAGCCTGCTTCTCCCTCTGCCTGCCTCTCCCCCTGCTTGTGTTCTGTCCCTCTCTCTCTCTCTGACAAAAAAAAAAAAAAAAAAAAAATAATCTTTAAAAAAAAAAAGTTAAATCATCTTAATAACAAAAACATCACAATGTATGGTTTGGTCTAGTGGACACAGGACTGTATATATGCACTCAGTTTACAACCTGAAATGGAAGAAAGAAACTGGACACACACTTTGCACATATATTATTGTAAAGTTTGCCTTTGAAGCAACAGATGTGAGTTTTTAAGGTGTTTGGGAGAATTTAATAGCATAAATCAACCTATGTTGACAGGGAGTCACAGATTCTAAATCTTGGCAAAACTCTAGAAATATTCTCCCGTAGAATTTTAGGATTTTCAATTTAAAAAAAGAGTATTAATGAACCAAGGAACTGAAAGTCATAAAAGGTTATTTAAGGGATGAAATTTCCTAACTTCTGAGTCACAAGTGTAGGATTCATTTATGCTTGGTGATACTGACCAGTCTCTAGGATTCTCAGTTGTAGGTGTGAACGAAGGAAAGATATAAGGTGGCTGAATCAACTCAAAGTTATAGGCTGGAACAACTGTAATAAACATCATTATGATGGAGCAAAATCCACAGCATACATGAAAAATATGAGTAAACATCTATTAATTGATTGACATATATTATATGTATAAATGGTGTAAATAAAAAAAATACTTATACCTACTCAGCATATAACTTTTATTTATTTATTTATTTATTTTTCAGATTTTATTTATTTATCTGAGAGAGAGAGACAGAGAGTGTACTAGCGGAGGGGAGGGAGAAACTGACTCCCAGCTGAGCAGGGAGCAGGACGTGGGGCTCGATCCCAGGACCATGAGATCATGAACTGAGCCGAAGGCAGGCACTTAATCGACTGAACCACCCAGGTGCCCCTAAACTTATTTATTTAAAAAATCGGGGGGAAACACTTCAAGTAGAAACTTATAAGCAATAATGTTCATTCTATTTACCACAATTTTAATGCTACATCTTCCTATAGTGGTATCTCTATAAGAATATCCTGGAGTTCTTGAACTTGTGACTTTATGAATAAGCAAGACAATTTGTTGAGAGAGATGCAATCCACATTGTGAACAATAATTTTATGCATTTCATCTCACACGTATTTATTTATTTATTTTTAAAGATTTTATTTATTTATTTGACAGAGAGAGAGAGAGAGAGAGACAGCAAGAGAGGGAACACAAGCAGGGGCAGTGGGAGAGGGAGAAGCAGACTCTCCACTGAGCAGGGAGCCCGATGGGGGGCTCGATCCCGGGACCCCGGGATCATGACCTGAGCCGAAGGCAGACGCTTAACAACTGAGCCACCCAGGCGCCCCTCACATGTATTTATTAAACAATCTATAAGTGATATTCCCTAAGTTTAGATACCGGTCTCTCTCTCTCTCTCTTTTTTTTTTACTAACCATAATCAGGGTGGTTAATTGCAGTTTTCCCTAATATCTCCTTTGGATAAGATTTAACTGGGATGCTTTTTAAAATGGTCCCACTATGGATCCAGTGAATTAAAATCTTCAGGGTAAGTATCTGGAAAACTGTATATTTAACAAGCGCATCAGGGAATATTTATTTTCAGAAAGTGCACAATACTGGCTAAGGGAACAGTTCAGAGATCTGAGGCTCTCTCCTGTATGCTCTGTTGTTTTTATCCTCCCAGCTGTTAGCAGCTGAGTGCCTTATTTGGGGGCATCAACACTGTGTGTAAAATTGGTGAAATGCTATGTCCTACTTCTCTTTTGGAGGAACACGGGGAGCCCAACGACTCGTCCAAGTTTGCCTTTCCAAAGACCACCGAGAAAACGGGCAGTCATCTATCTGTAGATCCTGGGGGTTTCAGACTCTCCTGTTCACCAAGTCCATTGCGCTCTGCTCAACTTAGACTTGTCCTGAGAACAGGTAATTTGGCTTCCATGGAAGGCTGAACTTTTCCTTAATATTAATGGGAAAGGTTGCATATGCTGCAGTTTTGGGGACTTTTATTTAAATGCCATGTGCCTGTGACTGCATGTACCTCGTATGCTGATCATTTCTTCATGGAGAGGGATTGTTTTCATGCTTCCCTATTAGCTGTAGTTCAAATATCTCCCTCCTTGAACAGAAAAATGGAAATTTTTCTGCACTTGTATATGCTGTTTTTGCAATAATGACAATTATCCTAGGGCCTTCTTAGACTAAATATGCTTCCTAGTGTTAAATGCGCTTTGTTCATCTCTTCCCTTGGTCATTAAAAAACAAAAGAAGACAAAAACAAAAATAAAAACAACTCTATTCATTCTTACTCTGACAGACTCCCTCTTATAGCTCTTCGCAGCTAACATCTCTTTGTATCACTCAACAAAATCACAATTTTGTAGATATGTGGGTTTATTTAGCTATTGTCTTAGCTTAACCACTAGCTTTTAATCTATACAATAGTAGAAACTATGCCTTTATTACTTTTATAGCTTCAGTATCTCTTATAGGTTCGGGCACCTGAAATATAATTTTAAAATGTCAGAACTATTAAGTGTTTTCAAAGTGTCAGGAGCTCTGCTAATTGCTTGACATGAATTAACACATTTAATCTTAAAAACAATGCTATGAAATCGGTACTATTATTATGTCTTTTTTTTTTTTAACTGATTAAAACATAGAGGATCAGAGATGTTAAGTGACTGGCTCAAAGTCATATACTGGTCATAGGGGTAACCTCAGTCCATCTGATAGTAGAAATATTTACTGGGAAAAAATGAATAAATGAATGAATGAGTGGAATTTTTTTCTCACTGCCAAGGATTAAATTGGTCTGGATCTCATAGGAAATTAGATCTGATGCTTTCCTTCAGTTGCAGTGGATGTTATTAAATTTAATGCTTTTCCTACAAGTGTACTATTGGTTTATGTATTACTATTATCTAATTACCATCTAATTTTAGACACGCATAGTAATCTGTTTTACAAAAAGAAATGATAAAAAAAAAACCCAAACTTCTAATACTGGAATGCCAACACTATATAACCTCTGAGATGTATTAATTGTATGTTGCTGAGTGTACAGCTAGTGAATCTCTCACTAATCCCTCTGATTCCCATGAAAGTTTCATTAGTTAGGAGAGGAAACATTAAGGGGATGTTTTTTAGATGTCTTAAACTCAAATGAGTACTCTGTATTTATTCTAGCAGTTTTAACGAACATGTATGTTATTGTTTTAAGGGTTTTTCCCCCCCTATTTTCCCAAAGAATGGATAGGATAAACACCCACAATGAAGTGTTAAATGGGTTTTAATTGGTATTTTTGGATTAGATGAGCAACCAACATAAATATTTTCAGTGTTTTGAGGGGCGCCTGTGTGGCTCAGTCGTTGAGCGTTCTGCTTTTGGCCCAGGTCATGATTCCAGAGTCCTGGGATGGAGCCACACATGAGGCTCCCTGCTCAGCGGGAAGCCTGCTTCTTCCTCGCTCACTCCCCTTGCTTGTGTTCCTGCTCTGGTTATCTCTCTCACTGTCAAATAAACAAACAAAATCTTTAAAAATAATAATAATAAAAATAAATAAATAAATAAATATTTTCAGTGTTTTGAAATAATTTTTTTGCAAGAAAAACATTTCCAGGTTAATTTCTCTTTTTTAATGGAAGATTGAATCAATTGGCTAATCTAATTATCTTCTTAAAATTACCTGGAAAATGTCAAATTTTTCAATCATTAATCTGCATAACCCTAGATATTTAAAGTGTATGACCACTTAACTCTTAATGAGCTATAATCTAAAAATTATCTTAAGGATTCAGTTAGTGTACACATAAATCCATTTTAGCCTAGTTTTCTGAAGCCAAATTATTTAAATAATTTTGGAACAAAAGTTTAATTATGAACCATTCATAATTGGGTAAACAGAATACAAATTGAGCTGGTTTAACCTCATTAATGTCCTACGTCACCTACAATAGTGAAATTCATCAAATAACTTCCAAGTCTTCATTTGATTTTGTGCTACACTGGCCTAAAATGTTTTACTTTTCACTATTTTTTTTTTTTTTATTGATAACCGGTTTCCACTTTTCTTGGTTTAGCGTAGGGCCTTCCACACTATTCGTACAACACCCGGTGCTCCATGCAGTACGTGCCCTCTTTAATACCCATCACAGGGCTCACCCATCCCCCACCCCCCTCCCCTCTAGACATGAAACATTTTCTAAGCAGCTGGTTCAGTGAAAATCTTGCACTGATGAGCTCTCCAGGACTTTCAGTATGACCAAGCATTTTATCAATAGAGCACTCTGAAAGGAAATAGATGGTCTGGCATGCAAACTTGTCAGAACAAACAGAATGAAGGGGGACAGCATGGTTTTAGTTATAAGGAGAATGCCTGACAACAGGAGGAACAACGCGTACTTTATTTTTCTCAGCTTTATAAGGCATAGCTGTAGGCCATCTTTCCATGACACATCAACTTCTGGCACCGGGGAAATAATATGTATGAGTTTAAAGAGATGTCATGATTTGACTTACAGAGCTGAAAAACTATCATTGTCAAGAATCTGGGTGGAGAAAAGGAGCCACAGTCATTTAACACCGCTAGCAATCCTGCTGTCGTCTGTTCCAGAGAGAGTGTCTTGGGGAGGAGAAGGCTCAGAAGAAAATCCCTCAAAGGAGCACATCTTAACTGGGATTGTGCAGTCCAGGCTGACCACCTGTTCTGTGCGGTCCATTGATACCGCCCCATACCCACTCTTTATCAAATACAGCCACCCTCTGTCGTCACAAATTTACTCGTCCACTCGAAATATACAACTTCTTCTGAGGCTTTGTCTATTGGTTCACCTTATTTTCATTTGTTTTCTTTCCTTTCACGTTTTCCTTGAGTTTCTCTTCTCTCGCTTACTCATTTACATCTCTCTGTTTTACCATTACCTTGTTATACTGCTTTTTCCTTCCAATTAAACTGCCACTTATCTAATTAAACATTAACAAATTTGGAGTACATTTCTATGTATGTGCATGCATTCCAATTGACTGAACTGAGTTTAGCAAGCAATGTATTCATTGCTTAAAACATATTTTACATAAATATAAATAAATATAATATCCATTAATTCATCCAATAGAGAGAGAGATTACCTACTACGTGACAGTAATTATTCTTAGTATTAGGGATATCACAGTGGATAAAGTCCCTGCGCTCATGGATATTGCATTCTGGTAAGGAACTCAGACAAGGAACAAATCAATATAAAATATAATGTCAGTACTAATGAATGGCATCACTGTGATGGGGGTTCCTCCTTTAGTTAGAGATAGTCATGCAAGACTTCTCTGAGGAGGTGATAGTTGAATAAAATGTGCAGCCTTGTGAATATCTAGCAGAAGGGCATTAAAAGTGAGCATTCTGGGTATTCCTGCAGAATAACAGGGAGAGCAACATGCCTGGGTCAAAGTGAGAGAGGAAAAGTGTGAGTTGAAAATGTAACCGGAGTCCAGATCATGTAGGGCCCTGAAAAATATAGTCTTTGGATTTTATTATAAATGATATGGGAAGCCAAGGGTAGGTCTAGATCAGAGGATTAATATGATCTTATTTTTGTTATAAAGGGATAATTCTGGATGCTTGCACGTGATGAATGAAAAGGCAGAGAGACCAGTTAGGAGGCTACTGTGGTGGTTCTGGTAGTAGCTGGTGGGGTTGGCGCAGGGCTGGTGCTTGTCAAAGTGCAGGTGAGGTCAGATCCCAGACTAATTTTGAAAAAGGAGCCACAAGAATTGGCTAATAGATTTTATGTGGAGTGTGAGAGAATGAAAATCTAAGATTTTCGGTCTGAGCAACTGAAAATAGGCAACTGCTATTTAATAAAATGATGAGAGCTGGGCAGAGGAGGCTTGGGATGAAATATCAAGAGTTTGGGTCATTTTAAGTTTGAAACATCAATAAAATATTCTAGGCAAGCTGTTATATATGGCAACAGGTTATAAGGTTTGCTTTTCAGCAAGTGGTCAGGTAATCACTGCTTGCTAACTAGCTTGCTTTTCTAGAGCATTAAAGACCATGCTTCTGTGGTCTATAGAGAAACGAGTAGGTTTTTCTCGGCAATCTTGCAAATTCTTACTATTTATTTGTACATATACATATGCAAGGAGAATTTTTCAAATGTTTCTTGAAAGTGTTTTCTCGTTTTATATTATACAACTAAATCATTTTAATATTACACAACCAGGCCACTCTTACTAGTATTATTGGTGCCTCCTCACATCTTTTTCTCCAAAATTTGTGTCTAAATGTCCAAGCAAAATTTCTACTAATAAAATAGGAAGCACACTGCTGAAAATTTGATGAGAGAAATCAAGATTTGCCTTGGGACTCCATTTACTTGACTTAGTAAAATACTTCAGTTCTGGGGATTAAATAAATTGCTGAGGATACAGAGTGATATACAGGAAAGATTACAGATTAGAAATTAGGAGGTTTGGTCGCTTGGATTCTTGGATTTACCTCCAACAGTTAGATAAGAAGGGTGACACTATTCTTAGTGTTCAATTTTCTCTTTTGTAAATTAAAATTGTATCTAATCCGGGCACCTGGGTGGCTCAGTCGTTAAGCAGCTGCCTTCGGCTCAGGTCATGATCCCAGGGTCCTGCGATCGAGTCCCACATCGGGCTCCCTGCTCTGCAGGAAGCCTGCTTCTCCCTCTCCCACTCCCCCTGCTTGTGTTCCTGCTCTCACTGTCTCTGTCTCTGTCAAATAAATAAATAAAATCTTTGCAAAAATAAAATAAAATAAAATTGTAGCTAATCCGTTCTACTTTATATCTCAGGAAAAAATAATAAAGTAATGAAATCAATGAAAAATTAAAACCACAAAATACGTACTATTAATCAAGTTACTTAAAACTAAATATAGATGGAAGAACTATCACTTTTTTTAAAAAATATTTATTTTTTTATTTTAGGGAGAAATAGAGACCGTGCGTGAGAGTGGGGCGGGACAAAGGGAGAGGAAGAGAGAGAATCTCAAGCGGATTTTGCACTGAGCCCGGAATGTGGAGCCCTGGGCTTGATCCCACAACCCTGAGATCATGACCTGAGCTGAAACCAAGAGTTGGGTGCTTAACGGACTGAGCCACTCAGGCGCCCCACTATTCCCTTTTTCTTCTTTTTTTTTTCCTAAGATTTTTATTTATTTATTTGACAGTGAGAGATACAGTGAGAGAGGGAACACAAGCAGGGGGAGTGGGAGAGGGAGAAGCAGGCTTCCCGCTGAGCAGGGAGCCCGATGCAGGGCTCGATCCCAGGACCCTGGGATCATGAGTTGAGCTGAAGGCAGCCGCTTAATGACTGAGCCACCCAGGCACCCCACTCTTCCCTTTATCTAAGCAAATTTCAGAAGAATGTTAAAATTATCCTTTGAATCTCTCCAATAGCTCACTCTTTCCCTGAGAGAGAAGAGCACATAGCATATACTTTCTGATCCCTTATCATATGTAATTCTCTTTATGAGCTATTTGGAAAATATAGGTTGACTAGATGTAGTTCCTCCCACTAAGGAGTTAACAATTTAAGAATTTAAAAGATCTGGATATATGCACAAATAATTGCAATACAAAGTAATATGAGATAAATGTCACAAAGTGGGACAAAAAATGCCAAAGAATAAAAAGCAACTTACTATCCTCCCTACACCAGCTTATAATTCAGAAGAAAACAAATAAAAACATTATCCAAAATAATGTCTAATAGGCAATCACTTTCCTTCCAGAAGCACGAGATTTGATTACCATCTTTTTAACTTAAATGAAGACAAATGTAGCCTCTGGTCATAAAATTGCCTGAATGTTTGAGGAATCCATCCACATTATTCAATGATATTACATTCCATAGTAGTATATTCCATAGGTTGATTGTGCACTTTGTTATACCATTTTAGTTTATTTGTTCCATATTTACTGCCCTTCAACTCTAAGTATCTTTTTCCTCTCTTATTACTATAACATGGTAATAGGCACAATTGATTCATCAGCTACCATCACTCATTTTAAAATGCTGGTCTTTTTGGCTGTAGTGGCTTATGTTTTCTCCTCTGTTATAGAAATGAACCACTGCTATACCCTTGGCTAAGTTCACGGCCTCGCTATAGTCCTCTGAATGGAAATCTCATATTTAGGGGAGTATAACTAAAATAAAAATATGTCCTACCCACACAACCCATTGCTGTAATTCTGCTTGCCTTCAACTCTTCTAAACATGTGAAAAACATCTAGAAAGTGTTCCTGTTGTTTGGTCACTGAATACAGTGCAAGTTGGTGTTATTTTCTTGATAAATAGTAATTAGTTCTCAGAAATCTTCTAGGTATTTAATGAAGGTCAAAAATATAAAAAATCTATTAAGTACAGTCCAAGAACGGTGTTGGAAGTCAACAAGAAAATACTTATATAAACTCTTGTTTATTCTGCATTGGTTTATTATCTTCATAAAATTATGCTGGATGCTCAAAGGCACCATACTCAGTATTTGAAATCCAAAGGTTTGAGCAGACTGTTGTGTTCCTACTGATGTGAACTTGGGCACACTAACCTCTATGTGACTCAGATTCTCTATTTTTAAAATGAAAAAATAATAACACCTATTTCCTGGAGCTGTGGTGAGTATTGCATGAGTTATTATAAGTTAAGTGACTAGAAGAGGGCCTCCGTGCATATTGGTTGTATTTAATATTGCTGAGGTAGAAGGTCTCTGTTGGATGTCATGAGAACGAATATGGTGGCATTGTAAGAGATTCATTCATCCACTTGAATCCCCCTAAAGTTATCTTGGTGAAGAAGTAACAAGAACTTTTATATTTCAGATATAGAGGTGTATACCCCATGAGTTAAAATAAAAGTTGGATCTAGGACTCTGGAGTAAATGTTAAAAATATACATTAAATTTCATTAAAGGTACTCCATTTTAAATGTAGAAAAATACAGGAGAAAGTACAAAAGGAAAGATTTTCTATTATTATACTACGTGCTATTTTCAAAGAATCTACTAAATACAATATTTTTTCACTTCTATGTAAGCAATCTAACCTGATATTATGATCTGAAACATGTGTGTGTGTGTGTGTGTGTGTGTGTGTGTGTGTGTATAAAATACAACCTTAAGAACAACTAAAAATTATCTTCAGCTTTGTTTCTTCGGTAAAATTTAATTATAATTGGCTGAGTTCTGCATGTCGTACAAATGCAGGTTTTTGCAGTTTTATTGACTGGGCTTTTATTAGACTAAAAGTGTCTCCCACCTATAGAAGAATTACCAATATACTTGCAAGTTTCCTTGTTGTATGACACACTGTATTTTTGCCTCTGCTTCAACTGTTCTACCTACCTTTCTTTACTTGACTTTTTAATCTTGAGCACTCAAATTAGGGGGCACCTCTTCCTGAATGCCTTTTCCTAACTAAATTATATAGATTGGTTTAGGTGTTCTTCACCTGTTTTACTTTTACATTTTAATTAATATTCTATTTACCGGATTATATTAAAATTATATTGTGTTTGTCCCCCTAATAGAATACAAGCACCTTTAATGCAATGATTGTTTCTTATTCAACTTTTCCACACAGCATCTAGCAAGATGTTCACACAAGATAGGGGATCAATGAAATGAATGTTTTTGTTTTTGAACTGAACTAATATATTCTAGTTTTAAAATTGCATTTGTGAAGTGAATCCTAAATAAAGTATGAGCATCAGAAATGAGCCCAGTTTTCAGTTTTTTATGTGTTCTGAATAAGAATTCTAAGAAGCTGATGATGGATAAATAAAAACATGGAGCTATTTTTGTCCCACACTTGAGTACCTCTTTAAAGTTACAATCTAGTTGTTTACTTGAGGCATTCTACACTTCCCTATGTAATTCAGGTCTCACTGTGAAAGGAGGAATATTTTACACATTAATTCGTACTGGGATTGTTTTAAATATGTGCTTTCTATAGAGATCATCTAAAGACATGCTGCACTGACATTTTTGTGGCCCTTGAAAACTCTACTTGTATTGGATATTTGATATTGTTATTCTCTGTGGTGCTTGTGAGGAACAAAGGGAGGGTCTGGTGCAGGGCTCTCCCTAGGGGGCATACGATGTTGCTGTGGTTCCCTTATGTCACCTAGAGTCTTATCTTGGTGCTGAACTTTTCCATTGTTCTAGGAAAACCTATTAAATATTAAAACTTTTGTTATTTAACCTATTGTGATTAATGCATTCCTTATGAAATATGTTTTTGATTATAGCATTTACATTACTCTGACTGGGCTGCATGGTAATAAATTTCTCATGAGTGGAGGAAGCTGGAGTCCTTGGATGTTCTTATGTAGAGCAAGAAGATAGAGGCAGAAATTCAATTTTTAAAAATTCCTAGCAGCACACCTCCTCGTTTCTTACTAAAAAACAATTCAAATATTAAGGGAGTGTTCAATTGACATTTTTTGTCTCTTAATGATATTCCTAGCATAGTGCAAACACACATAATACTTACTCAGTAAACATCTGTCGAAAGACAATGAAAGAATATTAATAAGCTTTGAGAAGCTTATGTGAAGCCTTTAGAAATAACCATGTGTCTAGGAAATATATTAATCTACCCAATAAACAAAAATAATTGGATATAAAAATAATATTTTATACACTGTGGCACACTGGATAGAACAGTACACAGGGTAACAAAAGCTCTTCTAGTTGATGTATGACTTTCTGTCATTTACCGCCTCCAAGGCCTCAGTTTTCTACCATGTAAAAAGGAGAAGATGCAATCAAAAAACTGTATTATCACAGAGATGCCACTTATTTAAAAAATCTGTGATTTTATGATGACCTATTGCTTTTCTTGATTAGAATTTATGTCTGGAAGAAGGAAAATTTTGTATATTTACTATGTAGGCAGATATTTAAATCCCCTAAATCCAAAAGATCAAATTAGATGAAGGAAATATGAATGAAAAAATATATATGCCATGAGGATGGGGTCCACATAGCTTTTCTAATAGGATAAACCTCTATTTCAGTGTGTTTCTAAAATTTTTTAATGGCCAAGAATATCTCCTTAGCCAAGTGCAGTGAGACTACAAGCAAATGTTGACTTCATACTCTCGTTCTTTTCAGGTTCTATAAAATTTCATCTTTATTTTTTTCAAAAGGGATAGCTTTAAAATTTTTATTTTTTGATATTTATGCATTTAAACTTCTTTTTGTTTACTAATGGTCACTGTAGCATTTTCCCTATACAAAAGCCTAATTGTAGAGTCACTCAATTATGCAAGAGTGATTATAATTCCCACATCATCTATCTGTATCTACCTACCTATATCTCTCTGTTTTCTGTGTATTTATCTGTCAGTTATCTAAATAATTCCCAAATAGAAAAAAGTTCCACAAAGAAAATATTGCTTGCCTACTTTTCCTTTCTTATACTTTCTGCATTAGGGGCACCATTATTCTAATTGTTTTAATGCCGATGATTGGAGTACCAAATACCTCAAAAGGCAGAGAATTAAAGGCTGCTGAAAACAGATGGATTGGATGAAAGACTATATGATAAAAAGATAGACACTCATAACCCTGACCCCACCCTTCAGTTTCAGATGACTCCTGATATTCTAATATCCTACTCAAGCTGGAAGTGTACATTTATTCACTGAAAAAATTGAAGCAAAGCAGCCCTGGAATTTAGGGACAGCAGGTTATTCAGCAGATGGATGAGGCACGTTACTGAAAAGAGGGGATCAGTTAAAGTAAAACCCTTGGTGCCCTTTCTAATCTTGGCTCCTACAAGGATTCCTCCAATGATACATAAGACATGCACAAAAATCACAACACAACCCCAATGCTGCTTAATGTGTCTCCCTTAAATATGACTAGGTAGCCAAAATGATACCAAAAAAATAAGGAAAACATAGAAACTTAAAGGAAGTAGATCTAAGTCACAAATAAAATAAAAATTCCAAAAAAAAAATAATTTCCTTTAAAGTATTATAAGATGCAATTTAAGGAGAAAAATTGAGTACCAAAAAATCCTAGTACATTAAACAATTATCAAAATAATAAATGCAATAATAAATTTCAATTACAAATCAGTAAATCCTCACAAAGGAAAATAAAAATACTGAGTTGAAAATAAGAGAAAAGAAAGTAGAAAACTCATAGATCATTATAGGAACACCCATGTTAAATTAATACAATTTCCAGAAGAAGAGAAAAAAGAAAATGAGTAGGAGAAAATTATCAGAAAATATTTAAAAACTAGAATTAATTGTCATAAATTTCTGGATTAAAAGTTCCCACTGAACATTTGAAGTAATAAATCTTAAAAAATGTGCATCATCTTTACAATTGAGAACACTAAGAATAAAGAAAAGATTTTAAAGATTTTAAAAGCATATATAGAAAAGAACAAATGAATAGAATAGGTCATGTGCAAAGGAAAAGCAAAAAAAGGGAGGGGAGTGGGGAGATGGGTTAGTCTGGTTATGGGTATTAAAGAGGGCATGTACTGCATGGAGCACTGGGTGTTATATGCAAACAATGAATCATGGAACACTACATCAAAAACTAATGAGGTAATGTATGGTGATTAACATAACATAATAAAAAAATAAATAAAAAATAAAACAAAAAAGAAATTGGCATTAGATTTTTAACGGTAACACTGAAACTCAGAAAACAAAGGAGTTTAAATTCCCCTTAAAATTTCTAAGGGGAAATTATTTCAAATAAAGAGTTATCCCCCCAGGTAATGTCAATCACTATGGTTTTTTACAGATAATAAGGGTGTCAAAAATGTAATTTTTATGCAACTATCCTAAGGAAGCTATTAGAAAATAAAATTCACCCCCCCAAAAAAAAGAGAAGAAAAAGAAAATTATGAAAGAGAAAGACATCAGAACCAAAAAAGTGTGATTGAAGGGTGATGAGTAGTAGTGTTGTTGAATATGATCTCCAAGGTGGATGTTTTCTGATGGGCATTTACATGAATCATAAAGATTCATACACTTCTGTGCCCCTTCCAGAGGTCTGTCTACATGCCTCTTCTCTATATATCTTCATCTTCATTTGACAATCTTCATAACAGAGTAGCCAAACTTCTGGCTACTATCCAACATCTCTGTGTATTTTCCCCTGATATTATTGTCTCTCCATTCAAACTTGATAACCAAATATACAGCTTGAAGCTTTTCCCACTGGGATGATGTCCACATATAACTGTGATAGAAATCTAATTGCAGCTTGTATCATTCTATCAAACTGATGATGCATGGATCGATAACCAAACATTTTTCACCTCCCTCAGCTACTCATAAGGAACTCATCAGGAAGCAATAGCTGTGAGCTGAGAGAATCACTCTTTCCCACTCTGGACTAATTAATGAAGACGTAAATTGTACCATTTCCATCATCATATGGATTTCTACTATCCCTCCTCAAACTTGATGAATATTAAAATACACAGGCTAATGAACAATTATGATACTAGTATCAAATTATATTTCATGTATCTAATCTCTACAGGGCCCACGAGTGCATTAGATGATGGTTTTTACATAGTGATTAGTTCTTTACTGCACAAAGAGTGGTCTTATTCTACACATTAAGGGACTGTGTTGTGATATATATAAAATATATAATATATAGGTGAATATCTATATCTACCCACATATATGTCTAGTACCATTGGATCTGTCAGATCATATTTTCCAAGTAGTAGATCAGCTTTCACCAAAGAATGAGCTGTCAGTCACGTGATCATGGGACAGAACAGAGTTCACAAATACTGTACTTACCTGACGTCCAGGAGGACTAGTAAGCAATGTGTTCCTTAATTATTGAAGGAGGTGTAAGGTGTGAAACTTGTTATTTTTCCATAGAGGTTATGTCCCAGCATGCACCAAATCATTGGACTTCTGTGTGCTCTACTACTTAGGAAAAATTTTGTAAGTTTTATCACCCATTATTTGGCACATATGTGTCTTTCTATGACATCCAAGAAACTTACCACATCATGCTCATTGGCAAAATGAGTATGCTATTATCACTACTGGAAGCCAGTGAGACGTTCTGAAAATGGCAAGATAGTTAAAGTCCCTTTGAGCTACATGTTCACTGAGAACAGGACATTTATGTAGTCAGGGCAAAAATGTGAATGTGTACTACTATCCTTTCCATGTAAACATGAAGTAGTATTGATCTTACTTTTTTTTTAAGATTTTATTTATTTATTTTAGAGAGAGAGAGAAAGCACAAGCAGGGGGAGGGGCAGATGGAAAGGGAGAGAGAATCTCAAGCAGATTTCATGCTGAGTGTGAAGCCCAACATGGGGCTTGATCTCATGATCCTGAGATCAAGACCTGAGCCAAAATCAAGAGTCAATACTTAACCAACCGAGCCACCCAGGTGCTCCAGTACTGATCTTTCTTAATGAGGGTTGAAAATAATATTCATCAGGTGGATACTAACTTACCACTTGGCATAGACTGTGCTAAATTGTTCTAGTAAATTTAATATATTCAGTCAACTGTTGAAATTGGGATTATGACTTAGTTATGTTATGGCAGTGCAGTTATTCATCATGGTTCATCCTGTATTTGTGTTTTTTGTTTTTTGGGGTTTTTTTTTTTTTTTTGGTAGGGCCCCTATCAATGAGTTAAATAGGAATAAAATGACACTCATCACCCTCCATATTTAAGACTTTAAGGAACGTGTTAATCTCTGTTAATCACCCAGGATGTGCATAATTTTGTTACTGATTTACTCTCTGGCCAGTATAGAGAAGACTAAGTAGTTTCTATTTGACCCTTCCTAAAATAATGCAATCGCTCAAAAGATCAAGTACAAATAAGTACACAAGACAAGAAGAAAGACCAAAGAGTCTTTCTGCAGAGTAACTGGAACCACTGTGAAACAGCCTTGAGCCAGGACTCCATTTATATACCTTTAACACAGCCACAACAGCTTTGGGAATTCCTTTATAATGTATGTCAAACAATTCTCTGATAGTGATAGCCCTGAGAAAATATATTTCCCTTTTCTCAGTGTCAGTTAACTCTGGTAAGTAGCTGAGGTCCATTTGGAGTAATTAGAACTATTTTTTAAAGATTGATTGATTGAATGATTGATCTGAGAGAGAGGCAAAGCACAGGAGCATGGGCAGTTGGAGGGGCAGAAGGAGAGGGAGAAGCAGACTCCCTGCTGAGCAGGGAGCCCAATCCTGGGGCTCAATCCCAGGACCCCAGGATCATGACCTGAGCTGAAGACACACTTAACTGACTGAGCCACCCAGGGTCCCCTAGAGAGATTCTTTTTATGTGTGTGTACATATCTATATATATATACATATATCTGAGGATCCACCTGGGGAATGATGATTAGGGAGAATATTATGTGTATGATTCATAATTTTTATATATATATATATATATATATATATATATATATATATATATGGGGCAAGGACTTTGTTGAATTATTCCTAAATGGATCTGCCCTCCCCTTCAGTCAATGAAATCTGAAATTGAGAATTACCTTAGATATGGAAACTGAAGAAAGTATCACAATTTCCCATCATGCCAGTTGACCTAAGCCTTTGTCTCACATCTCTTGATCTTTTTGGTTATATAAGGCAAGTAGTAGTACCCTTGGTTCCCAGCTTTCTTGCCCTTACTGATACACTGGTCCATTAGTGCCACCACCATAAATATCTATAAGTAAATGTCCTCTGGTTATCAGTCAAGCTTGGAACTCATTACAGTAGTTATCTACACCTCGCCTCTAGTTGCTAATTGCCACCACATGACCTCTGCTATATTTGTGATGACACTAAAGAGCCCCATATGGAATCTTCTCCTACCATAAACCCTTGCTTGCAAAAGATAGCCATTGAGGTGATTGATTGATGGATGAATGGATGGATTGATGCTATTGCTCATCTTACAAGTCAACTATTTTGTTTATGTGGATAGTATCTTTTAAACCCTCTCAGGAATATAGCCATCTCACATCATAAATCCATTCTAAAATGTCCCCTTGTGATGTCCTTGTGACCTCTTCTTAATAGTCTGTCAAAGCAATATAGCACCCCCACCTCATTTACCAAAAATCATTGTTATGCCCATGTTTCAGAGAGCTAGCCAAGAAGCTTATTAGGACTAGCTCTAGGTATGCTTGCCAGGATGTTAAATCCTGAATGCCTCAATTTCAATGAACTCTTTCTTACCTTTCCAACTTTAAATTCTACCTTTTTTTTTAACACCCTTAAGATCCATCCCCATTTTGCCACTGGTATATATTTAAAAGTTATGCAGTTCTTTTGGTAAGTATTGTTTTCCATAGTTGAAACTGTCATTTTATACTGAACTTATGCTAAGATCTGACCCTAGTTATTTGTCTAGTGGAGTTTCTCAGACTTCAGCATGAATCAAAACCATCTGGAGGACTTGATCTGTTGATTGCTGGGCCCCTCCCCAAGTTTCTGATTCAATAGGGTGTAGGTCTAACCAGTTCCCAGGTAATGATGATGTTGCTGATTCCAGTCTATGTTCCAAAGAATACTTGGTCTAGGGTCAATGAGAACAGGTGGGGTAGATTTGAGGAGGGAAATTATTTTTGAGCCACCTAACTCAAATGGATGGTCTTTAGGCAGTGAAAGGATGCTCTCCTCTAAAAAGAGGGTGAGGTTCACTTCTGTCTGACCAGAGGGTTAAGGTTCGAAGTACCTAAGCATGTTGAGCCAAAAGTCCAGGATTGCCAGGGATATATATTAAGGAGATCAATACCTTAGAAAATTGCTGATTTTTAGTTTATTTTAATTTAAAAAATTATAAAGAGTCTTCTAGGTAAAGATGGCAAATTGAACATAAATTTTTCGTCTACTAAAGGTCTACTAAAACTCCACTAAAAGACAGTAAAGGAAATTTCCAAAGACATTAACTAGTAAGGACAATGTAAGAAATGTAAGGAAAAAGTAAAAAAAAAAAAAAAAAATTGAAGAAAACAGATGTTTGAAGGTAAATACAGACCCAAGACAGATGATTTCTAAGCTGAGAGAACTGACCTGACTTACATCACAGAATGCACATAGGGTTAAATATTGGTAGCACTAAACACCACTGGAAGTAGTGGTGAAAACACAGTTAGAAAGAAGAGGATTTCTTGGAGTCTGTTTAAAAAGTGGAATCTCAGGAAACAAACTGAGGGTTTGCTGGCGTGGAGGGGGATGGGGGGATGGGGTGGCTGGGTGATGGACATTGGGGAGGGTATGTACTATGGTGAGTGCTGTGAATTGTGTAAGACTGTTGAATCACAGACCTGTACCCCTGAAACAAATAATACGTTATATGTTAATAAAAAAATTTAAGAAAATAAATAAATGAAAATGGCTGAGTTGCAATAAAATTTGATTTATAGACACAGAGGAAAAAAAGTGAGATTCTCTAATCTCCTTCCTCTCTTGGAATATCAGAGGCTTAATCACTAAACAGAGTGAAACATAAGGATCATCAGTGGAGAGCAGATGAGACACATGGACAAGAGTCCCAGACAGAGGGTGCCTGGGTGGCTCAGTTGGTTAAGCGACTGCCTTCGGCTCAGGTCATGATCCTGGAGTCCCTGGATCGAGTCCCGCATTGGGCTCCCTGCTCAGCAGGGAGTCTGCTTCTCCCTCTGACCCTCCCCCCATCTCATGTGCTTTCTCTCTCATTCTCTCTGTCTCTCAAATAAATAAATAAAATCTTTAAAAAAAAAAAAAAGAGTCCCAGACAGAAAATAAAATGATTAAATTAATATTTATATACTAAATATTGAGACTTTATCTTACCCCACTTGACTCTCCCAATGCTGGCCACCAGATTTTTATACTCCAGGCAGGAGATTGAGGATTTTCCCTTGTAGAATATGTCCAGCCACAAGAAAATTCTAAAGCTAACAACAATGTCTTTCCCCAAAGAAATGATAGGCCTAGTTATCAAACAAAAAGCCCACAATCAAAACCATTATCCCACATTCTCATAGCTTTCAGTCATCTTTATAGAGACCCAAAGATCACAAAACACCTGAAGATGTCTCTAAGAAATAGAAAGAATTAACCTGTGGAAAGCAATTACTACACAAGGACACAATTTTTAACAATAATGTTAAGATCATCAGATAACTCAAAGTTAATATTATACATATTTAAAGTCAACATCAGAAGGAAAAGGGCTTTTGAAAGTTAAAAATATGATAGCAGATGTGAAAAATACAATAGGAGATTTGGCAGAAGACGTTGAGTAAGTGTCCCAGAATTTAGAGTTAAATCAGAGAAAGAAAAGTTGGAAGAAAAAAATAGAGAACTAGTAAAAACATCCAATATTTCAATAATGCAGCTCCAGAGAAAGATACAAAAAATATTAGAGGGGAAGAAATTAATGAGAAATGTAAAATTTTTAGTAGAATTAAAAAAAATTTGAAGTGTCCAAATTAAGAGAGCCCACTAAAGGCACAGAACAACGGTTGTAAAATTGGCCAGCTCCAAGAAAATTGTAAAATTTTATAACAGTGGGACCAAAGAGATGCTATGGGCCTCTAGAAAGAGAAGGCCAAAAACCTCACATCAAAGCATAGTGACTATTGAACTACAGCAACATAAGCAACATGATTTAGAGCAATGACTTCACAACTGTAAGGAAAAATGGCTTCTACTCTTCAATTCTATCAGGTAAAAATCTCAATCAAACATGAGGTAGAATTGTGACATTTCAAACATTTAGTTTTCAAAAACTGGGGCACCTGGGTTGCTCAGGTGGTTAACTGTCAGTTGATTTCAACTCAGGTCATGGTCTCGGGGTCAGGGTTGTGGGATCAAGCCCTGCATCAGGTTCTGAGTTCAGCGCAGTCTGCTTGTCTCTCTCACTCTGCCCCTCCCCCTGCTCACACTTGAGTGCTTATGCACACGCACTCTCTCTCTCTCTCAAATAAATAAAATCTTTAAAAAAAATTATTTCCCAGGTTTTCTTTCTCTGAGAGCAACTAAATAAGACAATAAACAAGGAGCAAAACAGCAGAATATAGAAAACAAAGGCACAAAATAAGAGAGAAATTAAAACACTACTATGAAGATGAAGAAGTTGGGATGTATACTATAATGGGGAATTCTCCACAGATGTAAGACAGACTCCATACAGATTAAAGCAGTTCAGACATCACCAGGAGAGATTTCACAAATGAAGAGGTTTTGAGAATAACTGCTCAATATAAATGTATTGAGATTGAGACAATTAAAAAGTGTTAATCATTGAGTTAGTGAAAATACCTAGAAAATAAGGGCAAAATAGAATGTTTTAACTCCAAAGGAAGAGAAAAACTATTTAGGACAGAAAATGTACTTATAGCACACTGCTTTCCTCTGGGAAGAATGTTACTTACATAGTTCAAATAATGTGACAGTGATGACTAGACTAACTAAGTAGAGGCTTGTGTTCCTCAACCGTAACTGGTTCTTCTCTTGTTCTGGGCATGGGGGAGAATTATACTTCCCTGGCTTCTTATAGTTAGGAAAGACCTTATAAGTTCTTTCCAGTGAGCTGTGGATATAAGTTACCAATGTCACTGGTTTGAAGGCTTCAATTGCCTGTGTGAGCCCAACCAGCACTCTCTTTCCCTGCTGAATTGACTAAAGAGGGCACAATTCCCAGAGAATACAAATATTGAATTATGGAGTCTCCATCAGCCTTAAATGTTGAGACACTGCCTTCATGACACAGGTCCTGGAGAGTTTCCTGGAGCAGCACTGGTCTTTACTAGCACCCAAAAGTATAAAAATTAAACTTTTTTGTTTTAAGCCAGAGATTTGGAGGTTGTTTGTGACTGCAGCATAATCTAGTCTAATGTAACTGACAAACCTAAAATTATGATATATTTTAATGGGAGAATGGAGGGACAGAAAATGTGTTTGTGTGTGTGTACATATGCATGTGTGGGCATGCATAGGAACAACAGTGAAATTGGTAGTATCAGAAGGTTAAATTAGCCTCTTCCATAGTGGAGGATCGAACCATAAAAAGTACAAATATAACCATGTATTTAGATACGTGGAATTGAGTGACGAAAGGATCCACTCAAAATGCAGGCAGTCCTTCTTTGCAGGTTTCTAATACGCACACATTTCAGTAACTACAGTTTAGTTAGAAGACACCGGTTCCCTAAGATGTGGTTCAAATTTCAGTTACTACGATATACTAACTGTGAGTAACTGCATAATGTGAAAACTCTACTGCTGGCTCTTCAGTTCACAATTACATAAATAATAGATATGCATCATGATCATGGCCAATCATATCACAACTTTCAAACTCTGTTGGTGATTGGTCATGGCACTCCTGTTAATTCAGCTTATGCACCCACAAACAAGTGTGTGGCTGTATTGCCTCTTTGTCTTCCAATAATAAACCAATGTAACATTTTACAAGAATGAATAAACAGAAAGGTAATTGGCTAATAAAGATTGAAATGCACAGATAAATGGAAAGTGATAAAGCTGGAGATGAACTTTGAGTCGAACATAAATGGACTGGGGTACCTGGGCAGTTCAGTTGGTTAAGTATCTGGCTCTTGATTTAGGCTCAGGTCATGATCTCAGAGTTGTGAGACCGAGTCCAGCCTCAGGCTCCATGCTGAGCATGGAGCCTGCTTCAGATTCTCTCTCTCTCTCTCCCTTTGCCCCTCTCCCCCACTGCCTCTCGTAGTGCCCTCTCTCTCTCAGAAAACAAAACAAAGCAAAATAAAATAAAACAAAATCCATAAATGGATCATAGAAAAAATAGAGAATGAGAATGTTGACACTTCTGTTGTGTGAGAGACTTTAGGTCTGCAGCCACAGGAACTTAGCAGAAGAGAATTTATTGACATAAATGAGGAATGTGATTGTGATGAAAAGAATGAATCAGAGAAAGGATGCTGGTAAACACTTTACATTAAAGGAACCCTCAGAGATATTTCACAATATTCAGAGTATAAGGGGGAAATGTTGGGGCGCCTGAGTGGCTCAGTCAGTTAAGTGACCAAATCTTGGTTTCAGCTCAGCTCATGATCTTAGGGTCCTGGGAACAAGCTCCGCATAGGGCTCTGCACTCAACAGGGAGTCTGTGTGAGGATTCTTTGCCTCTCCTTCTGTCCCTACCCCCACTTGCATGCACTCCCTCTCTCTCTCAAATAAATAAATGAATCTTAAAAAAAAGAGGAGTGAAATGTTCAAAATTGACCAAGTTTAGAAAGGAAGATGACAATTCAGAAAAGCATTAAAAAAAGTGTTCACTCTGTATCACAGAGTTTACAACAAGAAGACCAACTATTCAAACTACTCTCAATGAGTTTTTAAAGAAGAAATAAATTATATTTTCAATGTTTCTAATATCTTAAATTACAATGATATAAATCCATATTAGCTTTACTTTTTTTTTGCATTTTCCTATATACTTATACCTGACAGTAAGAATCTTTGATGTTTTGACAGTTTCAAAGGTCACAGAACAACGATCATTTTCCCATTGTTTATTAAGATGACTTGAATAGTTTCACCTTGCACAGTCATTGTTATTGTCCAGCACCGCTATGCTATATACAGGACTGCCTGTACTTGAAAATTATTCCCTCCAGAAATTGTGAAATTAGCACGTAAAAGGGGTGGAAGACTGCTGTTCTTTGCAAAAGTGATTCTTTAAGTTTGTAGTACACAGTTTTGATAAAAAAAAAATCTAAATTTTTTTTAGATTGTTAAAAAACAAGCTATTTTTAACAATTATAATGAAATTCTAGTGTAATAATACTTTTGGGACCACAGAGAAGATAGGATCTTATGAAGGTAATAATTTTTAAGTGAAAGAATGAATGTATTATTCAGTAGTGTCATAGAATGTATTTCAGTTTTGTTTGAGGCTTCTTCAATTTAACTTATTTCATAATAATGATAATAGTAATCATAATAGCTAACATTTATTGAGTTACTTTTAATTGCCAGACAGTAAGATGCAAACTTCTTGTATGTTATCACATGTGAGCCTCATTATCATTCTATGATAGATAATATTATTATACTAAAATTTTCAAACTTGAAATCAATGGTTAAACTTTCTCAAAGTCACAGAGCAATTTTGAGGTAGAGCCAGGACTTGAAACTAAGAAATTTTCCTTCAGAAACCTTGCTGTTAATCTTTTAGGTTATGATCCCTTGCAGTTGCCACGGCATGGTCATATTGGCTGTCATGAAGAGCTAATCTATATGACAGCAACAATAGTAACAAAGAAATAAAAGAAGAATATATTGATGGGTTAAATCATCAATATACTTAAAATATTCATTTAGTAGCTCATCCATTTCACTTCATTTATAAAACCTGAGAGTTCCTGGGTGGGGAGCGAGGGGGTGTCTTTCAACTCTTTCTAATAAGGTTGTTTACTTTAGTTTATAATAAAAATGAATTCTTTTGAGAAAGAGTTACCTAGTTTGGTTTGCTGTCACTCTCAGTTTATTTTCCAGCCTAAGAATCAGCCAGTAAAGCAGGCAGGTAGAAAGGTGGGTAATTCTCAATGGAAATGTGATTAAATTCTCTGTAGTTTGTTGCTTAAAATAATTTATCATGTAGACTCAATATTAATGTTTTAGAAAAGTTTTTAGGCTTGTGTTTATTTAACCTAGGCACACTAAAATCTTAAGATGGTTAGCCATATAGATTCATTGGCTATATTCAAGATCTAAAAAATCAGAAACTACAAGGATGAGTCAGGGAGGTTTTTTGTTTGTTTTTTTGTTTGTTTTTTTGTTTTGTTTTGTTTTTAAATCAAGCTTTATGGGTAGTATCTGATAATTTTTAAAACTTGGTCTGAGGGATACCATTTTGAAAACCTGGGAATCGTGTTGAACAAACTATGACTACTTTGTTTCATAAATCTCCAGAGTAATTTCTGAAACATAATTTTAGGAAACTTCATATTACCTCTGGAAAAACTGAAACGCAGAGAGAGTCAAACTCGGACACATCCACTAACTCCCTCTGAAAAGGTTAAGTCTGGCAGATGGGGTTTAGTAATTCATTAGTTATTTAGATTTTTCTTACCGATTGTCATAAAAACAAATATGGGGAAGGAAATTTACATGTGGTGTAAATTTGTGTGCTTTTTTCTAAGTTACACTTAATCCTTTGGTTTATAAAAGTACACATTTTAATTTTTGCTATAAAGATGCCTGATTTCTTTGTAAAAAGACTGTGTTAAAATGAAACATCAGGAAGAAACATTTATCCATTGAGTAGTTCACAAGGTCAGGAACAGACAAATATTCTAGAATCAAAAGTACTTGTATAATAACAACTTTGCATATCAATATCTATATTAATATTTGTATCTATATCTATTTCTATATTTGCAAAATATACCAGGTTGTAGAATTAGTGTTTAAATTAAATTTAAATTAGGGAAAGTATGAAACTCTTCAGTAATAGGAAAATGGTAAAAGAAAATGATAAAGGAATATTCTGCATTTTCTAATTAAATAAAACCTGTTAAATTGTCACAAACTTTCCAACCTCTTTCAGAACTGAATATCTTATGAAGTAAGTGATTTGAAGTTGTGTAAAAATGACAAGAAGATCTTAGCAAGAAATTTTGATTGAATAGTGACTGTTTAAACCATTTGCGACTAGAATCTAGACAAGGGATTCGTGTGTAAAGAATTACCACTGTCAACACAGTTTCAGATTGTTAAGATTTAATGGCAAATACAAAAAATAATGTATCATCATTACTCTTATAGGACTTTGAATAAACTAAATTAACCTTTTTATAAAGAGAGTCATACTCATTTTTAGTTAATTTTCAGAAATATTTCCCTAGGAGATATTTTAACATAACCTTTCACCTACAGAGACTTATCGCAGTTTTCATTGTTCTGTTTTTCAAACTTGCCCCTCCGCTTTAACACATCATGATAAAAACTTCACCATTTGGGAAGCAAAGAAAAACTTGATTTTTTTTTTTTTTTGTAGGTAAGCTTCAATATTGCTAATCTAAAATTGATTATATTGAATGAAGACAGACACACACACATACACACATATTTAAAGGTATGTTGCAAAGCAGAATCCAATCTAGGGACTTCTTGAAATATTACCTACCTATCCCAGAATTGATCGAATGATTATTTGCTTGTTTTTCTTTTCATCAGTGTTGTAGTAAGATAAGACTTAGCGAAAAATCTGCATTCTAACAATGTTAAACTTGTATAATTGCCCTTGGGCTATTTAAACTTTTTGTCTTAATGATTTGGTTTTACAGGTAGTTACAACGATAATAATAACAATGATGGATTAAAAATAGCATAATTACAATTATTCAGTGGTCCCAGGACAAAAAAAAATGGAGATGTAAAACAGTCATTCATGTTATTTAAAGCTACATTCAAACTTTTGGTAACTATGGTGACTAGGTCACTAAAGCACCTAATATAGACAGGTTACCTTTAATAACAATAGTAGCTAACTTTTAATGGCATGGTTTTTGTTTTCTCTTTTATCCTCACAACCTTCCTATGAATTTGTTATACTAATTATTACCATTTTGTTGTCATGTAAAGAGAAGCACAGAGAGCTTAAGGTACCTGCCCAAAGATGCATAGTTAAGAAACGTCTGAACCAGGACCCAGTGCCCAGGTGCTCTATCTCCAGGACTCATGCTAATTTAATGTACTGGCATATGTATGTATATATAAGCATGGTGTGACATATCTATTATACATGTTTATAAATATTTGTGCTTAAACTAAATAATAAAAATATTTTGCTATAACAAAGTATTTTCATTTCAAATGAGTCAGAAAATAGAAAACACGGAGCCACAAATTAGTTATCCAAGAAACCTGTGGAGGGAATGAAACACTGTACTGCCAGAAGGAATTTCACAAGGATCTATGCTCATTAGGGGAACCGTCATTATTTTTAATCCAGCTTTATGTAGTCACAGTACAGTGAATGTTAGTTATGCAAACAAAACACCATTTCATGATAGGAAATAAATGTGTGTTTTTGAATTTCAAAGCTCAAGGAAAATAAAGGACTCTTTATCCAATCGATAAGCCATAGCAACCTAAAGAGGTCTGATACTCCAGTCCAAATTTTTTTTTTTTCCGTCATATAGGAGCTGGCCACACACGTGGGAGAAATTACTCCAGGATTGGACCACAACAGGATGTCATGCTCAGATAAAAATTTGCTTTTCAACTGATAATCATTGTAGAAATGATTCACTTGTGAAATGTGTCTCTATAAGGAATTTAGGTACTTATTTCCAGATGTTATGCACATCACTCCTTCTCAACAACTGAATGGCCTGTTAGTACTGATTAATCAGAGTGTTTGGAAAGTGTTCACACTTATGAGTTGGGATATGTTGTTGATCCGCCAGTGCTTAAAATTATACTAAATGTGCTTTAATTTCTGTTTATTTAAGAAAGTATTTCAATAATATTATCATAACGACATTGCCATTGTTATAGGAAATGATTTAGATGCATACTGTTCCTTTCTTTTGCTCTAGCTATGTCTTTCTTATGAGTAAATTCCTGATGCTTGTGCGCCACACAGTTAAAAATGTATGGATTTTGGAATTGGAAGGATTGGATATAAACTTTCATTTCACTACTTTGAGCCTTATGATCATGTTTTAGCTACCTAACCTTTATAAGACTCAAGATCATATGTAAAAAAAAAAAGGAAAACCATGTCCATCTCTGGCTTATAGAAAAGATTAATGGGAAAACATCTGTAAACAGATTGTAAAGTATTGTGTCTGTCATACAGTAGGTGCTTGATAAATATTCTGGCTACTTTTCCTTTATCAATTTTAACACTGATATAAAATGTTAAAAGTGTTAATAATAACTTGTTTACATTTCCATATGATGTGACTAATTTTTTAGCCACCAAACCAAAAGTATTTGTAAATCATTATTTTGAAAGCTTTAGATTCAATGTCATCCACTTCTTTGCTTTGTGATCAGTTTTGCTTCCTGCATTCCATCACCATGGACTTTGTAGAGAGGAAGTATGAACTGGGTCAAAAGATGGATTTCAGGAAGGATTGTATGCATCAGTGTTGGAAAACATTGAAAAAACTGCTCTGCTGGTAGTGAGTCGGAAGTGTCTTTACACCCAAAGCATGGTTAATAAAATAGAAAATACACATAAGCTATTTGGCTTGCAACTTCATCTTTTCATTCTGTTGACACGAGCTAAATTTCCTCAAAGTTAAGCTGTAATCTTACCTCACCATCCTCGTCAACGATCTAAATTTGCTTTTAAAACAAATGGTTGATTTAGAATTCAATTTGCTTCTCGGTTAAGCAAAGAAAATGCCACAGTAACGACCAAGTCCCTTTCCAAGCAGTGCTAAGCAGCACATTTTCCCTTCTGTAGATTAACTTCAGAAACCACCTCTGCCTCCTTGGTGGGGAGTTCTGGAACATCATTCTTCCAACTTGGCTGGGCAAGAGGGAATTCAGATGTCCGTTTTCTCCTTCTCACCAGCTAGATGGATTTTTCTCATAATGTCATTAAGCAATGAAGTAACATGTTTAAAAAAAAAAAACAAAACAAAAACCCAACTACTGCCACCAAGAGGTGACTATGTTGTCTTGAGGCAGATTTACTTCCCTGACACACGGGAGACAGAGTAGGACGGAGCTAGGGAAACGCTTAAATCCTCATTACCACATATCCGCTCTTCACCCAAAGAGCCCCCAGCCTGCCCATTATTGTCCTGTCTGTACTTTCTGTGGGACTTTGAAAAGAAAAGGTTCAAAGAGCAAGACTTTCAAGCTCCCCTTTCCATGTCAAACACTTTCAACTCCTGATTTCAAAGTGCCACTCCGTTGCTGTTCAAAGGCCTGTGGACTCGTAGGGGGTGGGATTGGAGTTAAAGGTTGAACTACAAAGCTCCTTTCCTTCACAGTAATATCCAGCTTGGAGATACAAATGGTAATGCAAACTCAAGCACCTATCAATAAAACTGCCAATATATGAAAAGAGGAACAGGAACATTCTAAATGGCCCTTTTTAATTTTTTTTTTTTTCAACCAGGCTCGTGCTGTCATCAGTTCGGATGAAAGCCTAGTTGATATTTTGAAGTACTACTTTTCTCTCTGTTCACATTACAACTAGGGGGGACTACAGAAGCAGTAGAGGGAGGAAAAAAATAAGAAAGAAAAAACACCCACAAACCCCAAAGAAGTTAGATAAGAATAGCTAAAGAAGTCCCTTCCAACATCCGGAAAAAAAAAAAAAAATCCTGCCCTACTCTAGTTGAGTATTCAAGCTCTTCCCTTAGCTCTCTCTATCCTTTTTATCTGCCTGCCCACAAGATTTGGAGCACCATTAATTGGTCCTCAGGGAGGCTAACAAGCCTCTGCTTTTATGACTCAGTTCTTTGTATTGTACACATGTGGGCATCTCTCAGGAGATAAACAAAAGAAAAATGTGTGGAAAGGGGCCAGAAATCGTACAGGTCTAAAACACTGAATAGGCCATTGTCTTGATTTACTTTTAATGTTTTAAATTACGTGAATAATTCTAACGCCCCACCCCTGTCGCCCTCCCCAGTCTGCTTAAGCTAATGTGCCTTTTCTCATTGCTGCAGGGCCATCACTGAGGAATTCTATCTCCTATTTGAAATCACGTTCTAACTCTTTCTTGGCCCCCTTCTCTTATCCCTCCCTTCCTCTGCAACAAGCGCGCGCGAGAGAGGTGGTCTTATGGGAAGATAAAAAGAATAGTTGATCATAAGAACTAACCTGGAGCCAACACATTGGCCTTTCGTCCCTTCAGCACTTTCTAAGCCCTAAGCACCTGCAGCTAATTCTCCTGACTTCCAGCCCTGGTCTTGGGTATGCTGAAGTACAGACTCTGTAGCAGCACTTTTCCAGCCTTGTAAAATGTTTACATTTACAGAAGAGAGTGACCTCTCTTATGTGATATCTCATTCCCTTTAATATGTAGGTAGTAGGTACTCATAGTATTTACAGCAAGTTGTTTTCATAGGAGAACTTGCATGCTTTTAATACAACAAACATTTGCATTTGAATTCATCTTAAAAATAAAAGAGGGGTCTAAATTTAACATACGTACAAAAAAGCGTTTTGCCTCTTGCATCTTCAATCAAACCCAGAGCAGACAATGGTCATATTCAGGCAATAGGGTCCAGGGGGTTACTACATAACCAAACACTTAAACTTTCTGAGCTTTAGACTTCTAAAACATTTTGGATAATATACAATTTCCAAAAGAAGTTTTTAAAGTCACGTAAGCCCTGAGATTTCGGTGTTTCACTCTAGTCTGTCTTTGCACATGTCAATGTAAGTATTGCATAATGTCCCTTTCCTGGTTTTCCTACCTGAGTTCCCTAAAATCAGAGCCTGTGGCCAAAGTGTGCAATTAGCATTTTATTGCAGGAAACAAGTCAGAGAAATCACAGTGAGTAAAAAAAGAGAAGGGAGAAAATGGTAGGAGGCAGGCAAAGAAACATAAGGTTTATCACTGAGTGAACCATAGATTTTCCATAAACAGAGTGAGTTTCTAAGTCTCTTAAGAGATCCTCATGGGGGCTGTATGAAATTGCTGCACCTTGAAACATTCCATCAAGAGAAAAGAAGAGCAAGTAGTTTATCTGCTGCTTTCTTACTATCTCCTGAGTCTTACTGGTCAACATGATATTCATGGAGTCTTAACTTTGTCGCCCAGCAGAAATGGATGCTAGAGACCTCAAGGGAACCACTGGAGAAGAGAGAACGTCCATAAGCTCAATCCAGTCACAAGGCAGGCATGAACATCTCACCTTGACAATCATTGCTAGATCTAAGATATCCTTATTTGTCTCAAACTAGGGGTACCCTTTATGTGGTTGTCTGGTCACTCACAGAGCAAGGTTTTCTTTAGACCCAGGAGGAAGCTCTGAAGCTTTTTGTTAAATGAGCTATGCTTGGGAGTCTTACGTAGTCACTTTTTTGCATTCCTTTGTTCAAAATGAGTCATAGGGCTAGCCCATAGACAAGGAGGTGAGGATTACATAGCATGTGAACTCCAGGAGGTGTCATTCACTGAGAGACTCAATACATTTAATCTGTACTTTGACTACATTCAGAAACCATACTAATTCTTTAACTAGACACACAGAAGATGGCCTAGTTTGAGGAGATTCTAAGGGATAGTACCATTTTCCCAGTGACAGAGAACTATGAATCTCTTTTAGATTCTTTAGAATAATCTTTTATGTTTGTTATATAAAAGCAAATATATTATATATACTAGAGTGTACATAGATTTAATTGTACACTATGGATTCAATCCCTCTCCAGAATTACTTTTTCTCCCCCCTCTTAACTTACTAGAAGAAGGACGCTCTTAGGTATTGCATATAAATAGACAATATTAATCCTATGATTATGGTCATACTAAAAGACTCTAGTGCCCAGAAGGTAACAAAGTTCTATCCACAGAGCTAATTATGCAATTCTGCCATCCTAATAGCCTGTTATTGTCTGGGTGTGCTACAAGTTGGGTTTTTATGTACAGTATCTGGATGGATCTTTGCAAGAATCAAGAGATAGATATTTATTCTTGTTTTTAACTAGAAGAAACCTCAGAAAGTTAAATAATTTGTCCCAAATGAGTTAAATAATTTGTTCAATCACAAAGTACTAGTTCTGGATATTGAACTCCGTTCTGATTCATTCCAAATTTCATGTATTTTGACTGAATCACATGGTCTTTGGAACTCCAGCAACATAATAAATACATACAGGAAAGATCTAACTTTGCATTTGTCTCATAGACAAGTTTATTGGAAGACGTTTTTAACTTTTACCCTTTGGTAAAAGATATGGGTCTTGTACTTAGGAAGAGAAGAATATGGTAATTCTATATTTTGCACTTGCTCAATGTTATCCATTATAAATATGTTTACATGGTTTTCATGCATGTTTATGTTTTTAATCTTTTGGCAAGATTTTAAATGCTTCTAAGGTGAAGACTATGATTTCTATTTATCCTGCATCCTAACTTGCATCCCCTTGTTCAATTTTCTACACACAGTAGGTATTTATCAAATTTTTGCTGTCAGACCAAATTTATATTTTCATCTGATTATGGGAAGAAAAGGTTTCTCACTAATCATTTAATGCCATTGCATCTAGTTATAGAAAAATTATTATTCCGATTAACCATTTGCAAGGAAGCAATTCTCCAGTGGTTATAAGTAGGGAAAGGTCCTGGGGAAAACTACAATTATAAGCAGCTGCAGCATGAATTATATGTAATTATAGTTGATTCCTGTAAATAATTCTTTCTGTAAATTTCCATTCCAAAAGGATTTATTGCTTGGTAACAAAGGGTATTTTGAATTAAAAATATATTTTCCTAAATTGTCATAAATAAAATTAAATCCATCAAAAAGAAGAGAGTGAAAGGAAGAACAAGGAGAGAATATTTCCATTTCTAGGTGTGTATCTAACAAGTCACAGACTGTGATTTCTTAGTTCAATTTCAACATGACTCATATGTTCATTTTTTTTCCTTTAGCCTGTCTGTAGACTAAATGGAAATGAAATACAACCCCCCCACCCCTAAAAGAAGAAGAAGAATGTGACATACTCTGTTCTGCAGTAATTGTCAACAAAACCTCATAATTCTATTTCCGCAACACAATAAGCATGTAATGACAGATGGCATCTGATGTGTCACCAAGGCACGGTAGAATACATTAATATGACTCAATTTTTTGTTGTTGTTGTTGTTTAGAGGGAATGACTGTTGGGCATTGAGCATTTCCTGTTCTATTAATAATTTTGCTGTTGTTTCATAACAGTATATATCTTTTCCTATCCAATATGGACCAATATATGCATTATTTATCATATATATTCTAACAAAAATGACAAGGGAAGAGTTGATATATTATTCAAATCAATCTAATATATTAATATGGGTTCTCTGATTTTAAAATGGCAAAATAAAATGCAAAAAAAAAATAGGAGATGCTGAATGGCTGCTTAAAAATGGAAAGAGTGTCTGCATTTCTGAATTATAACACAAAATTAGGATAGTTTATGATTTTCAACTCTTTTCTTGCAAGGAGAGTTCATCTTCTTCTGAATTATAGCTTTGTTTCTCCAAGCAGCATCTATTCCCTGTGCTTTGCATGACTATCACATTAATCTAATGTAGAATAATTCGTATTGTTTAGGAGAAAAGCTGATATGCATATCTTTGTTTGACATTCAACATTTCTAAATCCCACAACTCTCGGGTGTAACACAAACTCCATATTTTTCTTCAAAAAATTGAGCTAAATAATATAGGCCATATTGATTATTAAATATTTTTTACCCAAACTTATATCTCTTAAGAGTCTTTGAGCCCATGAAGGCAATTCTTCTTTTTGTACATAATCAACATTAATCTGATTGTACATGTGAGAGCACACACAGCACATAGTTCCCAAATAATATCTTTTGTGTTTTATGCATAAAATCTTGCAAATAAACCAGGTGCAGGAGCAAAACAAAGGGAGAAATGTATTGAAACATACAAAGGCTCATATTCACTGCTATATAGGGTCCTTTATTTTGCATCATATATCAGGCAAAAATAATCCACCTCTCAGAATATTAAGCAAAAACAATATGGCTCTGATGTACTTCTGCACAATATTGTCTAATTTCCATAAAAATGTCTGCAGGGTTTTGCACATCAAGATATCTCTTACTAAAAATGTTTATGGAAATAGGTCATTATGTGTATTCCTAATAGAGAGCAATTTGTTATGTTTAAAAACAGCTTTTGTATTAATAGTTGTGAATAAGCATTAAGTTAGCAAGCATTTTAAATATAAGCAATACATATGTTTATACTATATTAGTGACATACTTCTCATCAAAAGCACAGTGCTTATATAACCTAATTAGAATTGGTATGTAGAAAAAAAAAAGGGAAACATTTAACTTTGATTTCCAGTAGTAACAGGAAGGTGATACAGGATGTATCAGAATCTGTAAAATGCTGTATTGAATATCGGGTTAAAAAAGGCAAACAAAAATATTAAAACAATATCTGCTAAGCATCATATCTTTAGTTCCTAGGTAACATATGATAAAATAATTTTTCTTTTTAAAACACATAATTCTAGCTAGTCTGGCTTTGAAGTCAGTAAAAGTGAAAGAAATGTAAAACATCTATTCAATTATTTCAGTTAATATACAAGCATTAGGCATTCAAATTCCTAATTAAGAGACAACATGCCCTGTCAGGCATCTGCATGGGCTATTGAACATTGTCTAGATTGTTCCATAATTATCCCAGCTTAATAGTTCTAAAAACATAAGCAATGTGCATCCATTGAAGGAAAGTATGGTTTATCACATAAGAAGGTACGGCACACAGAACATGCTCCGGTTCCATGTATTCATGCTGGAGGTTTTTATTGGAACATGTTTTAATTAATCCTTGAACAGAGAGCAACAGCACGCCACCAGTGAAAGTTGTTCAAACATTCTTTATTGAAAAAGAATCGCAGCCTGTAGGCAGAAATAGATGTACATTTGTCGTAGGATTTGTATTTTGACTTACCGTCCTCACTCCAACTCTTACATATCCTAGAACAGCAGTTAGCTGTGCTTAATTTTAGGTATAAATTTTGGCAAGATGTAAACACAAACAAATGATAAGTCATCCATTACAAAATTTAATCTGACATAGGGTATTTTCATTTGTAAAATACTTGATTTGAGCATCATGTTACAAATAACAATGTTTTTAAACCGTTAGTTGTTAGTTCAACTTTCGCGGCATATAGAACATAACTGACTCTTTTGCAGGTCAAAAATAGTTGGGTTAAATAGATGGTGGAGTGACATGGAAGGGAATGTTTATGGTTTATCATCTAGTTTAAATATCTAGCAGGATATAGAGTATAGAAAAATTGTACTAAGTGAGGAGATTGATAAATTAGGAAGTATCTCTGCTTCAGAGGCAAAAGTGACAAAATTAAAAGAAAGTAGTATCACGTGTTTAAGTACAAAAAAAAATAAACACAGCATTCCTTATGATACTAAAGGGCAACTTTCTAGCAGATCGAAAAACTTATATAAGTTGAATTTAGTGGTAAAGCATAACATTTATAACTTAATTCTAAAGTTTATCCACTGATAACACTTATTAATATAAGGTATTTATTTCCTCTTTCATCTCTAAATTCCATTCCCAAAACCAAAACCAAAACCAACCAAACAGAAAACAGAGACTATTGCCCACACTGAGCACTTCTTATTATCAGAGGTATCCACTCAAGAGACGTAGGTCATTAACATAGCCCAGTTCTGGAGGACTGGCTCAGACATTTTTGCCCAGAAGGAGAGGCAGTCCATAAGAACAGAGAACTGCAAAGATATCCCCAAAGAGACTTGCTTTCATTGAAACATAGTACAAGGAAGATCAAACTAGTGGGTGCTTCAGGTATACAAGTTATTAACTATAGTCACTGTGCTATACACTAGAACCCCAGAACTTACTCATATAACTGAAGATGTGTACCCTTTGACCAATATCTTCCCATTTCTCCCACACCACTGCTCATGGTAACAACAATTCTACTCTCGGACGCCTGGGTGGCTCAGTCCTTAAGTGTCTGCCTTCGACTCAGGTCATGATCCCAGGGATCGAGCCCCACATCGGGCTCCCTGCTCAGCAGGAAGCCTGCTTCTCCCTCTCCCACTCCCCCCGCTTGTGTTCCCTCTCTCGCTGTCTCTCTCTCTCTGTCAAATAAATAAACAATTCTACTCTCTGTTTCTAGGTGTTTGTCTTTCTTTTTTAGACTTCACATATAAGTGAGATCATAGAGTATTTGTCTCTCTCTGTCTGGATTACTTCACTTATAATAATGTCCTCTGGGTCCATCCATGTTGTTGAAAATGACAGGATTCCCTTCTTCTCATGGCTGATTAATATTTCATTTTATATATCTATATCTACAAGTAGATATAGATATCTAACATATTCTTTATCCACTTATTCATCAATGGACACTCAAGGTTTTCTCCATACCTTTCTTATTATGGATAATGCTGTGATGAACTTGAGAGTGCAGATATCTCTTTGAGACACTGATTTTTTTCTTCAGATATATACTTGTAAGTGGGATCTCTGGATCATATGGTAATTCTGTTTTTAAATTTTTGAGGAAATTTTATACTGTTTTCCATAATGGTTATACTAATTAACATTCCCACCAACAGTGCATTAAAGAATTAATTAATTAAAGGATTCTCTTTGCTCCACATCCCCACTAACACTTACCTATTGTCTTTTTTATTAAAGCCAATCTAATAGGTGATAATAGGTAATAAAGTGATATCACATTGTGTTTTCTTAAAATTTTATTCCTTTAATTATTTTTTTAATTGAAGTATAGTTGGCACACAATGTTACATTAGTTTCAGGTATACAACATAGTGATTTGAGGAATATATCTTATCCTACGCTCACCAAGTGTAGCTACTATCTGTTACCATACAACATTATTGCAATACCATTTATTATATTCCCTCTACTATACCTTTCATTCCTGTGACTTATTCATTCATAACTGGAAGGCTGTATCTCCCACTCCCCTTCCCCCATTTTGCCTTATTGTGGTTTTGATTTGCATTTCCAAGATTATTTGTGATATTGAGCATCATACCATCAAAAGATGCACTTCTTGGTCATTTGTATGTCTTCTTTGGAAATATACTCAGGTCCTTTGTCCATTTTGAATTGGATTATTTGTTCTTTTTTTCTATTAAGTTGTATAGATTTCTTATATATGTTCGACATTTAAGGTTTATCAGATAAATCGTTTGCAAATATTTTCTCCCATCCTGGTAATTGATTTTTCACTTTGCTGATTGTTTCCTTTGCTGTGCAGAAGTAGTTTTAAGTTTGGTGTAGTCCCACTTGTAAAATTTGCTTTAGTTACCTGTGCTTTTGGTGTCATATTCGAAAACTCATTGCCAAGATCATTGTGAAGAAGCTTATCCCCTTTGTTTTATTCTAGGAGTTTTACAGTTTCAGGTCTTACATTTAAGTCTTTAATCCATTTTGAGTTAATATCTGTGAATGGTGTGATATGGGAGTCCAGTTTTATTATTTTGCATGTGGCCCTCCACTTTCCCCAGTACCATTTATTGAAGACAGTAGCCTTTCCCAGTTGCATGTCCTTGATGCCCTTGTCAAAGATTAGTGGACCATATATGCATGGGTTTCTTTCTGCACTCTCTAGGCTGTTCTACTGGCTTATGTGTCTGCTTTTATGATAGTACCATACTGTTTTGATTACCATAGTTTTGTAATATAGCTTGGAATCAGGAAGCATGATGCCTATAATTATGTTCTTCTTGATCAGGATTTCTTGCCGTATTTGGAGTTTTCTGTGGTTCCATATGAATTTTAGGATTATTTCTTTTTTTATCCGTGAAAAATATTAATAGGATTTTGATACATTCAATTTGTGCATTACTTTGGATAGTATGGTCTTTTTAACAAAATTAATTCTTCCATTCCATAAAATGGGTACCATTTCATTTATCTGTATCTTCTTCAATTTCTTTTATCACTGTTTAACTTTTCAGTCAATAGAGACTTTGCCACCTCAGTTAACTTTATTGCTAAGTATTTTATTATTTTTGATGCTATTGTAAATGGGATTAAAAAAAATCTTTCCAATTGTTTGTTAGTATATAAAAACATAACTAATTTTTATATTAATTTTGTATCCTGATACTTTACTGAACTCATTGATTAGTTCTAATAGTTTGTTTTTGGTAGGATCGTTAGGGTTTTTTACATATAAGATCATGTCAGCTGCAAATATAGACCATTTTACTCCTTCCTTTGTGATTTGGATAACTTTATTTTTCTTGCTTAATTTCTCTGGTTAGGACCTCAGTACTATATTGAGTAAAAGTGGTATGAGTGTGTACCCTTGACTTATTCCTGATTTTAGAGGAAAAGCTTTAAAACTTTCAACACTGAATGACAATGTTAGCTGTATGCTCATCATACATAGCCTTTATTAAGTTGAGGCGCATTCCTTATATACCCAATTTGTTGAGAGTTTTTTAAATGAAATGATTTGAATTTTGGCTAATGTTTTTGCTGTATCTATTGAGATCATTATATAATGTTTATCCTTCATTCTGTTAATGGGTGTGCCACATTTATTGATTTGCATATGTTGAAAACTCCTTGCATTTCAGGGATAAATCCCATTTGATTATGATGTATGATTTTTTCAATGTCCTGTTGAATTTGGTTTGATAGTATTTTGTTTAGGATTTTTTCATCTATGTTCATTGGAATTATTATTATTATTATTATTTTCTTTTCCTTTCTTGTGGTGTCTTTGTCTGGCTTTGGTAGCAGGATAATTCTGACCTCATAAAATGAGCTTGGAAGTATTCATTACACTTCAAATTTCTGGAAGAATTTAAGAAGGATTGGTATTAGTCTTCTTTAAATATGTGATAGAATTCACCAGGAAAACCATTAGGGTCTTGGCTTTTTTTAAAGGATTTGTTTTTTTTTAAGTACTGATTCAATCTCTTTACCCATGATTTGTCTGTTTAATTCATGACTCAGTCTTGGTAGTTTGTATATTTTAGGCTGGGTTGTTTATTTGAGATTTTTTTTTTTCCTCCTTAATGTGGGCATTTATTGCTATAAACATCTCTCTTAGAACTGCTTTAGCTGTATCCTATAGGTTTAGGTATGTTGTGTTTCCATTTTTTTTTTTTTTAATGTTTCAAGATACCATTGATTCCTCATTTGATTTTTTCTTTTTGTAATTTTTTAAAAGATTTTATTTATTTATTTGACAGAGAGACACACAGCAAGAGAGGGAACACAAGCAGGAGGAATGAGAGAGGGAGAAGCAGGCTTCCCGCAGAGCAGGGATCCCAGGACCCTGGGATCATGACCTGAGCTGAAGGCAGATGCTTAACGACTGAGCACCCAAGCACCCCTCATTTGATTTTTTTCTTTAAGCAATGGGTTGTTCAGGAGTGTGTTGTTTAAATTCCATGTATTTGTGAATTTTCCAGTTTTCTTCCAGTTATTGATGCCTAGTTTTACACTATTATGTTTAGAAGAGATGCTTGATATGATTGTATTCTTCTTAAATTTGTTAAGACTTGTTTTATTATTTAATATATGATCTATCCTGAAGAATGTATTACATGTGCTTGAGAAAAATGCTGGTGTTGGATGGGATGTTCCATATATATCTGTTAGGTCCCTTTGGTTTAAAGTATAGTTCAAGTCCAATATTTCCCTATTGATTTTCCATCCAGATGATCTATCTATTGTTGAAAGTGAGCTATTGAAGCTCCAAATATTATTGCATTGTTGTCTATTTCTCCCTTCAGGTCTCTCAGTATTTGCTTAATGTATCTAGGTGCACTGATGTTGGGTGCATATATATTAAAGAATTGTTGGTTCCTTTCTATTTATCTTTTGTGTATCTACTATACGTTTTTCTTTGAGGTTATCATGAGTCTTACGCAAAATATCTTATAGTTAAAACAGCATCTTTTAAGCTGATAACAACTTAAAACTCTGATCACAATAGAAATAGTGCAGTCGAAAATAGAAAAACAATAGAGAAAAATCAATGAAATAAAAATTAGTCCTTTGAAAAGATAATCAATGTGACAAAGCTTTAGCTAGATTGAGTAAGAATAGAAAAAAAAGAAGGAAGAAACCTCAAATTTATAAAAATAAGAATGAAACAGGAGGTATTGATAACAACCTTACAGAAATACATTGAGTTATAAGAGAGCATTATGAACACCTGACAAATCAAATAATTTAGATGACTAGGACAAATTCTTAGAAAAACACAAATTACCTAAACTGACTCAAGAAGAAATAGAAAATTAAACAGACTCATAACAATTAAAAAGATTAAACTAGTAATTAAAAAAAAAAAAAAAACCCATGAAGAAAATTCCAGACCCAGATAGCTTCACTGGTGAATTCTATCAAGTATTTAAAGAAGTAATAGCAATTCTTTACAAATTTTTCCAAGAAATTGATGTGTGAGGAACACTTCTCAACTCAATCTCAATCCATATTACCCTGATAACAAAACCAAAAAAAAGAAAAAGAAGACATCACAAGAAAACAACTGATCAATATCTCTTATAGATTTTAACATAAAAATCTTAACAAAGTATTATCAAACTGAATCCCTTCACCTTATAAAAAAGATTATATATATCATGACCTCACGGGATTGATAGAAATTCAAGATTGATTTAACTTCCCGAAATCAATTAATATAATACACTATAACAAAAGAATAAAGGACAAAATCCATAATTATCTCAAAAGAAGCAGAAAAAGAATTTAACAAAATTTGACACCCTTTAATGATAAAGCACTCAACAAATTCCTTCAGCATCATAAAGGATATCTATAAAAAACACACAGCTAACATCATACTTAGTAGTGAAAAACTAAATGCTTTATCTCTAAGATCAGGAACAAGATATGGATGCCCACTTTTGCTGCTTGGACCTCCTCACCAGAGCAATAGGATGGATACAAAACAAATAAAGACATTCAGATTGGAAAGGAAGAAGTAAGCCTCTTTCTATTTGCAGATGACATGAAATATATATGGAAAATCCTAAGGAGTCTACTAAAATCTTTTAGAATTAAAGAACAAGTTCAACAATATTACAGAGTAAAAGATTGATATAGAAAAGTCAATTGTAATTCTATACATTTGCAAAGAACAATCTGAAAATAAAATTAAAATAATAATACTGTATACAATAGATTCCAAAGAACAAAACACTTAGGAGTAAATTTACAAAGGAAGGGCAAAACTTATACTCTGAAAATTGTAAAACATTGTTGAAAGTATTTAAAAAATACCTAAATAAAGGAAAAGATACTTTATATTCATTGCTTAGAAGACTTAATATTCTTGTTATGACAATATTTCCAAAATTTTTGTACAAATTCAAAACAATTCTCATCAAAATTCAGTTGTTCTTGGTTTTGTTTGTTTGTTTGTTTGTTTGGCACAAATTGAGAAGGTTATCCTGAAATCTGTAAGGGAATTCAAGGGACCCAGAATAACTAAAACAATGTTAAAAGGAAAACAAAAATTGAGGATTCACATTTCCTGACTTCCAAACATACCACAAACTAAATATGACAGTGTGGTACTGCCATACTTACTGACATATACATCAATGATTATATAATTGAGAGGCCAGATAGAAGCTTTCATAGTTATAGTTAATTGATTTTCAATAAAGGTGCCATGATTCAATGGGGGGAAATAATAGTCTTTTCTAGAAATGGTTCTGAGACAATTGTATATACCCACATACAAAAGAATGTAGTTGAACAAACCTCTTAATATTGATAAAAATTAACTAAAATGGGACAAAAAACCTGAATGCAAAAGCTAACTATAAAACTTTCAGAAGAAAACATAGGTGTAAATTTTAGTACCCCTGAATTAGGCAGCAGTTTCTTAGATATCACTAAAAGGCCAAGCAACAAAAAAGAATAAATAAATAAATTGGACTTCATCAAAATCAAGAATATTTGTGTTGCACAAGACACCATCAAGAAAGTAAAAATACAATCTATAGAATAGGAGAACTTATTTGTATATTGTATGTTTGATAAGACACTTGCATCCAGAATCTAAAAAGACCACTTGTAACTCAATAATAAAAATACAAACATTAAAAAATGGGCAAAGGATTGAATATAATTTTATCCAAAGAATATATATAAATATACAATAAGCACATGGTAAGATGCTGAACATCATTAGCTATGAGAGAAATGAAAAAATATATATATATACATTTCATGTGCACCAGAATGGCTATAAATAAAAAAGACAGATAATAAGTGTTGGCACTTATGTGTAGAAATTGGGACACTCATATAGTGCTAGTGATAATATAAAGCGGTGCATTATACTTGGAAAACAGTTCCTCAAGTCCAACAATTCTACTCCTAGGTATATTCTAAAGAAATGAAAATATATGTCTACAGAAAAAGTTGTACAGGTATGCTCATAGAGCCTTCTTAATAATAACCCAAGGTGGGGGCACCTGGGTGGCTCAGTTGGTTAAGCGACTGCCTTTGGCTCAGGTCACGATCCTGGAGTCCCTGGATCGAGTCCCGCATCGGGCTCCCTGCTCAGCAGGGAATCTGCTTCTCCCTCTGACCCTCCCCCCTCTCATGTGCTCTCTCTCTCGCTCATTCTCGCTTTCTCAAATAAATAAATAAATAAAATCTTTAAAAAATAATAATAACCCAAAGTGAAACCAATCCAAATGTTCATCAACCAATGAGAGGATAAACAGAATGGCATTTTCATACAATGGAATATAATTCTGCAATAAAAAGAAATGAAGCAAATTCACATTTCTGATTCTGTATATAAGGAGTTTGAAGTCACCACTCTATCCTAACAAGTAAAAAGTTGAACAGACTGAAAAATCAACAAATCTCTTGGAGCCATAAGAGAAGGTAAGATATGGGGCAAACCTCTGCCCCAGTGACTGCAGAAATAGATATCTGAATAAAGAGAATAGTGGCTACATGAGCAAAGATTCTACCTACAGTCAAATTACAGGTCCTGCTGAGGGAGCCAGTGTGGGGCACAGAAATCTGAACTGTAATCAACAAATTGCTGGAGTTTCAATGTGGACAACTCTGAGAGTTAAAATTCCAGGAAATCCAGTCCTAATGGGATCCCCCACAATATTGTGATATTTACTTCCAGGAGCCTCAACAGATTCCCACAGTAAATGTCAGAAAAGAATTTCCTTGGGCTCCATTACAGGGGAGAGGAAAACAGCCATCTTGAAATATACTAGAACACTATGTTCTTACTAAGACCTGTCCTCAGGGGAAACTAACCAGAGCCTAACTTGTTGGGATATTTCAAAACATAACTGACTTGGGGGAAGGTAAATACCCAACTCTAGGCCCCTCTAGCCATCCTGTCTCACCTAATGGAAGAGAAATAGTGGGAAAAAAAACACTTCTAAAGTTCACAGTCCTATGGCATAAGCTCACTAAAAGACTGAGACCTAATGGGCTATAGAATGCCTCCCCTTCCCCACACCTCACCATCACATCACTAAAAGCTTATCTACAGCAGTTCCTTTAATCCAAGACATCATATTTAGCCTCTCAAGAAAAAATTAGAAGGCACACCAAAAGGCAAAAAACACAATTTGAAGAGACAGAGAAAGCACCACAATCACATGTGGCAGGGATGTTGAAATTATCAGACCAGGAATTTAAGAACAACTGTGATTAATATATTAAGGGTCTCTGTGGATAAGGTAGATGGTATATAAGAATGGATGGACATTGTAAACAGAGAGATGTAAATCCTAAGAAAGAACCAAAAGGAAATGCTAGAGATAAAAAACACTGTAACAGAGGGGTGCCTGGGTGGCTCATTCGGTTAAGTGTCTGACTCTCGATTTCAGTTCAGGTTATGATCTCAGGGTCCTGGGATCAAGCCCCATTTCAGGCTCAGCAGGGAGACTGCTTCATGATTCTCTCTCTCCCTCTGCCCCTCCCCCTGCTCTTTTTCCTCTTCCAAATAAATAAATAAAACTTAAAAAAAAACACCACACTGTAACAGAAATGAAGAATGCCTTTGATAGACTTAGTACTGGACACAGCTTAGGTAAGAATCTTGGAGCTAGAGAATATATCAATAGAATCCTCAAAAACCAGAGATGAAAGAGAACAAAGACTCATAAAAACAGAATGAAATGTCCAAGAAATGCAGGAAGACTACAAAAGATATAACATTCATATAATGGGAATACTAGAAAGAAAAGAAAGAAAGGAACAGAATAAATACTTGAAACAATAATGACTGAGAATTTCACCAAATTAATATCAGACACCACATCACAGATCTAGAAGCTCAAAGGACACCAAGCATGAAAAATGCCAAACAAACAAACAAACAAACCCACTATAGCTAGGCAAATCATTTTCAAATGACAGAAAATCAAAGATAAGAAAACCTCCCAAGAGAATCCAGAGGATAAAAACACCTAACCTATGGAGGAACAAAGGTTAAAATTTTATCTGATATTCCCTCAGAGACCATGCAACTGAGAAAAAATATTTGAATAGGGAGTGAAATATTTAAAATGTTAAAGAAGTAAAACACACCCTGTGAAATTATCCTTTTAAAGTGAGGGAAGAAGCAAGAATTTCTCAAACAATATTTGAAGGAATTTGTTTGTGGTAGGTCTGCCTTGAAAGAAATGTTAAAAGAAGTTCTTTAGAGAGAAGGAGAATAATATAGGTCAGAAACTCAAATCCACGTAAAAAACACAAGAGCATCAAAGAAGGAATGAGTGAAAGTAAAATTAAAGTTTTTATTTCTTATTCTTAATTGATCTAACATAAAAGTTTGCTCACAATAGTAATAGCAATAATATATTCAAATGTATATATATACTTATTATATAATAAATGAATATATATATATACTTATGTATATATGAGTAAAATGACAGCAATGATACAAGGGATGGGAGGAGCAAATTAGGATTATTTTGTTATCATAAGGTACTCATACCACCTGTGAAGTGGTATAGTGTTATTTGGAAGTGGACTTGGATTAGTTGTAAATGTATATTGCAAATTCTAGGGCTACCACTAAAAAAAATAAAATAATAATAACAATAATAAGTATAACTGATATGCTAAGAAAGGTGAGAAAATGGAATCAGAAAAAAGTGCTCAATTAAAACCACAAGTAGCAGAAAAAAAATAGCACACAAAACTAGGGAAAAAGAACAAGGGCAACAATTAAAAACCAGTAAAGACTTTGGTAAATAGTAATCCAATTATATCACTAATCACACAGTTCATAGGGGCTAGAACTGACATTAAGTAGACATTCTGTGATTCAGTTTTCCGAAGCCTAGACCAGACACCAAAGCCAGAGCCGAGAAGTAGATTTGAGCGGAACGCTGAAACCAAACTACATTTGAATGCACCATGACCATTTCCTCAACCTTCTGTTTCAATCCAGTCATTGGAGCAAGTCCCCTACCATGAAAAAGGATCGAGTGATTATTTCATAAGGCTTTATAAGAGGTGCTTTATAGGCAAGGGAGAGGGGGCGCGTGGAACTAGGAAACCGTTAGGTAATGTGTAGCTGGTCCTGGAATATGACCCCAAGGATATAGTGGGAAAAGGTAGCCACTGGAATTAAATGAGCTTATCTCTAGAGCCTAAGGGTGTGTGGGACGCCAGTATGAAGCAGGAGACACCGACTGCCCTTGACCTCGCATGTTTAGGAGAAAGAGGACGAAGAGAAGACTAATATATACTGAGCACATAACATACAGCAATCGCTGAGCCAGACGATTTCTTAATTTGCAGGACAAGCTATATAGTTTGTGGGACCCAGTACGAAATGAACATAAGGGGCTTCAATTCAAGAATTTAAAGTGGGTCTTTCTGAGCACAGCGTCCTGTGTCCCTGCACAGATCATGTCTATGAAGATGGCCCTGCTAATTTGACATTGGTACTTCAGGAATGCTATTTGGTCCATACTATCATCCTATTCTATAATTGGACACCTGAGGCTTAGAAGGGTATAACTAGATTGCCCACATTCACACACCTTGTAAAAGGACAAAGACGGATATATGTATGACTTTAAATCTCTAGCTCTTTTCATTTTACCATATGATGCATTTGTTTAAAGGCTTAGAGATCACAGAAGTATTATACTCCTCATTTGAAAAATATGTATTTAAATGTTTATATGCTCTTCATTTTTCATTGTCTCATGATAGGATCCTTTCCCATTATACCAGAGTACTCTTTTCTCTGGTACTCTTCTGCTGATACTTTTTCCAAATTAGAGTGGGGTTGCACATCTGTTGGAAAGGAGAATGCAATATAGCCATGTATAACCACAGCAACCTCAGAGCTTCTCAGCATGGGTGTGGAGCTAGAACTCCATGGTTGGCAAAGACATGGGACTAGAATTGTTGAAGCTGGAGGTTCCGTGGTCTGCTTTATGGATGGTTCTCTAACTGCTCATTAATATTGAAGGCCAGGGTAAGTAATTACTCTCACAAAATCCCATGGCACTTGCAAACCTTACTTTTTGCCAATTTTTCTTTTCTGGTTTGTAATAGAGAGGTGGCCTTGTAATAGAGAGGTGGCCTTTCACCCACAGGAGTGCACTCCATGAATCACTAGAGCATGTATACTAATGTGGGAGGGGCCTGTCGTTCATATATAATTTTTGAAGGAGGCAGGTGAGAAGAGAACATGCTGTAAATAGCATGTAACTTCCTTCTGAACAAATTAGGCCCTCTGAATTGTATAAGTGAGCAAATCTAATTTTAGTGAACAAAAGAGGCTGGGAGATGCTGAGTGTAATTTTTATGTAAAAATAGGAAGTCTCCAAAGACATCTCTCTTTAAACCGATGAATGCAAATTACCAAAGTCATCCAAATTCAGAAGGTTGATTTATGCATTTTCCATTGTACCCTTCAACGAAAAGCTTTTTCTGTTTCCAAATAGTATGCATTTGGGGTAAAGTTTCACTTTATGCACCAGGAATAGCTGAGAGAAGAGAGATGCAAAGCAGTCATGTAAAGAAATTGTTTCTCTTTCTTTTTTTTCCCTCCAACATAGCTCTTGCCAAATAGGCTGTCCAACTGTCTACTGTATCCACTTTTAGCTACTTGAATTTTAATTAAAAAATAAAAGTTTCAGTGTTATGTATCAGTATATGATTAATTCTCCATTGGCACCCTATGTCTTCAGCAGAGCGCAGACACAATAAGAAAAAAAAAATCAAACGCGGCTTGAACGTAGACAGCAGCTCAATTCACAAATCAGCAACAGCCATTTTAGAGGATGGGTTTAATCAATGGTTCCCTCACCATTGCCAGAGCTTATAACTTGGTTATAGCTTTCAGTACACCAATCTCTTAAAATCAATAGTGAATTATGAACCACCAGCAATATATATAAACGATTGTCCTATTTAAGACAATATACTAATACATTTTTCATATGATCTTACTCATAGGATGTCTTCTTTCTGCTGGTCTCTTTCCAATATGGACCCTTCTAATACTTTAACACATTTTACAGTAATCTACAGCAAGAGTGAAGGAATTTGACTTCTATCTCTCTTTATATTTGTGTGTGTGTTCATCCATTAATCCATGCATTCAAGAAGTATTTGCAGAGTATCAATTACCTACCAGTCAGTATTCTAGACCCTGGATTCTTTCAAGCAAAATCTTGCTTCCAGAGCTGGAAGACTAGAAAGTTACAGTTGATGTTAATGAAAGAATATTTTAATTAATTGATTGGCAACTTCTGTTGTCTTTCTTTGCTGTTCTTGCACCTTACAATCCAGACTTTCACTGTAAGCAGCTATTTATTTACAGGTCACACATTTTCACTTGGCTTACACTGTGACTTCTTGGTGCCTTTCTAAGTCTCTCCCTTCTATCTAGATTGCCTTTCCCTCCTTTTCACTAATTTATTTTTTATATTTTTATTGTGGTAAGAACACATAGCATGAGATCTACTCTTAAAAAATAATAAATTAATAAATAAAACCAGTATTATAGTCACAATGCTATACAGCAGATTTCTAGAATTTACTCATCCTGTATAAGTGAAATTTATACCCTTTGATCTGCAACTCCCCATTCTCCCCAGCCCCCACCCAGGCCCTGGTAAACACCTGCCTTTTTCTACAAGTTTGGCTCTACTGGCTACTTCATATAAGGAGAATCATGCAGTATCAGTCCTTCTATGGCTGGCTTATTTCCCTTAGCATAATGTCTTCCATTATATATAGATACAGATATCTATCAATATCTATCATCTATGTAAATATCACATTTTCTTTATCCATTCATCTCTCAATAGACATTTAGGTTTTTTCCATATCTTGTCTATTGTGAATAATGCTGCAATGAACATGGTAGTTCATATCTCTTTGAGACCCTGATTTTAGTTCTTTTGGATGTAGAACAAGAAGCGAGATTGCTGGATCATATGGTAAACTTTATTTTTAATTTTTTAATAAACCACCATACTGTTTTTCCATAGCGGCTCTACCTTTTCACATTCTCACCAACAGTGCCCAAGGGTTCTAATTTCTCCACATCCTCATTGACACTTTTTGTCTTTTGTTTTTTGATAATAGCCATATTAACAGGTATAAAATGATCTCTCATCATAGTTTTGATTTGGATTTCCCTGATGATTAGTGATGTAGAACATCTTTTCATATACATGTTGGGCATTTGTATGTCTTTTTTCGGAGAAATGTCTATTCAAGCTCTTTGCCCATTTTTAAATTATTAGTGTTTTTTGTTTATTTTGTTTTGCTATTGAATTATAGCAACTTCTTATATAATTTGGATATTAATGCTTTATCGATATATGGTTTGAAAACACTTTTTCCCTCTGTATGTTGCTTTATCACCCTGTTGATGGTTTCCTCTGCTGTGCAGAAGCCTTTTAAGTTTGACATAATCCCACCTATAAAATTTTGCTTTTATTTCTTGGGCTTTTGGTGTCATATCCAAGAAATCATTGCCAAGCCCAATGTCATGAAACTATCCCCCCTTGTTTTCTTCTAGGAGTTTCACAGTTTAAAGTCTTACATTTAAATATTTAATTCACGGGGCACCTGGGTGGCTCAGTTGGTTAAGCGACTGCCTTTGGCTCAGGTCATGATCCTGGAGTCCTGGGATCGAGTCCCGCATCGGGCTCTCTATTCAGCAGGGAGTCTGCTTCTCCCTCTGACCCTCTTCCCTCTTGTGCTCTCTATCTCTCATTCTTTCTCTCTCTCAAATACATAAATAAAATCTTTAAAAAAAATAAATAAATCTTTAATTCATTTTGAGTTGAGCTTTTTGTATGGTGTAAGGTGAGGATCCAAATTCATCTTATTGTATGTGAATACTCCTAGGTCCTGACCCTTGGCCCCAGGCCTAAGCACTCTCTCTCAACCTGCACTCCAGGGCTTGTAAGTAATAAACCCTTTTTCTTCAAAATTTCCTAATGGTTATTGCTCAAGAGTGATCTTGCAATTATAATAAAAAACACAAAGATCAGTCCAGTCATAACATTGGTTTGTAAAGGCAACTTTACCTATGCAAAGTTCACTGAGGCCCAGGTGAGTGCCCCCAAGCATTTTTAGCCAATAACATTGCTATCCATAGGCTGAGACCAGCACAAAACCATGTACCATATTAATTTATTTTGTTTGTTGGACCATCTTTGTATCCCTCGGATAAATACCACTTGGTTATGGTATATGATCCTTTTTTATATCCTGTTAAGTTTGGTTTGGTAGATTTTGTCCAGGATTTTATCACCTAGGTTCATCAGAATTATGGGCTGGTAGTTTTCTTATAGCATCCTGTGTGGCTTTGGTATCAGGGTAATAATGGCCTCATAAAATGAGTTTAGAAATGTTCTCTCTTTTATTTTTTTGGAAGAGTTTGAGAAGGATTGCAGTTAATTCTTCTTTAAATGTCTAATAGATTTCACCAGTGAAGCCATCTGGTCCTGGGCTTTTGTTGTTGTTAGAAGGGGTTTGATTACTGAATCAAACCCTTGATTCATTATGTTCTGTTCAAGTGTTCTATTTCTTCACTCTTGGTAGGTTTTATTTTTCTTGGAATTTATCCGTTTCTTCTAGGTTATCACGATTTATTAGTATATAATTATTTATAATTAGTCTTTTTATTTCTGAGATATCCATTATAATGCTTCCTCTTTTATTTCTGCTTTTATCTGAATCTTCTACTTTTCTTAGTCTAGCTAAGGGTTTGTTTATCTTTTGTTTATCTTTTCAAAAAAATCTCCCAAGTTTTAGTTTCATCGATTTTGTTTCTGTTGTTTTTTTATATTCCATTTATTTTTTTCTGATCTAATCTTTGTTTCTTCCTTGCTCTGCTAACTTGAGGCTTAGTTTGTTCTTCTTGTTCTAGTTCCTTAAGGTGTAAATCTATGTCATTTGAGATTGTACTTCTTTTTTAATGTAGGTGTTCATTGCTATTAACTTCCTTTTTAGTACCACTTTTGCTGTGTTTTATGAATTTGGGCATGTTGTGTTTTTATTTTCATTTGTTTCAACATATTTTTTTTATTCCGCTTTTGATTTCATCCTTGACCCATTGGTTGTTCAGGAGTATGTTGTATAATGTCCATGGATTTGTGAATTTTCTATTAATCCTTTTAAAAAAAATGATTTCCAGTTTATTTCTGTTGTAGCCAAAAAAGATACTTGGTATGATTTGTCTTCTTAAATTTGATAAGGCTTGTTTCATGGCTTACCATGTGATATATTCTGTGTGCCCCTGAAAAAATGTGTATTCTGTTGCTATTGGGTGGGATGTTCTGTTTTTATCTGTTAGATCTGTTTGGTCTGTAGTGTTGTCCAAATCCTCTGTTTCCTTATTGATTTGCTCTCTGGATATTCTATCCATTGTTGAAACTGGGGTAATGAAGTCCCCTATTATTATTGTATTGTGTCTATTCTTCCTTCAGTTTTGTCAATATTTGCTTTATATATTTAAGTACTCTGACTTGGGGTGCATATATATATTTATAAATGTATATCTTCCTGATGAATTGACCCTTTATCATTATATATGACCTTCTTTGTCTTTTTCTTTTTTAAAGATTTTATTTATTTATTTGAGAGAGAGAATGAGATAGAGAGAGAGCATGAGAGGGGAGAGGGTCAGAGGGAGAAGCAGACTCCCTGCTGAGCAGGGAGCCCGATGTGGGACTCGATCCGGGGACTCCAGGATCATGACCTGAGCTGAAGGCAGTTGCTTAACCAACTGAGCCACCCAGGCGCCCCAAGACCTTCTTTGTCTTTTGTGACAGTTTTGACTTAAAGTCTATTTTGTTAGTTGTGAGTATAGCCACCTCTGCTCTATTTTGGTTACCTTTTGAATGAAATATTTGTTTCCATCTCTTCACTTTCAGCCTATGTGTGTCTTTAATTTTAAAGCAAGTCTCTTGTAGACTGCGTATAGTTGGATCTTGTTTTGTTAAGCCAACCACTCTGTTGATTGAAGAGTTGAATCCATTTATGTTTAAAGTAATTATTAACAGGTAAAGATCTACTATTACTATTTGTTTCTGTTTTATGGATCTTTTCTCCCTCTTCCTTGTCTTCCTGATTTTTTTTCTATTGATATGCTTTGATTCCTTTCTGTTTTCTTTTGCATATTTTTTTCTTTGTGGTTACCATGAGGTTTACACAAAACATCTTCTGACTATCTCTTTTACTCTCTTTTAAACTGATAACAATTTAACTACCACGTTTTCCTGTTATCCATGTTTGCATTGCTGTTGGCACATTTGAAGAATGATGAGCTCTTTTTCGTCCTTTGTCCAGTCTTTAATGACTATCTCACTAAAAAAGACCCTTAGCAGCCAGTCTGGCTAAAGATTTGGGGACTTTATTCCTAGCTCTCCCAGGCATCTAGCTTTTTTTTTTTTTTCCAAAAGTTAAAATCTATTGCTTCCCTGATGTAGGACTATCTCACTTTCTTCAGAGCTCTGTGAGAGAAGGGGCAGAATTTGGTCCCCTAGGGGGGCACACTGAAAGATGGACACAATGGAATCTCATTCTTCTTCCACCTTTTTGGAGAAGAAGCCCCAGTTTTGTTCTTTCTCCAAGCCTTTTAGAACTGTGCCCATCTCCCTAGCTGCCCCCAGCATCCAAAATACAACAGTCTGAATTTTTCAGTTCTGCGAAACACAAGAAAAAAGCCAATTCCTTGGGGAGTGTATAGAAAGACAAGGAACATTACATTTACCTCATTCCTTCTTCCTTCCTCACCCCTGACCAGGGAGAAGTGACCTCACTCCTGGGCTGTGCTGGCAGGGGGAGGGGGTGACATAAGAGTGAAATTGCTCCTTTTACCTTTTTCAGCACGGCTGTTTTTTGTTTTGTGTTCCACTGTGGTATAGTAACTTCTTTTTTTAAAGATTTATTTATTTATTTATTTGACAGAGAGAGAGAAAGAGAGCACAAGCACAGAGAGCGGCAAAGGGAGAGGGAGAAGCAGGCTCCCTGCTGAGCGGGAAGCTTGACGTGGGTATTGATTCCAGGACCCCGGGATCATGACCTGAGCTGAAGGCAGATGCTTAATGACTGAGCCACCCAGGTGCCCCTACCCTAAAGATTTTTGAGGATAATTAGAACCTTAGATTCCCGTGATTACTTTTTGTTTTAAATTTATTTTTCCTCAATTCTCAGTGTATATTTTTGTATCAAATTCCATGGCTCTTTCTTTTTTTTGTTTTTAACTTTGCTTATGAAATTTGTCACTTCTTCATTTTCTAAAGGTTGTTTCATACAGCCGGTTTTAATTGAAGTTTGTGTATAATGATTAAGGATAACTATAGCACAAGCATAATTCAGGAACCAATTAAACATTTTTTGTTATATATTGTGAAGACTGTGCATTGCTACCATGAGGTGGGTTTGGGGAAGGTTTTCTCTTGTCCCAACGTCTTATTGATAAACCTGTTTGTTGTTCCTCTCTCCAGACACGTCTTCCAAGCTCCAGGCCAGCATATTTAGCATACATTAAATCTCCTCTTTGATATTTCAAAGGTTTCCCAAATTCAAATATCTAGACTAAATTCATCTTCTCTCTTTCCAAAACAGGACCTCTTTCAGTATTTCCTGAATAAGTAATTGTGATATTTTTGCTATGTCTATTGCTTAAAAAGCAGTGATCCATTTAGTCATGCCTTGGAACAATGTTATGTTCAAAGGAGCCCAAAAGCAATAAGAATTTTAATATTTTCATTTTAAATCTCTTTCAGATATCTTAGGTGCTCTTGTTAATTGTTCACTAAAACAGATTGGTAACCACCTATTATCACTGAGCCTCTTGACTTCAGAAATTCCTTGGAAGGTTCTTATTTCCGCTACAAATAAATTTTCTTTCAATCCCGGTGTCTTATTCTTATTCTATTACTTTACCCCTTTTATCTCGCCTCTTCCCTGTCCTACATTCCTAATCCCACAGAAGACCTCCAAGTAGTCACATATTCAACATTGTCTTGCTCAGCCCAATTAGGAAGTATTGTGCTTCTAATATCCATTGTCAGTCATTTTATTACAATGCCAAACCTTGGCAACTTTGTCTTTCCTATCTTAGACAGAGGGTGTATGGAATGGGGAGAGTAGAGCATGGGTAAAAGGGAGAGAATGCTGATGATATTAAGCATACATGGTGAGAATCCCCTCTTTCTGGACCCCCACATGATAATCTTTTGATCCATTATATGTATGCATGTTTCTCTCATTGTGTTCATGGTCTTTTAAGTTAAGAATTGTGACTCTAAAACCCCAGTGATTGAAAAGTTTGCTGAATGAACTAACACATGTTTATTAAATTCTTGCTGGTATGTACCTCCCATTGTTCATTGGCTGTCACTGCTAGTTTGTAGCTCCATTATGTGTTTTTGAGACTGAGAGAATTACTTTATTTGACTTTTGTCTCATAAGGAAAAAAAATGGCATTTTGTGTATTTTGATTGGAAGGTCCTGGAAAGCAACTCCCTGCCTGAATATACTTTCTCCAATACTTGCCTGTTTCTCAAAAAGTGAGAGGCCCATTTTATGAATTCTCAAGGGTTTTAGAGATTTTAGGTTATTTTGAGATTATAGAAGTATAAATTATATGTAAATAAAAACTTAAATGTTTGGGGCACCTGGGTGGCTCAGTCAGTTAAGCAACTGCCTTCTGCTCAGTTCATGATCTTGGGGTCCTAGGATGGAGTCTGCATCGGGCTCCCTGCTCAGCTAGAGTCTGCTTCTCCCTCTACACCCCCACACTGCTCATGCTCTCTCTTCCTCTCTCTCACTCAAATAAATAAATAAATAATCTTTAAAAAAAACTTAAATACTTAAAAAGTATTATATTTTACTTTTTAAAATTCCAAAATAAGATTAAGTTCCTGTTCTTGAATCACTCATAAAATGATATTGAGTAGAGATATTTTAAAAATTAAGTACTATTCTTAGCTTATATTCTTGACAAAAACTATAGATATTTAATCATATCTACACAAATATGTTATATATGGATATACATAGTAAGTTTTCTAATATTTTATATATTACAATAATTATGTTATTCTTGTCTTCAAAATACCAGCAAGCAAGAATTTGGGATTAGGACTGAGAAAAAAAAAAAGACAAGAAAAACTGTATTTTTCATTTACTCTGTTACTCCATACTGCAAAAGTCTGTGAACAAAAATCTTCATATCTTAATGTTTTATATTAAAAAGGCAATATAAGGACATATTAAATATACATCTTAGAAAAGTGTATATAATTCCTTAATGTAATAAATTCAAATAAAATATCTCATGTTTGCATTTTTATTTATATCATTTTATGTTAAAATAATATTTTTTTCATTATGTTAAAATAATATACAACATTTTATTTTATGATTAATGGCTTCTGCTTCCTTCTGTCCTCTCTCAAACGTATCAAAATGCTTTATATCACTAAACAAATCATTATTTCCCATAACTCTTTGATACTTTTTTTCAAAGCTACATGGTTTGTATGAAAACAAATATGCACACTTTTCAGTTTCCACTGTTCTCAGACATCTTTAATATCTCTCATGTTCGAATAAAAAAACCACTGCTCAATACTGTCCACAGCACTGGGATCCCACAAGAGTTTGTTCAAGCTCTAGGATGGCTACTTGTTTTCTTATGGACCTCAGAGGCCTCAGTTCTCCATTCTAAAAAATGAAATCAGAGGATCATTTTCATCTGATAGATAATTTTCAACTATAAACCTGGAAAATAAATAAAACAAGGGCAGCCCAAGCCATTCCATTTACTGTTGATGTGTTACTTCCACTCCCTTTTCCAAGGAGTTCAGTTAGATGAAAGGACCAACAGGAAATGCCTCCAGGCTGAAACTACTCAAAATTAGACTAGTGCCTGAAAGTCACTTTTGTGATCTTGATTTGAGTTGAGTTTCTGATGAACTTACACTTTGGTAAGGATATAAATATCAAACATTGTACACGATGGCTTGTACCAATGTCAGCCATTTTAAAGATTATTAGTATTGCCAATACTCTAACATTAATCTTTGTACTACTATATATTTTAAATTGGTTCTTGTCATCCTCACTGTCTATTAATGAATTCATTTACTCCACAAATATTTCTTAAACACCTACTGTGAGGTTGAAACTGTGGTAAGCTTTGGGACAAGACTTCTTGCCTCTTGTATTGGACATTATAATGGGAAAATGACAGATACTAAATTAAAAAAAACAAACACAATAATTCTAAAATAAATAAACATAGCATTAAAGTTGAAGGTACCTGACAAAGCTAATTAGAGCTGACAAGTAGTGGCTTTCACAAAGAAATCATCAAAGATGTCAAATAATGGGTTCAACTATATCCCTGACCAAGAAAATAAGGAACAGAAAAGCTCCTAAAAATAAAAATCGTGAATGAGAAAGGAAAAAAAAACATGACTTTAGGAGTATATTTATCTATTCCAAAGAATAAGACAGTACAAACAGCAAAGATTATTCTTCTTTAAATCAAAATAAACTTGGTGGGGAAAATGTTTCAAAGATATGAGTTAATTCCTTAATTGGCCGAGTTGTTCACTGGTGAGTTAGTGTATTGTCACCTGAACAATAAAAAGAGCAAAAGAAAGGATTTAATTTATATTTGATTTCAAAGAACATCTTTCAGACAATTTATCATTCTTTATGATGGCTGAGAAAAGGCAAGAAAGATGATGGCATCTTTGAAAATAGCAAAGCTAAAAGCCGGTTTTAGAGTGTTAGGAACTACTCCTAATATGGATTATGTTCTGAGTCTGCTTTTCCTTTTTTCAAATTTAATTATTTTCTCGGTATAATATTCTCTTTATTTTTATTTTTATTCTCTACCTTACCATGACCACATCTACTTACAGTCAATAAAATGAATTGGTGAGTTGTTTCACTTTTATAGCTTTGCCCTTGTGGTCTTTCTTACTGTGCAGACATTAAGCAAATTGCTCCTTCACAGAAACCATTACTTTATTACTTTATTCCTATTTATATTGATCTTGAAATAATCAAATTATAGCATCAAATGGACCAAATTTAATTTGTAAAAAAGGCCTCAGACATGTTCAAAATGAGAAACTGCAATTAGTAAATCTGCAAATCACTGGTGTATTTATGTAAAGTTGACTCAAATAGGTTGTTCCATGTTACACCATTGATTATGGGCTTGTTCTTGCCAGAGCATCAGGACAGTGACATATGTTACCAGAGTTCCTGAAGTGTAAGGATCTCTTTTTAAAGATACTCAGAATCATTTTATAACATGAGCATTTAGAAAGACAACAAAATGATCTGTTGAGTGCCAAGCAACATTAGAGATGAATTTTTTATATAATTTAAATAATTGATAAAAATATATGTGATGCGTTAGGTATTCAGGTATTAAATCCCATTTATTTTTCATTAGTTTATTAATAAAAGCTTTTCAAAAAGTTCCTATAATAATGTTCAGATGCTAAGTCTAATCCTGGTCCTGGTTCACTTTTCTTCTTCTTCTTTTTCCTTTTTTTTTTTTTTTTGATTTGTTTGTTTTTTCAAATTTCTACTTAAACCTAGCAAAATTCTTTTGTTTGTTTTTCCTTTGATCCATAATGAATTGTTCATCTCTATGATCAGTTCTGATAAATCGAGATACATCAATAAACTTCTCTATCAAAAAATATTTATAATACAGAAACATTCTACATATCACTAATTCTTATAATATCTCTCAATAAAAGATAAGAAAATATTCTAAAACTACAATTAATGAAGAGGTGTTATTGGCCAGTGAAATTAATTCGATCCAGTTTTCTGAGGATCTAATGTTGCAGAAAAGGAGTTGACAGCTGGGAAGAATTAATTCAAGCCTTAGCTCTGAGGCAAAAGCCTAAGATTTGATTTTGCATATCCAAGTACTGCATTAGAACTAAAGTGATCTTAGCAAACTTTGTTTTGTTTTGTTGTTTTGTTTTCTTTCTTGGACTTAGATTGGACTTAGTTTTGTTTCTGTTATTGTGACTGGAAAGTTGAGCTCCATCCACAGTTGTGTTATAGAATATAGGAAAAACATATGAAGCTGAAGAAGTTAAAACATTGGTATTACAAGTTAAATTCGTTGACCATTTAAAGATTTGAGATGACTCTTAGGAAATATCTAATTTTGAGTAAACGTTTCTATCTCAGATTGCTGGGATGTTAGCCAAGTTTACTCAGAGTGACTAGATGAATTGCCCTGCTGCATCAAGTTATTTAATATTATATTTGCTTAAAATAATATACTGTGTTTTTTGGCCAAGTTGACCACTTCATTCTTCCAATATTTGAATAATAGATGTTCATCCTTTTTAAGCTCCTTTCGAACAATGACATCAGCAGAAGGATCATATTTAAATCTGTTCATTTAAATTCAGCCAACATTAATTGAGCTTCCCCTTTGTGACAAGCACTGTGCTAAGTATTGCTATATAGATGGAGGAAAAATAATCATATATCCAAGAAAATAATTATATATCCAAGAAACTTACTGTAAGGAGTAAGACATTGCATTAGTTATCTATAAGGTTTAACACTTAACTCCAAAAATCTAATGATTTAAAATAGCAATACAAATGTATTACATATCAAGGTTTCTGTGCTTTAGAAAGTCAGAGTGGCTACACTAGGTGGGTTCGACATGGGGTGTCTCATGAGGTCAGTCAGATGTTGCCTAAGGTGACTAATAGGGCCCGCTCCCAAGGCTGAAGATTTGGTGATGGCTTATTGTCTGGGAGCTCTAGTTTCTCTCCACCTAGACCTCTCTACTGGGCTGCTTGTGTTTCCTCATGGCATGACAGCTGTTTTTTTCCAAAGCAAGTAATTCAAGAAAACAATGCAGAAGTTGCTTTGGCTTTTATGCACCAGCATAGGAAATCGAACACCATCATTTACTTTATATTCATTTTGTCACACAGGAATTACCATGATTCAATAGGGGAATGGACTACACAGGAGGTGAGGACCATTGAGGCCCTCTTGAAGTTGGCTACCACAAAAATTAAAAAAAAAAAACACAAATAATTACAAAGCAATATATTAATGCAACAATGGCATTATATATAAGGGAGATATGTAGTCCAGAGGAGAATAATAAAGTCATAATTGTATTTGAAGAAATAATATGAACTCGAATTTAGAATTATGCTGGAAAAACTAATAAATTTCTTCAATAAGATGAAATATGAGTTTATGTGTAGTCAGTTTTTCTTTTTCTTTTTCAAGATTTTATTTATTTGACAGAGAGACTTGGTGAGAGAGGAAACACAAGCAGGGGGAGTGGAAGAAGGAGAAGCAGGCTTCCCACTGAGTAGGGAGCCCGATGCGGGGCTCGATCCCAGGACCCTGGGATCATGACCCGAGCCAAAGGCAGATGCTTAACGACTAAGCCACCCAGGCGCCCCAGTGTAGTCAGTTTTTAGAAGTAAATATTATTTGTTTCTTCGTCAGTATATTATAAATACCTAAGTCAGTATTTTCAGTGAAAAGGTAGATTATTCTTCACTAGAAAAATAACCTATACGATATTGCTAGACTTAGACATAAAACTTGAATAATATAATATATTTCATTATGTTTAATATGTTTGTTCATCAGATTCATTATTCTGGATAATAGAAACTTCACTGACAGATTTTTATGTAACAACATGGTGCTGAATGATATCTAAGAACAAAAAAAAATCACAAATTATAAATTGACACGGAACAATATGGTCATTGGAATAAAACATTTTCTTACTATCTTGATTAGTGCAAATAAAAATTCCAATTAACCAACTGTTGGAAGGATCACAATTTTTGTGAGTATCGTTGTGTCTAAATGACTTCCATTTGTATATGCTCATCAACACTGGGCACATTTGTCTACTGTATCTTTGATACGGATTCTACTATCCCAAGTCTGATATTTTTCTGATGATCAATGACAGCATTAAGGGATTTGGATAAAAAGTAACACTTCAAATAATTTATTAGTACATTTATTTTAAGGACTAGAAAACAGAATATATATATGTATATATGTGGTAATAAAATAATAAATCACAATATAAACAATCATGTAATGTTGGAGCTCCTGTTATTTTTATTAAATCCCATAGCCAAATTGGTAAAATATTTAGTCCAAGGTTATAGTCTCAGTTTGTACAATTAGAATGAGACAGGTTTCCCTATTCTCTTATTACTCTTTCAGCAGTCACTTCTAATGAAGATGGCAGCCATCATTTAAATACACATCATTAGGTAAAGAACATAAATGTCAATAAAACATTTTCTATTAAGTAGCAGGCTGATGGCACCATAAAAATGAAAATTTTTCAAGTTGTAAAATATAGTCAAAGTCATAATGGAGTACATTAATATAGTTTGGCATTCTCTCAGTATTCCTTAGTGAACTGAAAAAGAGCTTTAATTAAAAGTGATTTTGATTGCTTCACATTTATACTGCAAAAGACATACAGTGTTTTCTAAGAAGTTGTTCTTCACATGAAATTAAGTTAGATAGATGTACAGTTTCTCTCAAGTAGTTTCATTTCATTCCATTGGAAATTAAAAAAAAATATTGATATTTACTTAAATTTATGTCACTCAAAAGGGCTTGTATCTGTGTATGTGTCTACTAGTGGCATAAGCCCACTTTAGGCCCTGTGTGTTAGTCAATGTTTGTAAGAAGGTACATTTTCTATAACTGTTTCAAGAGTTTGCCAAACGAGTTAGTACAGAAACAAGATGCCAACTGTGTTTTTCCCTTGTATATTGCCTCATTTATAACACTAATTACTACATGATCCTCCAAATTTGCTCAACTTCATTCAAACTGCATTTTCTAAAACAAGAGAACTTCTGAGAGTTCTGTTTTTTGCTTTCTTGTTTTTTACCTATATATCCATGTATACTTTTTCTTTTCATCATGTTTTTATTCCTTAAATCTCAGAGGAATCTTGTATGGAATAAATATTTTTTTAATTTTATTTTATTATGTTATGTTAATCACCATACAATACATCATTAGTTTTTGATGTAGTGTTCCATGATTCACTGTTTGCATATAACACCCAGTGCTCCATTCAGTACGTGCCCTCCTTAATACTCATCACCAGGCTAACCCATCCCCCGACTCCCGTGTATACTTTTAACTGTATGTTATAAATAAACAAACAAAAACAATTTTAAGAAAATAAACGTTGCTACTGACAACTCTAACTTCAAGGAAAATTTGTTTAGAATGGCAAGATAATACAGATGTTTTAGTTATAAATCAAGTAATTTTACCACTCTTAACCTTGACAGAGCATTAATTCCTCATGAAAAATATATATTAGTACTTACCACTAATTTAGGAGAACTTTTTTTCAGTATGCTGTTAAGAAAATATTCATATTTCAAGGTTATATGACCAAAAAAATCATCTAAAGTTAGATGCATAAAAATGAAACCCGGATCAATTTAAGAACAATTTTAAGACAATTTTGCACTAGGAAAATCTAAGTCTTTAGAAATATCCTTTTTTTGTTGTTCTTTTGTGTTGGGCATTAATATAGAATTTTGGAGGAAAATCGCAAGGAATCTGGAGATACTTGCCCACATAGAGAGGGATAGAAGTTATACACTACAGACAGACACCAGGACCTACTAAACTAACTGCAGTCCTCAAATAAGCAGCTGTTATTTTAAAAAGCCGAAGTAGGAGAACCCAGCTCTAGTATCTCAGAGAGGAGACCTAAAATTATGCATAGGGACTTAACATATTTGAATCCTTAATAAAAAGAAAAAACTAGTAAAGGTTATCAGGACTAGAACCTTTAAATGGTGCAAAGCTTGTGTTTATATCTTATCAGATATTCCATTTGTGAACCATCCTTGAATTGAATTTTCATTCCATTCAATAGAAGGTTAAACTACAAATTACAGCAACTCAAAGAACCTCAAATATCCCCCATCACCTAATCCTTCAGTCCTTGCTTGAAAGAATTATACTCCCACATGCATAAACACACACTAATAAAAAGTACTGGGTCAGACTCTTCCTTTCAGCTCAGGTGATGATCTCAGGAGTACAGAGAGTGAGCCCCATGTGGGGCTCGGTGCTCAACGGGGAGTTTGCTTGAGATTCTCTCCCTCTGTCCTTCCCCCAGCTTGTGTGTTCTCTCTCGGAAATAAATAAATCTTTTTTTTTTAAGATTTTATTTATTTATCTGACAGAGAGAGACACAGCGAGAGAAGGAACACAAGCAGGGGGAGTGGGAGAGGGAGAAGCAGGCTTCCCGCGGAGCAGGGCGGGGCTCATGACCGGGGCTGAAGGCAGACGCTTAATGACTGAGCCATCCAGGCATCCCTAAAATAAATAAATCTTAAAAAAAAAAGTACCAATAAATGCCAAGCAATGTCTTCCATGGGGGAAACACTGCTGCTCATGTATGTAGAGTTGTAAAATATAGTAATTTATTTTTTTCATTCTATTCACATTTCTGGTATAACATTGAGTAAACAAAGAGAGAAACAAAAAACAATTTCTATATGAAACAAAAAGTATTAGCCAAGAATTTTTTTCTAATTTAACATTAAAAATCCTTTCTTTTTCTTTTCTTTTTTTTTTTAATCTAGTAAACCCCTTATCCTTCATCTGTGTATATGTGCTCTTATCTGAGAAGAGCAAAGTCTGATCTCCATGTGACAATCACTAAAATAGTTGGTAGGAGAATCCCAAGACATGAAGTCTGTGAAAAATTTATCATGTTCAAATTCAGTTCTATATGCTGACATTCTATCCACTTCTTTGGATATTGTTAGTTAACCATTCTGATATGTGGGTTTCTCATCTATGTAATGGGGATAAAATAATCACACCTAAAGACAGAAGTTCTGAATCATGCACTTTTTTGTAGCCTTTCCTAGCTTAAGATTTATATTCCATTTTTAAAAATATTATTCAAAGTTACAACAAAAAACCTAATTAGGAAGTTTTCTCCAGAAAAAAAAAAAAGAAGAAGAAAGTTTTCTCCAGGTATAAATTTGGTAATCAACTCCAATGGGATTGTGTTTAAAGGAAAAACTATGAATGTTGATTACATATGCATATTATAAGAATAAATACAATATATAAAATTTATCTAATTTTAAGAGCAGAGAAAATTTTTATTTTTATTTCAGAACAAACAATAAATCTCTATTGCAAACAAGTATTACCCCTCATACTTACTAAGCAAGAAAGGTTGATTTTTTTTAATTTTGGATATATCTTAAAACTGTACAAATCAATACAATATCTAAAGCAATACTGAGTATATAGTATTGGTTAATATTGCTTATAAATTTGAATTGAAGATTCTTGACAGGATCCTGTGATCTACCATCCCACTCACTCTAGGGATTCCTACTACATCCTAACTATGTTTCTATCAAATGTGAGTGCCCATATGTGATGGGAAGTCCACTGCCTCATGACAGAGGCCATGGCATTCTTAGACAATTCTGTTAGTATTCAACTTTAAATTGAGTTCAAATACATCTTTGAATTACTTGCACTCATGAGCTCTATTAATTGCCTGCGGAGAAACAGACAACAGATTTACTTTCATTCCATACAATAGCCTTTTAGATATTTGAAGACAACATCCATGTTGCCTTCTAGTTATTCCTTAATTAAAAAAAAATTAAACATACTAGATTTGTTTTATTTGGTTTTTTAGTGAATAGCCGATTTAAAGTTTTTTTTTTTTGAGAACAGATATATGTTACCAAAGTGACTTGTTGTCGTTAAGGAAAAAAAGAATTAAGAAAAATAAGAAATGTTAAAGTTTGAAAAATGAGGGTATACTCATTAAAATGTGATTAAATGTTTAAACTTCCAGTACATTAACACTGACATTTTATCTTTTAAACAGTGTCAGGTAATGAAGGTCAACGCAAGCAAGCATTCTGTTTTTGGCCCTTAGTTAGAAGCACACTGTTCTTGGACTTCACAGCAGGGATCTGTCAGGCGCTGTTCTCCTCTGTGCTGCTTCTCTCTAAGCACTAGCTTGCAGCTGGCTCCAGCATATGGTAGTGTATGGAGATATCTTCTGGGGTCCACTGCCTCAATCACTATTTAATGATTAATTACTGCAGTCTGATGTCAGGGTGAGACATTCAATGCTTCAGGTAAAAATCTTAACTATAGAAAATGACAGCAGGTGGGGTTTTGAAAGCGGAGTTAACTTTGTATTACTTCTGATGAAATACTCCATTTTTCTAGCCACTTGTAAAGAATAAGGTGAAAAAAGACAAAATCATCAAGTAGCAAACGCCAACAATGACAAGCGTGGTATTCAGCGGAATAGTCTATGATTGCCTATGATTCTCACAATGAGAATAGTGCAGATGGATACACAATAACTAACTCTCTACTGGAAACCAAGCAAACAACTTTCAGTTGACATTCCAGGACATAATGGATCTGAGCTGTGAAAAGAGTCTTCTAACAATGTTACCTAGTAAGCAAATAGAGTGAGATATATTTTCTACCAAAATATGGTTTTAAACTCCCTATATACTAAAAAAAGAGTGCCAATATGCTTTAGGTGTACTTACCCATAAAAGAAATAATCTGGTAAAAAGTCCCAGCTGATGTTTAATTATAGTAGTATGCCTTTCTATTTTCAGTTGTCAGTAATTGCATACAACTTTGAATCATTTATATTGAAATAAGTTTTGAAAATAAGTTGAAAAAAATGAAGCAGCAATTAGACAGCAAACCTTAATCTGAAACATGCAAGCTGAAATTTATATCACAATTCAAAATAATTCACAATTATTAAAATTTTTCAGTGAATTAACCTGCATTTTTATTCATAAATTTTAATTATTGTTAGTTTTCTACAAAGCAAATTATTTGATGGGTTTTTTTTTTTCAAATTTGGTGTCCATTTTTCTTAATTATAGTTACTTTGAAACAAGCTCAAAATATTTGTAGGGAACCAGAAATATATTTTAAAAATTCCACTAAATAGCTATTATTCAATGACATTGATCAATACCTTTGGCACACAGCTTGGCAGTGTACTCAGATGATTGGGAATGTTTTAAAGGTAAAAAGACAATTTATTGAGATCATTCAAGATTACAATGCCCATTTGTTGAATGAGTTTCAGAATAGCACCAATTTATAAATGAATTGTCTTTAAATGGACATTTATAAATTTATTACTTAGAACTCAGAATACACTTTTTTTCATTGAATAATTTTATAAATGTTGGTTAGGTTTCTAGGCTAGACTGCCAAAATACTTTAACTTAAAACTGAACATCTCAATAAAAATTATAGCAATAAATGTTACTGTGAGACAATATATGATATTGCAACTATAAGCTTAGTTGCATTTATGTTTGCTTTTTTTAATGTGTAGATTCCAATTTTGGATGCAGGGATCACATGTATTCCATTCCATGTCCACAGCAATGAATAAGGGTTTGCCTTTCATGTTCACCTCTTTCCTTTGAAGATGGAGGTACCTTCCACAGATGCCTATGTCAAGCAAGAAGTCCTAATGCTCTTAGTTTTAAATACACAGGGGTCATGTGTAAGTCATATAGTTGGCTCTGAGAGACTTCTCTGTTAGAACAAGATAAGACAATAGTCTCAATTCACTATATATAGTGATAATTTTTTAAAAAAAATAAGAATTATAATTCCAAAGTTAGTTTTGGTTTTCCCTGTCATAAGTAGATATAGAAAATTAAAAATTACATAGAAACCCCAGAATGCAACAGAAATATAGTTCATTTAGATAACATTATTCTTCCCAGGATTTAAATGTTTTCTAAATCCATTGAAAATTATAAAAGACAATTTACTTTGTTTCTGGTCTTTAGATTTAAATCACTTAAATATTTTAAATTTCATTTTTGATCACGATTCCTCATTTTGAAAACCTCCAAGAGAGGTGGCAGAGACAGAACTTCCAAATTCCAAATATTCAGCTGGCAAAATATAGGTGATAAGGATTAGACAATTTGTCCTATTATTATTCCTAGGCTGTTTCAAAATTCCCCACAGTGTTGCCATAGTTTAGCTCTGAAATGTTATTACTTGGAGTAGCCACAAAACACATTTTGGGCTCATTGTTGGGTGCACAAGAGAAAAAGGATGAGGAAATTGATGAAGGAAATGATTTGGGGCATCCTTGTTTTACAATATCCTCAAAAGAGTCATGGTATAAAGTTGAGGATTACTGATATATGTTAATCTCGATTCTTGTTGAAATGGTCACGCAATCACAAGGTAGGCAAGTGCAGTATCTAACCACAAATATAATAAAGGTACCAAGCTCATTCAGCCTACTCTAAACCCCAAAATAGGAGCATTCTAATTTCATTGGGTTGATCTGGCATATTTATATCCCCAATTTAATGAAGCCTGAAGAGTCAAACTAGTAGTGTTATGATGAGTTAACACCACAGCTTTGATTGCTCACCATCCAAATAGCAAAATTTCCTAATATCGTTTTATGGGACTTAAAAGACATTAAGCTAAATATGATTGCAGCTCCATAAAATGGTAGAATAGTTTTCCATATACTGTATATATGCAAATACAATATCCCATCTCAACCTCCGGTGCCCATAGTAAGTAACCCTTAAAGCTTAGATTGAATAACTATTATTGGTTTACATGCTTCTAAATCTTGCATTTTGTGGAACTAAGACAGAGCTAAGCTTTCAAAAAATAGAACAATGCCTTATACACAAGACCATCTGGTTTAAAAGCTTTGCCTCATTATGCAAAGTATCTTTACCCATTTGAAATAAATTCATAATACACACTGAAGACAACATGTATGACCTGAAAATTACAAGGAAACCTTCTTAATGTCAAATGTATCATATACCTCTCATTCCTTCAGAGAAATGTTGGGCTGCAAGTAGAAGATTCAGAAAAAAAGGGAATCATATTCTGAAAGTACAAACTTCAGTGAGTATATACTGTAGGGACATTAAATTTCTAGCTTTTAAGAGTAAATGCAATAAATGCATAAATCATTTTATCAGCCACTCAGGATTCCCCTAGATTACAAAGCTCTCTTACAGTTATGAATGTTAGTATATATACCTCAAAATTGCAGGGACTTCTTGTGAGGTTCATTTGTTTCCTTCAAATTGGTTGGTGTAAACAGAATTGTGTAAGGTGAGTTCACGAAATGATCACAAGGTAAGGCTTGAATTTGTTGCTCTAGGATATGCCTTCAGTTGTATGAAAGGTTTTCCCCTTCCTTCTTATGATATGCTCAGTAAACTTTTCTTTATGGCTTTCTCCACTTTTTTTCACTGATATGATGACAACCATGACAATCATATTTTATAGAGGTATGCTCTTTAACGCACTGATGTGTAAAATAGGTTTACTGTACTCAAAGCTGCACTTTACTGGAGAAACTATGTCACAATTACTTGACAGTAATGATAGACAAAATTCCAAATAGCCTTCCTTTGGGTAAGATCACAAGTTGGGATACATGTCTGGACTATCCTACTTTGCCAAACTCCTTCCTTTGTCTCTCAGGTAAAGTCTCCAACAAAATTTCTGTGATCTTTGATAAGACCTGAACTCTATTTTTCTTTCCAGTCATTTTCACTATTTCTTGACTCTTATTTTGAAATAAGAATAATATTTATTTTGGATGTAAGTGAAATTAAAAGCCATAGCTCTTTCTCTTTCCTGAATCTTAAAATAAGCATCTTCTCATATTTAAATTTAATTACTTTGTATTGCATGGTGGAAGAATTGAAATATAGTAAATTATCTACATTTTGCATAGAAAACAATGTTCAGAAGTCCCTGCATCAAAATTAAGTATTCATCCAACCATTCAAAAAATATAGAGAAAGAGCCAATCAAAATAGGATATCAAAATCAATAGGCATGGAAACAGAACACTTAAGTTCTAAACAGAGTAGTAAAGAAATAAACATTTACCAATTTTCATTTGAAATTTCACAACATTTGAAACCTTCAACCGTATTAAGGACTGGTAAAGGGGTCAGAATATAGAAAATAAGAAAAAGAATTTTTTGTTTGTTCATGAGGAGGATATCCTTTAAGAAAAGTGATCTGTGAGAAACCTTCACCCAGGCTGATGGAATGTGATGCTTCCAGGAGGTATCTTACTCTATAGTTGGGGCACATGGTATGCTAGGGTCTGCCCTTTGCCTGAGAAATCTAGAAACAAGAGATTAACTCTGATAGTGGTGAAGTCAAGAGACTACCTCTATAGTGGTATTTGAATTTGCTGGAATGAGGATGCAAGTATTCCCATGTGGGCCACATGAAGGGGAGTGTTGACTTAGAATAATCTTGAATTCATTCTAAAAGGACTACCCAGAGGGTAGAAAGACCTAGAAGACACTGAAAGAGAAATTCTAGGGAATGATAAAGGAGTCATTAGCTCTCCTGCAGAAGGGATCTTAAGGGGAGAGGATATCACCAAATCTCAGAGAATCTATAAGAGAACCTTGCAAAAGAAGAGTCAGATTTAAACTTCGGCCAGGTTCAGAGAAACAGATAGAGCTTGCAGGGCACCATGCAAGGAAAACAGCTTTTCCTTTGCCCATTTCTCCATTTTTTTTCCCTCTCACCCTTTAAATATTCCAAACTAGCTAGCAAAGCAGAATGTCGTTATACAAGGAAGCTCCAGGTGGAGACGTGGAGAAAAAACCAAGTATCCCTTTAGTAATGGAGCTTAAATCTGAAACAGTGAAGCCCTAGGTGGGTAGAGAGGGAAAATATTTAATGCTGAATCAAAGACTTAGAGAATGGAGATTCAATCATGGCATATGTCTAATAGCCCCATTTCGTGACATGCTTTAAGGATGAAAGATAGAGCATTTGTTATTTAAATTTTCCAGTGAATAGCTATTTTTACATTTTTTGACCAGCACAAACACATATGCTGGTTTTGATTTGTAGTTATTAATATGCATCATATTTTAGTCAGGTTAGGTGGGGGAAAGGCCCAAAATAACACTTTTGTTTCCCTGGAAATATATTTATTTCTGCCTTCATTGTCAAGAACATTTTTGCTTGGTACAGAATTATATATTGGCATTTTTTTCCAGCATTTTTTTAGATAAAATTCTAGGGTTCTTTGGTATTAATTGTTTCTTTTGAGAACTCAGCTATCATTCTTGTTGCTAATATAGAGCCAATAGACTCCCTTTTCCTTGGCGGCTTTCAAAATTATCTCTATGCCACTTTTTAAAATACCAGTTTGTGTTTTGTGTCTTCATGTGGTGTTGTTCAGCTTCTTAGAGTTCCATAAATCTGTGTTTGATATATTTCATCATTTTGCAAAATTTGGGGCCTTATCTCTTTAAATATTGTTCTGTTTTCTCTCTACTTTCCTTCTAAGACATACAATTTTAGATCTTTTCACAAAATATGTCTTTTGCATTTTTTGTATTATACATTCTTTTGTCCCTTCATGCTTCTATCTGAATATTTTGTTCTAATTACTAATTCTCTCTTCCATTGTCTCTAATGGCTATTAAACCCATTCACTGAGTTCTGAATTTCAGTTATTGTATTTTTCATAGAATTTCCATTTTTTAATGTTTTGAATTATCTGCAAAACTTCTTCATTGTCTTGAACACAGTAATCACAATTTTATTTAAATGTCTTCAATAATTTCAGTCTTTTGATCTACTGTTTCTTTTTACTCCTAGTTTTGTGTACACCTGGTTATTTTTTAAATTGAATGGTGGCCTCTGAGAATGAAAATGTTTGGGACCATATAAAGCTCTAGATTTTACTATCTTGACAGTAGATCAACTTTTGATTTTGGCAGGAGGTCAAATTGGGAGCACACTGCCTTTATCTAGTCAGATATTAAGCTGATATAGAAACTGGCTTCAATCCTTGTGAGGACAAGTCTAAACCCCGTTTACCTTCCTCTTGCAAAGTAGGCCTTAAGAATCCCAATCTCACGTCCATAGAATTTATCAGGGCCTCACTCTTTGGTGAATCTTGGACTCCGATTTTTGCATCTCTATCCTCATGAAACTGTCAAAAACTTCTCAATCTCTGACTAAAAATTTGAAATCAACAAAAACCATTATAAAACAAATGGTGCCAATATATGGCTCTTCTATTGGGTCTCCCTTAATTCTAAAATTTTATCTTTGCCTGCAATCATTGCTACCCAGATAGCTCTCTCTGATACCCTTAAATATATATATGTAAATTTCAAACATATACATACATATACATACACATAAACATATATATGCATATACACTTATTGGCATGATATATTTAAGTGCAAATATAGATAATATAGCATGCATATTTTATATAATATACTGCAATATAATTATAGTGCAAATATATATAATATATAATCATATATATACATATATACAGACATTTAATTTGGTAAATTTTATTATTCTCAGTGGAAATGCTAGAGGAAGACTGGGGTGGAACAGGTCCCCCCCCATTGCTAGAAGTAGAACCTATGAACTATTAGAAAAAAGAGAGAGAATATATATGCTTTTTGAATTTCTGGTCGATTCCAGTAAGACTGTTTGACTCATTTTCGACCTAGGCATGGGGTGAGGTAACTGTGGTCTATTAAGTACATTTATTAGAAATTCTGTTAAAATGTTTTAAGTAATTTTACCAGATATAAAAATCTCTGCTTGGAAACTCCTATTATATGTAGCTACCAAGTTCTGATGAGAAAAATACCTCTTTCAGGTAATGACAGCTCTGAGATAAGTGTTGCAGACTGTCATTCATGTTGATGTTAGGGAATGTTTCTCTGGCAATCCTACATAATTACACATATGGTCACAGCCTCTTGCATTTAACAGAAACAGCAGAGGTTGTAGGTTTCTATGTCTGGTCTGCATGATGTTGTGGACACAAATTAGTGTAATTTGTTCTTTGGCATATCAAGTTAAAGATGCAGATTTCATCTCCTGTTAAATCTGGAATAATGTTCCTATCAGAATAATGTCCAGTTCACAAATAAAAGATAAAATATTAATGAAAAATAGGAGTTCCAATGGTGAGGCATCAGTTATAGTCATAGCTGCAATATTTGGATAATAATTATTTCTCTATCTGGGATAATTTCAAGTGACCATTCTTCTTAATCTCATCATTTGACTCAGAGTAACATAAATCTTTAGGTTGTGTGATGATTGGCCAAAAAGTTTAGAATTTAAAAATAATGGAGGGGCCCCTGGGTGGGTCAGTCATTAAGCGTCTGCCTTCGGCTCAGGTCATGATCCCAGGGTCCTGGGATCAAGCCCCACATCGGGCTCCCTGCCATGGGAAGCCTGCTTCTCCCTCTCCCACTCCCCCTGCTTGTGTTCCCTCTCTTGCTGTGTCTCTCTCTGTCAAATAAATAAAATCTTTAAAAAAAAAAAAAGAAAAAGTTTACTGCTTACACTGGCCTTTGTTATCACTTTAATTGTTTTAAAACACCATTTTAAATTATGTGCATTGAATATTTTTCTTTAATGCAAAATACAATTTGCACTAAGACACTGTGGTTTTTATAAACTAATTGACTTCAAAGAAAAAAGGAAAAATAGCACATAGAAACAGGCACTCAGAATGTTCCTTGTACCAGAAGTCTTCCAAGTCCAAGTACATATCTAAAGTATTTATTTTAAAAAGTATAATTTTCATTGGTACATTATATAGAAACTGACATATTAAGAAATTTATTCACATGTTATATAAATAAAACAGGCAAATGTTTGGATCAATTGGGTATTAAAACTTAAAAATTTAAAGTGCATAATTTTCAGAGTAATTTATAGTTAATTAGTTACATGGCATTGAGACAATACTACTGTCAAAACCGGACTTTACATCCTTTAGATTTTTTTAAGGGGAAGCTGACTGAAACTCAGATAAGTAGAGAATATGACTTGTGCAAAGACCTTAAGCATGTTTCAACCTTTGAGAAAAAGGGAAATCACTACAAATATTTAGAAACAACAACAGTTGAACTTAAAAGTTCAGTTTTGCATGAAAAAGAAACTAAGCAGCATAAGACCTACAACAAATACAATTTTTGTAAACTAAACAAGCACAAATATACACAAGACATAAAGCTATTTATTTCACATGGTTATATACATAGCAAAGGTTATACATAAAATACATTAGAATAAATGTTACTTGGGGAGTGGTAATGATTCTGTGAAACTGAAGTTATAGGGAAAATATTTAAAAATGCAAAAGGCTTGACAAACTGATGAAGTTATCATGTCATGAACTAAAAAATGTGATTAACTCAACAATCTGTAAAGGTATAAGCATATAAAGGGGGAAACAAAGAACTGATTTTATATGTTTGGGCACAGAAAAATATTCAAGTTATGTTGTTATTTAAAGAACAATATGCTTTCATTTAGTGTGTGTGTACATGTGTGTGTGAATTAGCTTATATCTTTATACTATTCTTTAAGCTACACTAGTTTAAGACTCAGATCAATTTTTTTATCCAGCGTTTCTCTCAATATCATTTAACCTTACTATTATTTATTAATCTTTAAGGCCACATCACCATTTATTTGTTCTTACACTAAGACATTGCTTCCCAAAACTAGGTTTTTTGTTGTATCATCAAAAATTTTGTCATATCCATCACCAAATCCCTTACACCAAGTATCTTTTTTACTCATTTTTTCTTCACAGCTATTCACAATTATGCCAATACATTTATTTAAAAACCAAGAGTCACTATCATACATAGAAATTCAGTATTACTTGTCATAAAATTATAACCATATGGATAAATACAATTAGAAGAAAATAATATTGCTACATTCTGGAATTTTTAAATAGAAACTAAAAATTTTTAAATTATCATGCTGTAAATAAGTTCCTCAGTGTCCATCTGGGATTGGAAAGAAATGAAGTAAGAAGGATTCCACTCATTGTTAGCATAGTTGGAGAGAACTATGATTTTTTATTAATTAAATAACTGCTTTTTAGTTTTAATTTTAAGTAACCCCAGAAATCCTAATACAAATATAAATGTAATAAGAATGATAAAAGAAAAAAAGTTCTACCTTCTCTGATAGGACTGGAAACTTATAATCAATGCCTAACCAAATCATGCAAATATATGGCCTTAGTTTTTCAAATTAATTCCCAAACTTTTTTTTTAATTCTCCACCAGTAAATCTCTTGTGTATACAGAAAGTTTCTAGATTCTTTTTTTTAAAAGATTTATTTATTTGAGAGAGAGAAAAAGAGAGGCAGTGTGGGGAGAGGGAAAGAGAGAGAGATAATGTTAAGCAGAGTCCATGCCCAGTGCAGAGCCCAACATGTGGCTTGATCCCACCACCCTGAGACCATGACCTGAGCAGAAATTAAGAGTCAGACGCTCAACCGATTGAGCCACCCAGGCACCCCAAAAGTTTTCAGATTCTTAATAATTTTTCTCTACTATAGTAGATGCAGAAAAAGCATTTGACAAATCCACAGTCATTCATGATAAAAAAAAAATCAGTAAATTATGAAAGAGAATTTTTTCAAGTTGATAAAGATAGTTTGTCAAAACTTATAGCTGTCATTGTACTCAAAGGTGATCTTTTCCTCTAAGATCAGGAAAAAGGTGAAAATCTCCACTCTCACCACTCCTGTTTACCATTGTATTGGATGCTCAAGTCACTACAGTCTAAAAAGAAAAAGAAATAAAAGACATACAGAATGGAATGAAAGAATAAAATCTGCCTTTATTCACTATGCAATTCTATATGTAGAAAAGTTATACGGAAATAGTATAACTATTAAACTAGTTCATCAGTGTAGTGAGATGCAAGATCAATAAACAAAAATCAATTGTACTCCTATATATTACCAATGGGTCTATGAAAATGTAGTTAAGAAAGCAATACCATTTCAGAATGATAAAAAATGAAATGTATAGGAATATAGTATTAAACTTAACAAAGCATTGAACTTAACAAAGTAAGTTCAATATTTATACACTGAAAGCTACAGTATCCTTATTGAAGGATATTAAAGGACATTTAAACAAAAGGAGAGACAACACAGTTGTTGGATTAGAAGACTCAGTATTTATAAGGTGACAATTTCCCTCAAATTGATTTATAGATTCCCAATGCAATCCCTATCAAAATTCCAGCAGGTCCATTGATAGAAATTCGTAAGCTAACCTTAAAATTTATTTGGAAATTCAAAATACCTAAAATAGCCAAATCAATTGCTAATAAGACAAAATTTGGAGGACTATACATCTTGGTTTCAAAATATTGTGTAGAGATATAGTAATCAAGATAATGTGGTAATAAGATAATGAGAGACATACAGCCAATGAAACAGAACTAGGGCTCTCAGTGTCCTAAAATAAACCCTTACATTTATGATTGGTTGGTATCTTACAGAGATACTAAGATGACTCCATGAGAAAAGACAGTCTTTTCAATAAACAGTGCTGGTACAATTGGATATATACATGCAAAAATGTGAATTTAGATTTAATTTACAGCCCTTACAAAGAGTAACTCATAATGGATCATAGACTTAAATGTAAAAACCCTAAATTATTCAACTTTTAGCATAAAACTTAGGATAGCTTCATGATCTTGGTCAGGCAAAATTATTAGGTACAACAGCAAAAACAAGATGCATGAAAGAGAAAAAAATGATGATTTGTACTTAATCATAAAATTAAAACCTGAATGCTTCAAAAGACAACATATAAAAGCAAAACACAAGCTACACTATTGGAGAATACCTTCACAAATCATTATATGTGATAAAGGACTTCTATGTGGAAGATTAAGAGTCTCATGTTCTACTGACTGAGCTAGCCAGGCACTGGTTATGTAGACGATTAAAGAACAAAATAAAAAGGCAAACAAATCATTTTTTTTAATGAGTTAATGATTTGAATGACCGTTGAACCAAAGAAGATACACAATGGCTAATGCACACATATAAAATGCTCAAGTAGTCATTAAGGAAATGTAACATAACATCACTATGAGACCCATCCTTTTATCCACTAGACTGGCTATAATGAAAAAAGTAACAAGTGCTGGCAAAGATACTGAGAAATCAAAACCCTCATACATTGTTGATGGAAATATAAAATGGTATAGCCACTTTGGAAGGTAGTCCATAGTACTTTAGAAGACTAAATACAGTAACCATATGACTCAGAAATTTCACTCCCAGGTCTATACACAAGAGAAATGAAAACCTGTATCTACACTAAGACTTGCATGTAAATGTTGAAAGCATCATGATTTGCCATAGCCAAAAAGTAGAAACAATTTATTTTTATTTACTTATTTTATATAAATAAATAATAAATACATATAAATATATAATAAATACAAATATTATATTTGTTTATATTTTATATTTATTTTAATATATATTTACTATATTTACTAATATTTAATAATTTAATATATTTACTATAATATAAATATATATTATATTATATATTTAAATTATATTTACTTATTATAATAAGTATACATATATAAGTATATGTAAATATAAAATTTAAGTATATATAATAATTTTATATTTATATTCATATTATTTATAATTATATAATAATAAG
>NW_027397089.1:16036456-16101748 GCF_003265705.2 Callorhinus ursinus
GGTCCTCTAAGCAAAGAGAGAGCCAAAAAGCAGCATAGACGAGAAAGGAACACAGACAATATACAGTAACAGTCACCTTACAGGCAATACAATGGCACTAAATTCATATCTTTTAATAGTTACCCTGAATGTAAATGGGCTGAATGTCCCAATCAAAAGACACAGGCTATCAGATTGGATTAAAAAACAAGACCCATCAATATGCTGTCTGCAAGAGACTCATTTTAGATCCAAAGACAGCCCCAGATTCAAGGTGAGGGGGTGGAAAATCATTTACCATGCTAATGGACAACTAAAGAAAGCTGGGGTGGCAATGCTTATATCAGACAAATTAGATTTTAAAACAAAGACTGTAATAAAAGATGAGGAAGGACACTATATCCTCCTTAAAGTGTCTATCTAACAATTGTAAATATCTATGCCCTTAACATGGGAGCAGCCAATTATATAAGGCAATTAATAACAAAAGCAAAGAAACACATTGACAACAATACAATAATAGTGGGGGACTTTAACACTCCTGTGACTGAAATGGACAGATCATCTAAGAAAAGATCAACAAGGAAATAAAGACTTTAAATGAAACACTGGACCAAATGGACTTCACAGATATATTCAGAACATTCCATCCCAAAGCAACAGAATACACATTCTTCTCTAGTGCCCATGGAACATTGCCCAGAATAGATGACATCCCAGTCACAAATCAGGTCTCAACTGGTACCAAAAGATTGGGATTATTCCCTGCATATTTTCAGACCACAGTGCTTTGAAACTAGAACTCAATCACACGAGGAAAGTCAGAAAGAACTCAAATACATGGAGGCTAAAGAGCATCCTACTAAAAATGAATGGGTCAACCAAGATATTAAATGGAAATATAAAAAATTCATGGAAACCAATGAAAATGAAAACACAACTGTTCAAAATCTTTGGGATACAGCAAAGGCAGTCCTAAGAGCAAAGTATATAGCAATACAAGCCTTTCTCAAGAAACAAGAAAGGTCTCAAACACACAACCTAACTCTACATTGAGGAGCTAGAGAACAGACAGCAAATAAAGCTTAAACCCAGCAGGAGAAGAGAAATAATAAAGATCAGAGCAGAAATCAATGAAATAGAAACCAAAAGAACAGTAGAACAGATCAAAGAGACTAGGAGCTGGTTCTTTGAAAGAATTAACAAGATTGATAAAGCCCTGGCCAGACTTATCAAAAAGAAAAGAGAAAGGACCCAAATCAACAAAATTATGAATGAAAGAGGAGAGATCACAACCAACACCAAAGAAATACAAACAATTATAAGAACATATTATGAGCAACTCTATGCTAGCAAGTTAGATAACCTGGAAGAAATGGAGGCATTCCTAGAGATGTATCAACTACCAAAATTGAACCAGGAAGAAATAGAAAACCTGAACAGACCTATAACCACCAAGGAAATTGAAGCAGTCATCAAAAATCTCCCAACAAACAAAAGCCCAGGGCCAGACGGCTTCCCAGGGGAATTCTACCAAACATTTCAAGAAGAATTAAGACCTATTCTCCTGAAACTGTTCCAAAAAATAGATATGGAAGGAAAACGTCCAACTCATTTTATGAGGCCACCATTACCTTGATCCCCAAACCAGAAGAAGACCCCATCAAAAAGGAGAATTACAGACCAATATCCTTGATGAACATGGATGCAAAAATTCTCATCAAAATACTAGCCAATAGGATCCAACAGTACATTAAAAGGATTATTCACCATAACCAAGTGGGATTTATCCCTGGGCTGCAAGTTTGGTTCAACATCCACGAATCAATCAACATGATACAATTCATTAACAAAAGAAAGAATAAGAATCATAGGATCCTCTCAATAGATGCAGAAAAAGCATTTGAGAAAGTACAGCATCCTTTCTTGATCAAAACTCTTCAGAGTATAGGGATAGAGGGTACATACCTCAATATCATAAAATCCATCTATGAAAAACCTACAGCGAATATCATTCTCAATGGGGAAAAGCTGACAGCTTTCCCCCTAAGGTCAGGAAGGCAGCAGGGATGTCCACTCTCACCACTGCTATTCAACATAGTATTAGAAGTCCTAGCCACAGCAATCAGACAACAAAAAGAAATCAAAGGCATCCAAATCGGCAAAGAGGAAGTCAAACTCTCACTCTTTGCAGATGATATTATACTGTATGTGGAAAACCCAAAAGACTCCACCCCAAAACTGCTAGAACTCATACAGGAATTCAGTAAAGTAGCAGGATACAAAATCAATGCACAGAAATCAGTGGCATTCCTATACACCAACAATAAGACAGAAGAGAGACAAATCAAGGAGTCAATCCCATTTACAATTGCACCCAAAACCATAAGATACCTAGGAATAAATTTGACCAAAGAGGCAAAGTACCTGTACTCAGAAAACTATAAAATACTCATGAAAGAAAATGAAGAAGACACAAAGAAATGGAAAAACTTTCCATGCCCATAATTGGAAGAACAAACATTGTGAAGATGTCAATGCTACCTAGAGCAATCTACATATTCAATGCAATCCCTATCAAAATACCATCCACTTTTTTCAAAGAAATGGAACAAATAATCCTAAAATTTCTGTGGAACCAGAAGAGGCCCCGAATAGCCAGAGGAATATTGAAAAAGAAAAGCAAAGCTGGCGGCATCATAATTCCGGACTTCCAGCTCTATTACAAAGCTGTCATCATCAAGACAGCATGGTACTGGTGCAAAAACAGACACATAGATCAATGGAACAGAATAGAAAGCCCAGAAATGGACCCTCCACTCTACAGTCAACTAATCTTTGACAAAGCAGGAAAGAATATTCAATGGAAAAAAGACAGTCTCTTCAACAAATGGTGTTGGGAAAATTGGACAGCCACATACAGAAGAATGAAACTGGACCATTTCCTTACACCACACACAAAAATAGACTCCAAATGGTTGAAAGACCTAAACGTGAAACAGTAGTCCATCAAAATTCCAAAAGAGAACACAGGCAGCAACCTTCTCGACCTCAGCTGCAGGAACTTCTTCCTACGATCATCGCCAAGGGCAAGGGAAGCAAGGGAAAAAATGAACTATTGGGATTTCCTCAAGATAAAAAGCTTTTGTGCAGCAAAAGAAACAGTCCACAACACCAAAAGACAACCGACAAAATGGGAGAAAATATTTGCAAACAACATATCAGATAAAGGGCTAATATCCAAAATCTATAACGAACTTATCAAACTCAACACTCAAAGAACAAATAATCCAATCAAGAAATGGGCAGAAGACATGAACAGACATTTTCCAAAGAAGGCATCCAGATGGCCAACAGACACATGAAAAAGTGTTCAACATCGCTCGGCATCAGGGAAATCCACATCAAAACCTCAAAGAGATACCACCTCACACCAGTCAGAATGGCTAAAATTAACAAGTCTGGAAACGACAGATGTTGGCGGGGATGCGGAGAAAGGGGAACCCTCCTACACTGTTGGTGGGAATGCAAGCTGGTGCAACCACTCTGGAAAACAGTGTGGAGGTTCCTCAAACAGTTGAAAATAGAGCTACCATATGATCCAGCAATTGCACTACTGGGTATTTACCACAAAGATACAAATGTGGGGATCCGAAGGGGTACGTGCACCCCGATGTTTTTAGCAGCAATGTCCACAATAGCCAAACTGTGGAAAGAGCCAAGATGTCCATCGACAGATGAATGGATAAAGAAGAAGTGGTGTATATACACAATGGAATATTATGCAGCCATCAAAATGAATGAGATCTTTGCATTTGCAATGAGGTGGTTGGAACTGGAGGGTGTTATGCTGAGTGAAATAAGTCAATCAGAGAAAGACATGTATCATATGACCTCACTGATATGAGGAATTCTTAATCTCAGGAAACAAACTGAGGGTTGCTGGAGTGGTGGGGGTGTGGGAGGGATGGGGTGGCTGGGTGATAGACATTGGGGAGGGTATGTGCTATGGTGAGTGCTGTGAATTGTGCAAGACTGTTGAATCACAGATCTGTACCCCCAAAACAAATAATGCAATATATGTCAAGAAAAAAAAAAGAAGAAGAAGATAGCAGGAGGGGAAGAATGAAGGGGAGTAAGTCGGAGGGGGAGATGAACCGTGAGAGTCGATGGAGTCTGAAAAACAACTGAGGGTTCTAGCGGGGAGGGGGGTGGGGGGATGTGTTAGCCTGGTGATGGCTATTAAGGAGGGCATGTATTGAATGTAGCACTGGTGTTATGCACAAACAATGAGTCATGGAACACTACCTCAAAAACTAATGATGTAATATATGGTGATTAACATAACAATAAAAAAATTAAAAAAAAAGAATAACTGACTAGAAGGCTGCAAGCTGAGATTAGGTACCCCAGTTAAAAGTCATAATCTCTATTTCCTGATTCAAATCTCTTTTCAGACCCAGACCCCATCAACTAACTAAAAGGCTACTTCTCTCTGAAGAACCTTGAAACACCACAGACACACACACACACACACACACACACACACACAAACACACACACACACACGAAACAAAACAAAACAAAACAAAAAAATTCCCCAATTACAGTAATGGTTTTCCAGTTCTTCCCTAAAGAGACATGTAGCCATTTATTTTGTTGGTCATACACTGGTGAAACCAAATCTATTGAAGCTTATTTGTTACAAGGCCAGAGTTTATGCTGTAGTCTGGAGACCTGTATTTCCATCATGCACTCCCCATTATGGTGGGGACAAATGGGGGTTGGGTAAGTACAATTTATAGGACTAGCCTAGGATTTTTCACAGTGGGCCTGTTGAATCTATAAATCCATTCATTTCCCAAATTTCTATTTGAAAAGGCATGCTTAGCAGTTGTCAAAATGCATCACATTAGTTCCTTGACTTATAGAATAGCAACTACAGTACTACAGTCAAAAAGGACAAAGAAAAGCCCTGAAAGAGTTTCTAAACCTACTGGCAGAGATTCATTCACCTCCTCTCTAAAACCTTTCCATTTACAGCATGGACCAACCAATGTAGTAAGAGATCATATACTGTCTTTATTTGTTCTGATTATCTCCTTCATTATGCCATATATGTATGTAGATTATTTCATCATTTTCCTGCTGCAAATCATCCCATTCTTTATTTTCTATATCTGTTAATTGCAACATCATTCAGCCTGCACCAGAAATATGAGTCTGTTTTACTTATCTCCCATGTTTAATTCATCACAAGGTCCTAACAATTTTGTTACTGAAATAGTGCTCACACTCCCTTTTATCCATTCCTATTGACAGTGCTCTAATTTAGATCTCTATCACATCTCACTTGACTTGTGTGACTGCCCCATTCTTCTTCCTCTTACTTACTCTAATCCATCCTCTATATTGCAACCAGAACTCTGTTTCTAAAATGTAGGCAATTAAGTCATTCCTCCATTTGCAAAATTTCGAGAACTCCCTGACGTCTACAGGATCAAGTAGAAACACAAAGTAGGAATTCAAAGCTCTTTAAACTCTGGTCTCAGTATAAATTTCCAACTTTACCTCCCACTGCTTCTCTCCTATCAACGCTAATTATTTCTGCTCTCATTTCATTCATCAGTATCCAAAATACATTGTTCTTTTCCTACTCTCCTTTTTATCCTAGTAAATCTTATTCAGACTTCAACTTCCAAAGATCTCATATTCTCTCCATTGAGGACACTTCTATTCCTCTCTCTCCTCCCTCCACTGCTCTTCCTCTCTTCTACCAACCCCATGACACTGCCTTTTGACATCACACTTGCACACAAACAGAGAAAATCAAACTTGACTGATTCAGTGAAGTGATTATGGATACAATGTTTGGGGGGTAAGACAGATCTTGTTGACCCTCTGCTTACATTTGAGTCATCACTTACATCTGAGTGAACTTTAGGAAGTTTCTAAGCCTCTGTGCCTACTAGTTTTCTCATCATCAAAATGTAGATTAAAATATATCACACTCATAAGAATATTGTAACGATGACATGAGATAATAAAGATCAAGTAATTTCATTGATTCATAGTAATTGTACAACTTAGCTGTTATTGCTGTGTTCTTATATACACACACATATATATTTATCATACACATATGTATGTATGCATAGACAGAGTATTTATCGGCTAAACTGTGACCTCTCTGAAAGAAAGTTTCATATTTCACTCTTATTACCCACATTTTCAAATGCTTGGAACAAAGTAGTAACTTAATAATATTTGGCAAAGTAATATTATTTTATATCCAATATTATTTTAAGGTATAGTAGGTGTTTAGTAGAAGCTAGTTGACTTTTCGACATATGCTTTAGTAACATGTATGACTGAGGTCTAATTCATGCAAGTCAGATAGCATAAAATTGGGAAAGGATGACATATAACCAAATACTTTATTGAATAAAGTAGAAAGGATGTAAAAACAGAGGCTCTACTCACACAGAAATGATGGCTATAATACACTACTTCAGATGTATAGAATTATGCAATCATGGCATTGACACATATGCTATTAAGAAGTACAAGTAGTATAAGGACACAATATTAGTGAAATTGTAGTGAAAAGAGGCACAAAACCTCTCAAATTTTTTCTATAATTTTAAATGCTTGATCACTATTAGCATGTAAGATATTTCCAAATCTGAAAAAAAAACAAAAAAATGCTTAATTTTTGAATTGTAAATCTGCCCCCAAATACTGGCAATAGGGGTAAAAAGTTTTAGAAATTATTTTTAAGTTTAATTAAGTGGGAACAACAATTTTATAATTATATTGACAAAGAAATATATGACTTAACCATCTTGACACTAGATCTCTGATGGAAAGAGGAGACTTGTTATCAGGGGCTTAGTCTATCAGTGCCTCATAGTGAGCCTTCTGCTTTGAATAGCTCTCACCCTTCATATTGATCTTACTGGAGTATCTTGAGTGTTATTGGGTTATCTTCTCACCCGTTCACAAACAGATATATAAATTGTGAAGTTCCTTCTCTAATGTCACATTTCTCTTTACCTTTAGTAAATTTTGCTCAAAAAGGATTATTGCTTGGTTCAATATGATAAGACATGTTTAAGATAGTTGTATATGCATGCTCCTAATATACTTTCACATTTTGTAGAAGACTGCACAAAATTTCAAGTGAGATGATACACACATTTATTGAGCTTTTTGTAGCTCCTTGCTACTATAAAAAAAGCAGGTAAATATATCTATAAATGTGATATTGATGGATATTAACACAGAAAAACCAACTTGTATGATTCATTGAGTAACCATCCCAAATTGGACATAATTTGTACATATTCCCAAACTTGTTCCAGCTTAAGCATTTATTTTGTTATGGCTATCATAATCCCAATAGTGATGAATCACTGAAATATTGGACTAGTGACCAGCTTCACTACACACACACACACACACACACACACACACGATTTGTATAAGTATATATTACTGTTTTGGTAAATTTTTTGGTTTAAATAGTGTCCATTATTCTTGGCTGATCTTGAAAATATTCATTTTTAATCAAAATATGAAAGAATTATAAAAAACTAGGACTGATAGTAATTCAAACATCATGGTATCCTATTTAATAATAAAATTCTTATAAATTATGGTAGTGAAAAAATTCCTAGCTGGGCTGAACTGACAGTATATTACTGTTTAAGTGATTCACTGCTCAGCAATATTCTGGTGGAAAAAGTTTACACTGATCAGAATGGTGGGCAATGTTTGTGGGAACAGAGAACCAGAAAATTTTTTTTTTTATTTACTTGTTCACATTGCTTCCAAGATTCAAAGACCTGAGGATAATTAAACCTCATAATGATTTATTGAAGAAGGTTATAAATCTTTTGCTGGGTCATGTAAATTTTGGACTACATTGTACAACCACTCTACCCTTCATCCAGGCCTTTGATAATAGCATAACTATATGCAGGCACTGTTCTCGCTCTCCTCTGTTTCTTCTCTCTTTCTATATATCTATAGACACATATACATTCATTTCTATACATACATATATATTTGTATATACATTGACTCTTAAACATTTTATATGGGTTAGGAAATTTTTTTTTAGTTTTTGATATAATGTTCAATGATTCATTAGTTGTGTATAACACTCGGTTAGGTAATATTTTTAAGAAACAGGCTATAGAGATTAGGCAGATTGTCCAAAGCAATAGAGTAAGTGGCTTCAAATTCAGCCAGTTTCACTCAGAGCCTGGACTCTTTTTAACACTACTCAATTGCCAATGGTAAAAATGATTTTTTTTAAAAGCGCAGCATAATCAGAACCAGTAACTTTGTTCCTGGGTATCACACTGACAAGCATGGGCTGCGAATAATATAGCATGTCCCAGGAAGGGCAAAACAGAGCCAGCTATTTCTCTCTCATAATGGCAAGGAGGTTTACAGCTCACAAAAAGTAAGAGGAAACAATTATTCACTTCCTTCAGTATTATAATGTTTTTTCTCCAAGGAAAATGTGTGCTACTAACAGGAAGAACATTTTTTTTTTTTTTACAAGGAAGTCACATTTACTGGTGAGGGACTCAACAGGAACTGGTGCACCCATGTTCATTTTTTGCACTAGGCTACAGTGCCTAAGGAGAACATGAAAAGATGCTTGCTATATCCTGAAGAACTACTGGAATTTTCAAAACTCACAAAAGAATCGAGGGAAAACATTTCCTGTGAGAAGAATAAGATGTTTCTTAAGGTGAGCTGAGGTGGTCCCCAGACTGATTCTCAAGAGACATTGAAGTAGATTTGGAGGAACTGAAGAGAAAAAGACAAGTCAGGTTCTAAGCACATATACACAGGAGACCCCACCTTATAATAGTCTGTGTTTTCCTTTAATCCATCCCAAGGAAAACTAAATTTGCATGTAAATTTTTAGTTCTGTATTGTGATACTGGGAGACTTGAAATTTGGCAAGGCTTCATGCAGAACATCCTGCATCTACATTACAGCTTAGAGTGTTTGGTCTGGCACTGACCGATGGACAAGCAGGCCATTCACTCTCCTTGTGAGCTTTAGCAAAAAGAGCTGGGCAGGTGATGGCTCTTTTCAGTGGATCAGGATATGGTAACGGTCAACTTGAGGTGAAAAACCCATTTCTTGGGAAGTGTTAGAGAAATCACAGACTCAGAAGAGTGAGTCAAGTAATACTTTAAAGTAATACACGCAACATAGGCAGCAATGATGCTCCTTGTGACATGAAGACATAAAGGAGAATGTTCTTCTTATACTCAGTTCCATTAAACAAATAATGTTCTTATACACCATAGATTTCCATTTGTTTGGAGTGGCTTACACGCATTAAGTTTGTACAATGTAGAATTCTCTCAAAGTCTCACTGAGCCCTGTGCTTCTAATAACTTGCCCAGTATTGTCAGACCAACAAAAATCAGAAGTTAGCATCCTACACTCTTGATAACCCTTTATCATGATCTTGCAGGTTGATTTAGTGGACTGAAGTGACTATCCTTTTCCGAAGAATAGTTCTGGAACATTCGTCCATTCTCACACTAATTTAATATTTCACTTTCATTATATATTGGTGATTGGAAGAAGTGACGAAGTGCAGTATTAAAGGTTGAGAAAAATCACAATCAAAGGAAAGAGGGAACTACCCTCAAAGTGCCTCCCAGCAGAGGATGCTTTTTCCTATAAACAAAGAAATTTTCCTCTTCCTATCTGCAAAATCTTACCTTGTGGCTTTTACAAATGGAGTCAGAAATGAGGAAATTAGCAGCACGCATCATTGTTAGTAATTTTATGAATGTATGTGTGTGTGTACTTGTTGGGGAGGTGCAAAATGGGAAACACAAGAAAGAATAGAGTGAAGTATGTCATGGCACTGATCTGTCAACACAAGACTTTAAAAATTGCGTTTACCTTATTTCTGTTGCAAGTATTTTAATCAGAACAGTCATTAAAATAGTAGAGATAATCAGCTAAGCAACTGCCCCCACCTTAACTCTAGTTTGTCTTTCTGCTAAAAGTCCCCAGCGGAAGCTTTCCTAGCCGACAAATTACAATTCATGTTACAGAGTTCATGTCCAGAGTTAACCTTGTTATACCTGACTCAAAAATCAACCTGCCGTCTATGGCATAATTAAAAATTAAATGTCTCTTAATCACAGCACTAACCAGCAAAATATGGACAGACATAATTATATATTGAAATTGTCTAGGCTCTGCTAATTCCAATATTAAGATATTTCAAAGGAAAAAAACCAACGTCATATCTCCAATTCATTAATAAGCATGTTTTCTTACCCACTATTCTTCATGCTGTATTAACATGTGACAAGGGTCAAGATTACATCAAATTATAGAAAAAATTACTATAGTTAGCAGTGCCATTTGACAGTTTTATGGGTAACTGCTATTTTTAAATTTGCTCTGAACAAGTTCTATTTTTCTCTTTATTTCAGTGTTTTTTTACTCTTAAAATTTTTTGACCTAGAAAAGCTAATTATGCCCAAAATATAAATAATGATGATAATAATAATAATAAAATATAATATGGTTGCATTTAGTTTTTTTTTAGATTGTATCATCTTGTTAAATAAGAGAAGGGAGTAATGACTGCAAAAAGTTCCTTGATTGTAAACAAAGAGAGAACTATTTAAAAGATTCAATCTCTTTTTCTTTCAAGGAGGACTTTTACAGTGAATAATTTTTGTTGTCTAGATGTGTGGTCCAATGTGAACCTTAGACTATGATATTAAAACAGATACGTGGCTAATGCTTGAAGGAAAATACTGAATGTAAGATACTAATAATATTTAGAAGGGTCATATTAACTTTGTTAGTATAGATTAAGGCTCAAATTGATATTTAAAAGAATAGCATAATTGTGTTCTGTGCTGAAGAAACTAGTGTATTTGTGTACATATATCTATATAACTATGTTTATAAATAGACATACATATATAGGTATATTAAAATAGCTATAACTGCTTTAAAATATATTAGAGGATTATCACAAAGCTCTGGATTTTCATTGTTGTTGATATTGAACACCTGACCATTTTTCATTTGCCATCATTAACTCAGTATAACTTTTGACCTTAAAAGGGTAGCATTTACATAGGAAATCTCATCTTACCAGGAAGCATGATGATATTCCCCTAAAGGAATAATACATATTGCAAATTACTAGAAAAAGGTCATTATTGTATTAAGTAAAATACTGTGGGTTTTTTTTTTCAAAAATTCAGATAGGTATTAGTTTCTGAATGAGATTACTTCAAAATTATATTTTTCAAGCTTTTCCTAATCTACATAAGTATAAGACTGCTTTAGAGCCCATTAAAAATTGAAAGTTTTATTTGCTAGAGTTTAACAATTTTGTGTGTTTTTAGGTCTGCGTGTATAAGGCATTCAACATGAACCTAGTGAGTTACAAGTGAAGAATCACAGAATCTTATTGAAAAGATCTAACAGATTATCACTTTTTAAAAGGTTTTGAAACCTTTTCTTGAAGTATTATTATAATAAAACCTCATTGCTACAGTAATGAGAAACAAGCATCACAAATCATGGCATTATGTAGCAGTAAAATTAAAAAAAAATTATGGGCAACTGTAATTTTATCTATTACTTTCTCATTTCTAATAAATATTCTGTAATCTTACATGGAACCTTAAAACTAAATTTCAATTTTCAAGGTTTCTGTTGTTGTTGTTGTTAGTGTGGTGATTTTGCATGTATTCAGTGTAAGAATAAGAGGATTCAACTTTCTTATTTACATATGCAGTAAATATTTGATAGCTTTTTCAATAGTAATGCACTCAAAGACTTCATAGTTAAATAACAAATTTCTAAATTGCATAAAAATGTGGAATATTATGCTTAAGAAAAAAATGAGCATTTTTAAAGAGCTGGTATAAATGAAATAGCACTACAAAAGCATTGTAACTTTTATCTTTGATTCCCTGTTCTTTAATTGAATGAAACATACAGAAAAATGGACAGCTTTTTTAAATAAATCTATAGTAAATTTAAATGTGAATTTCATTAATCACTTTCATTCCTTCAAAAATATTTATTGTGCACTTTCTGTGTATGAGATGCTGAGTTAGATTGGGAGTAAATGATAAAACCTTCAGGGAACTCATGGACTAGTGGAGGAGTCAGATATAAAAGCATAGTGTTGGGGCACCTGGGTGGCTCCATAGGTTAAGCGTCTGCCTTTGGCCTCAGGTCATGATCCCAGGGTCCTGCTCAGGAGGGAGTCTGCCCCTGCCCCCTCCCCCAACTCATGCTTGCACTCTCTCTCTCTTTCTCTGAGATAAATAAATAAAATCTATTTTTTTAAAAAAGCATCGTATTATAAAACATATATTGTAAGCACCTTAATATTTAGATGCATCCAGTATAATGTTAATTACTACAGAGAGTACTACAATAATCTTCAGTAACTCTTGTACTATGGTGAATCAATTGTTAATACCGGCGAGAGGTTTTTTTTTTTTTTACGTACACAAAAGTAATAAGCTGATAATGGGACAAAGTCACCAGCATACTTTATACTTTGAATCGCCACCTTGAAGACATCATCCAAAATTTAGAAAATAGCTCTTATTTCGATTCTAAATATCAGTGACTTTTTGAGTGGACTGGTGAGAGGGGTACTAGAGCAAGAGGGGGGACTATTAGATTAAATAGAGTAATTTAAAGAAAACAAGTCATTCCTCTAGCATCTTTGTGAAAAGCAACAAATTGAGTTCTAATTCCATCTCATTGCTTAATTTCACAAGTTGAGAAGCTAAAGATTTCGTCTATAGACACCGCACACCTAACGTTTCCTAACCTGTCTCTGTCTTCTTTTGTCTGCCTGTGCAATGTTTTTTGTTTTTGGTTTTTAGCTGTTTTTGGTTTTTGTATGATTCTCAAATACCTAATACAAATAACTGGGTTGGATTTTAAGTGCAAGTATTAGGATCACATTAACTTTAACAAAAATAAAATGTTTCCACAATAGAAGAAACTAATTCAATTTATGACTAAGGTTCTGCCCATGTAAGCAGATGAGACACTATCTACTCACTCCTCATAGTCATTACTGATTATGTTCATCACATTTGATTTGCAGCCAGTGATCTGAAATATCTTTAATCAATAGGCATTTAACTAGACACAAACACATCTAAATATTACTTATTTTTTGCATAAATATCTACACGTACAATTCTGAAATTCACTTTAGTTATTTCATCACTTAGCAACATCTATATTTTACAGCTTTCTAGAAAATTATTTTCTGTTATAGAAATAATTTTGTTCATGTCTTTGACTTATATCCTTCACTGAGTTTTGACTTCTGTGATTTTCCAGATGTGTGATTCTTATGCCATTATTTTCATCACTTTAAGTATGTTTATGGGCTGCCTATATATCTGTGTTTTAGCTAGGATGTACATGAGCAAAAGTGAAACCTTCTGGTGTATCTGCCTGTGGTACTAATACGATGTAGGCATATAAACACAGCTACTCACAAACATCAAAAAGTCAATATAAATGTAGTGCTTTGACTTGCAGACTCAGCTTCTCATTTAGACATTAGCAGATAGATAGCTATTCTTTAACAACAGATGAGGCAGGTCGATTCAAGTGTGTGAAAAGTCACCTTGCTAGATCTGCTCTTCCAGAGAAGATATGTAGTTACAGATTCCACTAGCTGTCTTCAATTTGTTATTCCCCTCATTAACATTTACTTAGCATATAGTGTCAGCTAAACACTGTACTTAGAACCTGCCACAAACAGCTTTAAGTCTGTAAGACAAAAGAATTCTACCAGACACTAGTGTCAAGAAATTTCTCATCTTTTTGTCATCACTGTAGATGGTAAGGAATCTGAAATGAAAGGAATGAAACCTGTGTGTGCACATGCACATGCACATGCACAGAGAGAGAGAGAGAGAGAGAGAGAGAATTTGGCAAATGTAAATGTAAGGAGACATAGATCATTCTAAGGAAGTTCCAAGAACAAGAAACACATGCAAAACTATTTCATATGTTCTCTCTACTCTATTACTTATCTAATCTCCCAATCTCACCCATAACTATGAAATAAAACACTGACTTAAGTGAATAGAAGACTGGCAGCATTAGAAGTCCTGGTAAAATCAATTCCTTTGCATAGTCACTAAGATCCAGAGAAACTGTATAGGTCAGGAAAAGGTAGTGCAAATAGAAGTGGAAAAAGTTCACATTATTCCACCTTGGCTTGAATGCTAAAGTGTTCCTACTCCTCTCTGTGCAAACTCATGACACTGTTCAATTGCATAAGGTCTTTAGTGGTATTATCAGTGCAATATGAACATAAGCACAATGTGGAATGTCTGATACTTCAAATTACATTATTGGCCGTGTATTTATGATCTGAAGCAATTGCCCTGTAATACCAAATTTCTGGTATTAACGTCCGTTATGATGCCTTTCTTTCTTATTTCAAGTATTACATGCACGTGTCCTCACTCAAATACATCCTAATGAGCCATGTTATTATTGTTTTCTGAAACACACATTTTATCTCTTTTATAATTTGGATGCAAAATTGAATTAATAGGAGAAATGTTTGCTAACCTGATGCAATTATTTATGTTCCTTTATCTCCACTATTGATGCAGAAATCTCTGTTAAAATGGACTTTTTTTAAGGAAAAATGTGAAATGGGCACATTTTGAATTACACAAAGAAATTTTGTAGTTGTCTCTTGTCTTAAAAATTACTATGCTACTATCAGGCATAAAAGGTAGTATAGAAAAATGGTATTAAATTCAGTGAATTCACATTTAAATTGCACAGTATATGTACTACACATATCACATATAATACATATGTACATAATAAAATGTACATTACACATAAGCCATTTATGACTTCAGTTTGGGAAGAAGGCAGTATTTTCGCATCAGCTCCTTCCTGACTCCCTGAGATGCTCGTGGATGTGGCTTTGCTGTGGCCATCCTTAATATACCCATGTCTCAGACACAGATTTCAACGTCAGCACTGCCAAGAATGTGTGGAAGTATGTCAAACTTTTAACATCTACTTATTTGGAATCATCTGAAGATAAATAGTAAAAGCTTTTAAAAGGAATGTTTGAGCTGTACTTCAGAAATTACTGCGTACTCTATAATTATATGGTCATATAATGCCTTTATTAACATACTTTGCTAAGGATAATATCTTTATTTGGTTCTGCGTTAGAAAAGGTAGACATTTGATAGAGATAGTCACATTTTCAGAAAGTAGATTACTCTTCAGAATGGATTTGGTGGATTATTTCTGATAAAGAAGACAATTTTTACACTTTTCAGCCTATAGGGCAATTTTAATTTTTTAGAAGAAAATATAAGAGAAATGACCTCTAGATCAACTTGAAAGCAACATGTGAAGGCTGTCCTCATTTTTCTCTGATTCCATATTTGTGAATTCACCTACTTGCTAAAATGTTTTTGTAAAGCCCAGATCAATAGTAGCCGCGCAGTCGTCCGTGGACACGAGCAGAGCGGGAAGGAACGCGAGCTGCCTGACGTGCATGTTCTCAGTGGAGGTCGAACAAAGCAACACTCTGCCTTCTGGTTTCAGCTCAGCTCAGCTCAGCTCTCATACCGTGAACAGGTATCCCCTTTGCAGTTTATTTTGTGCCACGTTTTCCGCATTTTTGTGTTGTTTTTGTTGTTGCTTTGTAATTTAACTATTTAAAATGTCACCTGTTATGCTAAGCAAAGTAAGTCAATCAGAGAAAGACAACTATCATATGATCTCACTCATATGTGGAATTTAAGAAACAAAACAGAGGTTCATGGGGGAAAAGAGGAAAAAATAAAACAAGATGAAATCAGAGAGGAGACACACCAGAAGAGACTCATAGTCACAGGAAACAAACTGAGGGTTGCTGGAGCAGGGGGGGTGGACATTAAGGAGGGCGTTATGTAAGATTGATGAATCACTGACCTCTACATCTGGAACTAATAATACCTTATATGTTAATTCATTGAATTTAAATTTAAAAAAATGAAGAAAAAAATAAAATGTCACCTGAGCATACATACATAGTGTTAAAGTGTTGTCTAGTGTTCCTAAATACAAGAAGCCTGGAATGTGCCTCACAGAGACGTGTGTATTGGATAAAGCTTCATTCAGGTATGAATTATAGTGCTGTTGGTCATGAGTTCAATGTTAATGAATAAACGATATATATTCAAGTTTCCTTAAACAGAAACACACGCAAAGCAGGGTTATATATTGATCAGTTGATGAAAATGCTGTGACCAGAGGCTCTAAAGAATCTCATCATCTACCTCTCTTAGGAGCAATGGCTAGATATTTGTTAGTTCAGTGTTTGTGGTGGCTTTATGGAGCATAACTATAACTACCAAGAATAATGAAAAATGATTTAAAAAATGAAAAATGTATTTAAAAAACACACTGATGACTCATGGCAAAAAAATAGCCCTGGATTTGAGTGCTGACTCTAGCATGAGAATGCCAGACTCTACCTGGTTAATGCAAGCAAAGAATTCGCAAGAGCAACAAAAAAAGATGAATGCCCAACCTGGGAGGGGAAAAAAGTAGGTCGCTAGTAAAACAAACATACAAAATACAAAATAACAATAACAACAAATTACGAGAATACATCTATGTAGGCATGCAATTTCCTGTTTTAATTGAAATTGTTTTTTCTCTCCACTTAGTTTGAATAAATAGTGAAATAGTTGTGTTGAAATAGCAATTATTTTTCTCTGAGAATGATGTATTAGGATGAACATTTTTATTCAGTGGAATTCTAGAGGGGCTGCTCATTCTGGGGGTGGTGTGAAGGAATCCAAGAAAGGATTAAGGAGGCTCCTGTGTGGAGTGTATAGGTTTTTATCAGGGCTTACAACGCCTCTATGATGGACTGAATGAGCAGTGTGCAGTGTGCAGTGTGCAGACTGGGATGCCGTGGGGTGGGGGGTCTATGAAGAGACAGGGGCATAGAAAAGAGGAAGAAAGATCTCGAAAATGCCACAAGATTTTCTATCTGACACTCTGTATAGCTTCTGTTTCTTCAAGGGACACTAAAAGATTTACATTACTTCAGACTTCTCAAGTTGGTCTGATGTTTCTTTGATTGCAACTTTGTTTCAAAGACTTTCTTAAAAAAAAAAAAAGAACAAGTAATCCCATTTTATGCAGCTATTCAAAGATGAGTTTTCCCAAGGACCTGATATGCTCCCCAAAAGCTCACAATAAAATGGTCCCATTTTATTTATCCATAATCATCTTCCACTACTTCTCAGTATGGCTCTCCACTCCCAATATGTCGGTTTCCTGAGGATTCTTTTACAAATAGTATTTCCTTTTTTGAGATACTCTCTTCTGTTTTTTTTTGTTTTGTTTTTTTTTTGTAATTCAAGTTTTAAACATTCCTCAGAGAGGCTGTAAACATCATAAAAACAGACAGTTTTCCTTTGTAACCCCTTACAGTGACTAGGGAAAGGGCTGGTGTAGAATGGTCACGTAACTACATAAATTCAACCCAAACTTAGTTTTCCTCCTGAGGCCTGTCTTTTCTAACAATAACCCATGCTGTTTAATTTTACTCTTTGAATTTGCAGAGAATTTGAGTTTGCATGATCTTTTTCTGCCCATATAAATTTACTGATGTTTGGAGATATATTGTAAAGTAAGTAACTAACTAGGTAGTGTTTGGTATGGCACCTGTCACCTGTTAAATATGTACTTCTTTTTAAATGGCTGAGTAAACAATAGCCTCTTAGGTAATACTTGTTTACTTGACTTGGAAAGAACACAGATATTGGCTGAATTCAAATAGGTCATAAAAGAGAAATATTAGGATATCTTAGCATTCAAATGTTACACACGTAAATTCTAAGCCTTCTTTTCCAATAGCTTCTTCGTCTCACTTTGTAGTTCTTCAGTATGACATTACCTCTCCTTATATGTAGACTTAAAAACTGTTGCAACAAATTCTGTGAGTCCTGAAAATTATGAGGCATGACCCCATAAATACCACTAAAGGAAAGCAATTGTGAATACTAGATACCTTCGCATAATACTGTGTAAAGAGTATACTTCTCTGCCTACTCCATAACATCGTATTACTCACAAACTTCTGTTAATTCTCCTTCCCTGATGTGTACAAAATTCACTTTTTTCCTCCACCTTTTCTACCCATGTTTGTTTTGGGAGCTCTCATTGGATTACTGAAATAGCACTTACCTAGGTTCACTGCCTCTAGTCTTACCCCTGTCTTATGGATTTTCCTTTTTGGAACCAGACTTTGCCTCTTATAAAGCAAATCTATTCATGTTAATTCCGTGATTATGTTCCCATATCTATCCATTGTTCTCAGATAAGGTCATTCTAAGTCTATGAATATAAATTTGACATTTACTTAGAGATGGACAAAATCTGTTTGCTTAGTTCAACAGATATTTATTGAGCAACTACTACATACCAGGAGCTGCCAGGCAAATTAATCTACCTCTATCAGAGAACTTAGAGTCTAATTGTTTGGATCTGAATTGTGCTGGCTACCACTTATGAGCAATGTGACCTAGGGACAACTTCATGAATCAGTTTTCTTATAATAACACCTACCTCATTGTGTAGTTGTGAGGATTAAATGAGAAAATCCATGTGGAATACTTAGTGTCATTCCTGATACATAGGAAGTTATTAATAAATCTTACCTGTTACTATTATTGTTTAAGAAACAGAACTGTCCAAAATCAATTGCAAAGAATGAGATATACATAGATACATAATAATTTTTATTTAGTATAAATGATGAAGAAAATGATTAAATTCAACTTAATATTTCCCCTTAGTAATCCACAAAACAATGAAATTAGTAAATATAAAATATTTAAGACTATATGTACCTAAACATAATTTTTATATATTATATATGCCCCAAAGCTATGAAATATGTATTGAATTTTTTTATCTGCAGAAATAAGGAAATGAAACAGAAAAGAACAAAACAAAATCTCCTGACTATGGCTTCACACACATTTGATCTTATGAAGAAATTAAAAATTGTATTTGGCCGTATTAAATAGCTATGATCCATTGCTCAAATGACAGCCAAGATTATCAAAACTTCATAGAATCACAGTCTTAAGAGAGCCCAAGCATAGTCAAGGGAGTACCAAGGACCTACGAACTTTCTAGAGTTGCTCTCATGCTAATTACTTTCCCTATCCCCATGGAATTTGGTACCAGAGGCAAGATGAGTTCCCACCTGCTGATGAGAATTTCTCTTACCTCTCCAATACATTCTACCTCTTCTTTCACCTGCTCCTGCATTATTTCCCATAGACATTGTTTCTCTCTGGGATTCTTTGCAGAAGTCTTCCAACTGAAGTTTTTGTTTCTTAGTCAGTTCTCTCTGTATTAAACTCTCCACTGATGGCAGGGGGATTTTTAGTGCAGTTTTAAGTCACACTCCTGCTTTAAAACCTTCAGGGGCTTTCCACTGTCTTTGGGATGAAATCTCAGTCCTTCTAATAAAGCATTAGTCACTCATAATTTGGCTCTGATGGACTGGCCAGCTGCGTATTTCACCACTGCCATTTCATATTGATGTTACAATCTTTTCTAACAGTTTGCAGGTTTCCAAACTTCCCTTGATATTTGAGGTCTTATGCCTCTCTCCTATTCTGTTTTTTGATTCTGCCTGACAAGCAAAAAACATTATACCTATTTCAAGAGTAAACTTGTGCAGTGATCTTCTCCTTTTCTGACTCTAGCCTTAGTGAAAGTGACTACATGTCTCTAGAGTGTGAGAGGAAAATATTTTTGAATAGGTTTTATGAGTTTCTCCCCATAAGTATAATTGAATTGTCTCTTTAGGGAAAAGGATAGGGATATGTGTGTGTACATTAAAGACGTAAACATTAGGTAGGGTTAGGTAGGGTTATAGTCCCACATTCCCAACAAATCTTGGGATGCATTTCCTCATCATTAACATTAAAGTGTGTAGATCCAGTCATGGAAAAGACTGAATGAGTCCATGTATCTCAAGCACTCAGCACTGAACCTGAAACATAGTAGGCTTTTGGCAAAAAAAAAGCCTCCCCACTCAAGCTCTCCACCCAATGGGAAGGTGTCTTGACTGATTTGAATTTAAAATAAAGATAATTAAATAAAACCATGACCCAAGTGGAAATGGCCATGCCTTGTAGCAAACCAAAATAAATTTAGTGGGCACAACTTGAACACAATTTTGCTCACGTTGAAGAATATGTGACTTCTTTATTTTGTATAAATTCCACACTTTAACTTAGTAGACCCTTCTTGTAGTCAGTTGTCGGCGGGATTTGAGGATAAAGAAATACCTTTAAATTTAGCCTCTCTGTTTCCCTTTTCCTTTAAGTTGTAATAGTCTCTTTTAGATAAATGCCTCTAAGAAAGTATCCAGATGCTTTGGGTTTATGTGGACTCATCATCAAGGGGGAAGAAAGTCTCAAGTCCCTGTATTGTTCCTATGCTTTTCTCTGGACCTCAGCTTTCTCTATGGTAGGTCATCTCTAGACTGATCTTGGTTCTATTGCATTGCTACCTTCTGAGATGCAGCTGATCCATGTGCGGCTTGTTCTCTTGAATCAGAGTGCAGCGGCCTTTCCTTGCTTTATTAGCCTATCATTGGCTTTTATAGAAGCATCTATTCAGCAACTTCCCTTTTCCAGGCTGTGTCTGGGCTGGTCAAAAGTGGCCTTTGTGGCAGGGCCATTTTGTCCCTTGCTACAGTGGACTCATGTTAGATACACTTGCTTTTAATTTTTACAGTGTATTTCCCCCTATGGCACTCCCATATCACACAGGTTTCTTTTCCATCCCTCATGGAAGGTGAGAGTGTTGGTTCTCTCTAACATGCTATGGTGTTACTTTTTACTCCAGTACAGTTACCCTGAGTTAGCACGGAGCCATCAGTCTTCCCTCAGCATTCCAAATGAGGATGCCAACAAAACTGTCTTTTGCTTCTAGCTTTTACCACCTTCCATCAAATTACACATACCAAACATACACCCCCCCCACCCCCCACACACACATAATACTTGGGGATTCCGGCCCAGTGAAAGGAGGTGAGAACACTCATAGTAGAGTGCTTGCATTAAAAAGCTCCATCTCCCATATTCTTCCCATATTCTACAATACTATCCATCTTCTACTTCCTATAGCTATTGGGTAGGATTATAAATTGTTCTCTCTGAAGTGGGAGGTAGAAGAGGAAAGTGCTAGACTTAGCTTCCCTGAAGGATGAGATGCAGGAAGAGAAATTATTTCATTGATAAGGAAACACCATCAGATGACATTTGAAATATATTATCCCCATTACATACATGTGCAAGGTAGTGGAAGAGAGTTCAGGTTATAAAAAGATGATCATGTGATTGCATAGCAAGGCTTTGGATATTAATGGTATATGGGGATCAGAGTATTGCTATCAGTTTAGTCATTAACCTTCCATCCTAGTTTAAGCTGCAAATACTAACCATCTAAAAACCAACCAATCAATAAACATGGAAACATACAACCACAGTGAACCTGGTCCCCTAGTATTTTTCCCAATAGTTTATAAAATCTTCTTTTAGTTGGCCTATCAGTGGATAAAAGGGACAGATCCATATGAAGAATGAGGCTTTGCATTATTTTACAAGCTACTTTTTATTATGTATGGTAAACAGCTACAAAAGGTTACAGAACTAATTTGTGGCAGGCTAATGACAAAAATCCAATGCTTTTGATTCACTAACCAACATTTTTTTTATCTAGGTAAATTTGTGACTACTTTCTCTTTATTTTTTTTTCAATTTCACTATATACAGGTTAGAATTTAATTTCATAAAATACCAAAGTACTCGACTGCCTGTACACTAAACCTTATCTACTTGGAAATCTAGTTCCTATTGGATAAGACTCCTACAGTGTACTCCTGGAAAACTATTTTTGACTCCTCATTTAAAAATAGTAGTGGTAATTAAAAAAATATAATTGTGATTTATATGTTTGCTCTTTTAAAGAACAATTTAACAAATAATTTAATAATCATCTATCTTCTACAAACTCAGTGACCTTTACATATTTTTTTCATAAATATGTAGGATGATAATATGTACTTTCTTTGGACTTAGCCCTGGTATGGAAATTTTAAAAATCTGTTTAATAGTAAATGTTATTGTGTTTCAAAACATATGTAGTACATTTATTCTGAAATAAAAATGGGTTATTTGTACCTATTTGTATGGACTGATCATAGGTATTAGAAAGTAAAAGGCCGTATTCATGTTACCATATGCATGATCTTATGTGTACAAAAAGAAGAAAGATGAAAAGACAAAAAGAAAAACTGTCTGATGTTGTTGAATTAAATTAGAATGTAATTATTACTTCATGTCTTCACAAAAGACATTTTGTAACATTTAAAATTTCTGCTAATTGCACAAGGTACATTATCATGCAAAAGAATGTTAGTGAAGGTTGAAAAGGACAAACCAACTATTCTCGTACATCACCATAATTATGCAGCCCCATGTTCGAACAATTACATTTATGTAGACCCACTGTTAAAATCAATGTTACTTGTACAGCTAGTCCTTAATCAATGAAATCAGTCAATTTACCGTGGTCACATCCTTCTTCTTAATTAAGACAGTGATATCTCTGGAGCACAGGGTCTCAAAGAGATAAATAAGTACAGAGGTTGAGAAATGTCAAAGAGGTGACTCCCTGATTTTACTCCAGACGAACTTGGGAGGAAATAAGACAGTTCCTTCAGTTCAGGGAAACTGCACAATCTTCTAAAGAGATGGCTTAGCATTCATTAAGAAAAGAGCAGGTAGTAGTGTCTGACAGAAATAGCACTAATGAGCAAAGAAGGTTTTCAACATGCATATCCTTCATAGTCATATGCTGAATTATGAAGGTTGTGCCACCTAAGCCAATTTTAATTAGAATGAGCATGGACCTCTTTGGACAGTTAGCCTTTCTTTCCAAAATCCATTTCAATATGGTGTCATTTTGTTGTCATAATCAAAATGGCAAAGTGATGGAATAACCTACTTAAAATGTCTGTGGTGTTAAAGCAGATATGGCAAACATCTTCTAATGACACATGTAATAAGGGTATTACCTGAAGGACGTTGACAGTACACTCTGTTGTCATTGGAGCAGAATAATGATAGAGGTGACAACAGAGGTCTTCAAAGATCCAGTTTCACCTCTCTGTCCCACCAATGAACTATAAAAGTACCATTTATTGGAAAAAAATAAAAGAAAAAAATAGCTCTATTAAAAATAGAAAATGTAGACGTATCACATTGATTTTTTTATTTCACAAGGCATACTATCTCTGCAATTTCTGGCTGGTATTAGCCGTCTCCTATTATCCTAAGAGAAGCTCTTGTCAAACCATATGAAAATAAATGAAAGAAAAACAATACATATATAGCATTGATGCATTTCCCTTAAAAATACATATGATCATTTTTCTAACAAATCCAGTCTAGGTTTATCTCTACAAATGAGATAATTATTCAAGTCAAGTATTTATGGAAAGAGAATTTAAAATAAAAACTTAACTTCGTAATCCAGGCATGATTATATAAATATGAACACAAAGAAGTGATAATCTGTTTTATGTCTTCTGGTAGCAAATAACAAACACATTGCAGAATTATGTGAGACAATTAATGTATAATGATGCCACAAATTTGAACAAGTACCCTCTGTTATATTTATCAGCCAATATTAACTGAATATATGCTGAAAAATTTTTATCAATAAATATCATTACCATAAGTTTTCTCTTTCTCTTTGTCTCTTACATTTCATACTCGAATAAATACATACACTATTAAATGCATAAAATTGGTTGCTCTTAGAAAAGGAAAGGTATGCTTATATCATTCTATAAAGTCTTTTTCTTTTTGATTTAATTTTATAACAAAAAGAAAGTGACTGTAAAAATCAGAAAACTTATAACAGATTTTTTTACACTTATGCCATTGGTTTTAAACCAAACTAACTTAGATCAAAAGTTATTTCTTAGATCATGCAAATTTTAATAACAATTCAGTTGTGTGGCATTAAATACCTGGGGGGAAAATTATTTAGGAGTGTCATTCTCTCTGCCAGCATCAAAAACCACTCATTGGGAAGGAGCCTAGCCAGTTAAAAGGCAATGATATCAATAAGAATTACATACAAACTCAAGAGGCCTTATATATAAATACCTAAGTAGTAAAAGGGTGGTCAGTGCTAGGATATTTACCTAGCAAGAGACTCAAAGTCCTAGGACTAGTCTGATAGAAATTTCTAAGGGGCAAAGAAGGTAGGATAGATTCAAATGCATTCAATAGAGTGCACTTGAATGGAAAAAAGAAAAAAAAAAGCAAGAGAAGAAAAGAGATTTAGCAGTTTAAGAGTCAGTGATTAAGGGGCGCCTGGGTGGCTCAGTTGGTTAAGCAGCTGCCTTCAGCTCAGTCATGATCCTGAGGTCCTGCGGATCGAGCCCCTTGTCCAGCTCCCTGTTCAGCAGAGAGCCTGCTTCTCCTTCTCCTTCTGCCTGCCCCTCTGCCTGCTTGTGCTCTCTATCTGTCAAATAAATAAATAAAATCTTTAAAAAAAAATAGTCGGTGATTAAATAACTCGTAAATTGTTAACGTCTGTAAAAGTAATACTTTTGTAATTGTAATCTAGGTGTATTTTTCTTCCACTGTGATCTTCATGGTAAAGATAAGGAGTCAATGATGAAGTAATCTAAAACTTTACTGTCCATTGTGAATCACATATATCAACTTGGGACTGACTAAATAGGCAGAGCTGGCTCTAAAGACTTTTTTGAGTAGCCATCAACCACGTGGAAAGAAAAAAAGAAGATTCTAATCTTAGAACATGCTGAGAGCTGAAAACTTAATTTTGAAAAAAAGAGAAAATAAAATATAACTTGTGTTCATATATATGTATATTTATACATACAGATACACATATATGTGTGTCTATACACACACACACATATACACACTTCTGTGCTTAGAATTTTAAAGCTAGACACCAAAGTATAATCCATCTCTACCCACCTTCACCACCTAGCAACAGACGTAGACCCATGTTATTTGTTAATTTGAAGATGTTAAGTGTCTATGAGAGGAAGCATATGAATATGTTCCTCTACTACATAAGGAAAGGCCTATTTAACTGTCAATCAGGCACATTTGTGTCAGTAATAAATTCATATTTAAATAATTAGTTAAAATGCATAGTTAAGTAGAGAGCAAATTATAAGCTTTTATAGGATTTAGAGATATAGCATCATATTTAATAGCTAGATTTATAATTTTCACAAGAAGAGACTGGATAAACCAGCTTATGTACTTTGGGCCCTACTGTGCTCAAGTAACGTAATTTTTAACCCAATTCAAAATGCAACCTCTGGAATACTTCTTTAGACAGGCAGGCATTTTAACTTTCTGTAATGGATTTTGCTCCTAATACAAACAGAACCATCATAAAACTATGATTATTATATATATATATTTGTGATATAACTGAACAATATTTGATTCTATGACTAATCAGTTCCACTCCCACTAGGGGAGAAGTTTTTTTAAAACAGAATTTTTTTTAAGATTTTATTTGTTTATTCGAGAGAGAGAGAGAGATAGCACGAGAGGGGGGAGGGTCAGAGGGAGAAGCAGACTCCCCACTGAGCAGGGAGCCCAATGCAGGGCTCCATCGGGGGACTTAGGGTTCATGACCTGAGCCGAAGGCAGTTGCTTAACCACCTGAGCCAACCAGGAGCCCCAGGGGAGAAGTTGTTTTAAGGCCACTCAAGAAATGCTTGAGGGAAGACGAAGTCACATTAGGCAAAAGAGAGACACTACCCCTTAACTCCACACTAACAAATCATTTTTGGCTAAGGGATGCAGCCATCATGGGCAACGCTGGAAGGGAATCCGGTTGGGCCACTGCTATAATACAAAAAAAAAGATGCTTCTATTATATAGTATTCCAGGCTGCTGGATAAGTCCCCTAAATCTTTCCCTCCACAAAAGTGACAGTTCCTAAGAAAGCCATGCATTTCTGTTCCTTAGCAGCTTTAGTCCTGGACAGGCAGAAAATGATATTCTCTCTCTCTGAGGAGTCTGCTTAGCAGGGATCCTGCCTTCCAGGAGAAGAGAGCTGATTATTTCCATTCGTCTCCTTTCTCTTTTTCATCTTGTTTTTTCTTTGGTAAATGCACTTGAGGAGTCATTGATTTTTTTTTTTTTTTTTTTTTTTTTTGTGAGTGTGGAATACAGTACAATAGTATTGTATCACCTGGTACTATAATACCAAATTCACTTACATTGTATTTCCCTCTGAATAGACTCTTCTTCCTTCCTCTGTTATTCCAATGCTGGATGTGTACCTTTTTACTGAGGATCTTTATCTAAAAACAATAGGTCAGATTAGAATAATCTGAGGATGATATTGAAGCAGATGCTGACAATATAAAATGGTTGGTTAATAATAACATAAACACTTGTTGAGTAATTCTCAGATCCCTTGTTGATTATAACTCATGGTTACAATGAACCAATTATATGTACAAGTAAAAGGAAGCTAATGGTCATACTTTTATCACTTAAAACTATTATGAGACAAGAAATGGCTGATTATCAGTATCAAAGAAACAGAAATCCTTCAGAAGTTCAAAAGCTAACCTACATGAAAATAAAGATGTAAGAATTGTATTTAATAAGCTTATTAGCTCTTGTGTGAGGCCATAATATAAAAGAAGATGAAACTATAGAATTATTTAAGAACAACAATGAAGTAGATTAAACATATCAATTGTGTTCTGTTTTAGAAACAAGCAAACGTAAACAACTTCTTTCTAAAATCAACATTTAGAATACTGAAGAGATAATTTTCTAACTGTAAAATTGGTGACTTAAGTGAATTAGTGCATCTTTCAAATACATCTTAGTCATCAGAAGTAAGAAAACTTCACCACAGTATTTTCAGTCTTCAAAAAGCCATCCCATCACTGACCTGTATCATGTTTTTCTGAGTTTTCTTATTGGCAATACCTTCCTAGTGCTGTCACTAAGGCAATGGTTGTTACACTGATTCTTTTTTTCTTTTTAAGGCTTTATTTATTTATTGGGGAAGGGGAGAGACAGAGATAGTGAGAAAGAGCAGCAGCAGGGAGGAGAGGGAGAAGCAGGCTCCCCGCTGAGCAGAGAACCCGATATGGGACTTGATTCCAGGGCTCTGGGATCAGGACCTGAGCTGAAGGCAGACACTTAACCAACTGAGCCACCCAGGCATCCTGTTACACTGATTCTAAAAATGAATGCAATATTCCTCACTCCATATAGAATTTAGAATTTTTATATGAATCCTTATCTAATTCAAATAGGAGGGAATACATTAAAATTCATAAGTATTACAATATAGATATACTAACATAGACTCAGGGGCACACAGGTTATGGAATCAAAGAGGCCGAGTTTGGAATGAAGAGCCAGCCTCCTCTGAACCAGCTCCATGACCTCAAACACACTATTTCACCAGCTCTAAGCCTCATTTTCTAGTCTGTGTAGTGGGGAATGATGCCTCACAAGATAGTTGTGAAGATCAATGAGATGGTTGTCAGAAAAATTCATGGTACAGTAGGTGCTCAGTAAAAGGTAGAATAGATTCACAGGAATGTAGCAAAATTATGGTGAAAAGTCATCAGTTGATGTTAGAGATTTGAACAAGTAAATATTGTTGAATAATTATTTTTCAATAATTAAATAGTGAATATTCATACAATTGCAAGATCCTTTCTAAGTTCTTCTTATAGAACCTGTTTACCCAATAAACAGGAAAATACATTTAATAGAGCAACCCGAATTTCTGAATTATCAGAAATTCAAGAATCAAAACAATGCATTTTAAAACTAATTTTTCTCATTCAGCTATTTAAGAGGATAGCAAATTAAAGTCATTGTGGAAAGGAAAGCAAAGATTAAAATGTATTTTCAAAGCACCATGGTGTTCAGAATGGTGCCTGGGTGCATTCAGCTATCTTTGGTGAAGATAAAGAATAATACAAGTAAAATATATAATACACTTGTTTATATAAAATTCCCACAATGTATTGACAGGCTTTTAAAAAATCAAAAATACTTTCTATCGTAAAAGATAAAGAATGAAACAGACTGAATACACTTAAAGAAGAGAAAGATTTTTGAGATTCAGATTCAGTATTATGTTTAACTATTCTAAATCTATTTGCTTCGGTATTCAGAAGCTTTTGTGATAGGATCAGAAACTGTGAAATGGAAATTGTAGTGATTTAATATTTGGAAAAATTATAATAAATGTAAAAAATAGTCAGGATATGTTTTCACAGTGCTTTCTGCAAAGAAAGAGAATTAAGAAGAAAAGCCAAGAAAGCTTCAGGGATTAGAGAAGATATTTTCTAAGTTTGAAAGCAGATGTTGTACCATATGTGCTTACCTGTTCTCTTTTTATTCACTTTGGCTGGATCATTACCAACCTGTCTTGTTTTTAATCCAGTAGAATCACTGACTGAATAACCAATTATTTCACTTCTTTATAATGCAGCTAAGTATGACACAGTGCTCCTGGAATAGATTATAGGCAAGAGAAGGAAAGAAATGAATTAAAAACTAAGATAAACACAATAATGAGTTTTCAATTTCATCATATTGTAAAATAATTTTAAAAACAAAAAAACACTTTGGGTTGCTTTTTTTTTGTCTGTTTGTTTCCACTTCTGTATTTTACCTTCTATATATTAACAGAGTGATATTTAATTCTTTACAAAAAAGAATTCATATAAATTGTCTTGTGTACACATGTGATGCACTTATAAGATTCATGTAGACAAATATGTTAAAAATCCAGTAGGTTCTCATTGAAAATGCTGGAAAGCAAAATACTTTTTCACTTTTTAAAAATTACTTGTGCTAGAGAACAATCTCAGGAAATAGTTATGTCACAGTATCTATCTAAAGTAGATCTGAATCACTTTGCCAACAGAAAAATTATTTCAAGGAACTATACATAAAAAGACCCAAGCACAAGCAAACACCCTGTAGCAAACACATATGAAATAATCCTTTCAGGTTTTTTTTAAATAAGTGTTTTAAATTAAAACATAAAATACATGTATAAAAATACACAGGTAATAAGTGTACAGTTTAATAAGTGCACATGCAACCAAATCAACCAATAGAACATTATCATCAACCACATAGTCACCCTTGAGCTCCTTCGTAGTTACTACCAGCCCCTAATTTCTTCTGCTTTTTGAATGTGACAGAAATGGAATCACAGATTATATACTCTGGGTATCTGACTTTTTTAGTCAACATTATTACTTTTTTAAAGTTAAAGTTTTTCCATTATCCCTCCAAATGTCCACATTCATCAATATTTAAGAAATTAGATTGAAGATTTTTGGATCTTTAGTAGAGTTTTACATATTTAGAAAGCCTCTCTTTTTAAAAAATAATTATCTCATGAAACGTAATGCCATTTCAACTAATTCTTCAACCTAAAATTAGTATAAATCTTTTACATATAAAATGAAGGCTAACGCATTTGAAGACACAAATATTTTTTGAAATATTCTGAAAATGAGTAAACTATAAAACCCACATAGGAGATGTTTGAAAACATGAAACAGACCAGCTATTAAAATTAGTTGATGATAAAAACAAGGAGAATCAAAAATAATAGATATTTCTCTAATCTAATGGTTCTCAAATTGTCGCCCATGGACCAATAGAGGCAGCTTTACCTGGAACTTGTTAAAAATGGAACATTTCAAGCCCCATCCCAGAACTACTAAATCTGAAATCTGGGAGTGGGCACCCAGCCTTTTAGGTGTTTCTAGCACATACTACACTTCAAGAAGCCATGCTTCTTTCTGCACCTTTCAATTCATCAAGTATTTTTGTTTCCATCTGTGTGTTTTTCTTAAAATTATTTCTAACCAACATTTCCAAAAACTGGGGTAGCCATCTGTGACTGACTTTGAGGTTTTGCTTTTTTTTCAGTTACACCTTCAGGCATCATTGCCCTTAGGGTTTTCCTTCATTCTTTTAATAAATATGTATTGTTTTTCTGCCATGTGACAGTCACTATATGTCCTTGTTTTCTATGGCTGCTATAACAAAGTATCACAAATTTCATTGCCTAAAACAACCCAAATGCACTCTCTCAAATTTTCTGGAAGTCTTAAGTCCAAAATCAATGTGAAGTCAAGGAATCATCAGGACTGGTTTCTTCTGGAGGCTCTGAGGGGAGTATGCTTCCTGCCTGTTTCAGGTTCTGAAGGTAGCCTACATTCCTTGACTCATGGATTCTTCCTCATACCATCTCAACTGCTTGCGTCCATCATACCACATCTCCCATTCATACTTTAATACTGCTGAACCCCTTGTATAAGAACCTTTGTGATTTCAATAAGCCATTGGATAATCCACTATATAATCTGTCCGTCTCAAAATCCTTAACTTACATCTGTAAAGCCTCTTTTGCCATGTGAGGTAACTATCCGCAGGTCCTGGGAATTAGGCCATGGACATCTTTGTTCTAATCTACCATACTATGCAAGTGAGCTTATGTTCTAGAGAACAAGATGGACCTTGAGGGGGTTTATGACAAACTCTCTCTTCAATCCATTACAAAATTTTGCAAAGCAATATTGACAGGTTAATTCTTATGTAGCTAAATTTTAACTAATTAAATTACAATCTTGAGGAGAGGTAGAAAAATAAATACATTTGTTAATTAACTTTACTAATATTTGCCAGATATTGTTCTGGTGGTGCTTAAAGTCTAGTGAGGTATACAGAGGGTGGTTACAATGAGTGTGAAAAATGCCATTAGAAAAATATGGTGAAAGGACCCAAAGCAGTATGTGGTTTTCTCTAATGCTCAGTGAGTGTGAGGCTGGGGGAAGTGAATGCTCAGCTGTAATCTAAAACATTAGTATGTGTTGTGGGAGCATTCCAAGCAATTGGAACAGTTTGTTGTAGGAGTCTTAATACTGGGAATCAGAGTGTGTTCTAAGAATTTTAAGTACTTACATGAACGGAGGTTAGTAGATAGAGTGGGAAGTGGGTAAATGACATGAGAAGTAAGCAGCTGCCATCAAAAATGGCCCCATAAAATAAATTAAGAAGTATGAATTAAATGAGGACTACAATGAGAATTTAAGCATGGAGATGACAGAGTGATATCTGCATTATGGAAGGGAACTTTGACTACTGTGTGAAGAGAAGACTGAAATGTGGCAAATCCAGATGCGGATAGACTTTGGGGATTATCTAAATGAGAGGTAAAGAAAGTTTGGACTATTAAGAGAATAAGGAAAAGAGGGTAAAGCTGGTGGAAAAGAAATACACATTTACAAGCTAGAATCACCAGCTTTCATGCTGGATGAACTGTATGAAGAAGAAGAAACGCCAAAGGGAAAGTATAGATTTCTTGGATAAGTGTCTGAATATACAATGATGTTATTGATCATTATATGAAGGAGAGTGGAGGAAAACATTAGGGAGAGAAGGTAGCATAATGTATGTTATCTGTGCAATTGTACCTTTTAATTATTAGTCTTCCTTGACCCTCCTGCTGGAACTCTTTCATCTTTTGTACTTCCAGTACTTTTTCCTTTGTTCTTTCATTTTATTAATTAATTCCTGCATTTTGAAATTTATGTACAAATATACTGAAATGTAAGTTTCTTGAGAATAATTTCCATATTTAGTTCATATTTGTAATTCCACAATCCCTAGTTTAGGATTTTATATCTAACAGGCAATGGATATTTAAGTACATAATTTTGTTTTCATGTCCAAATGTTATATAAAGTCAAATAACTTATGTGAGAGAACAATTAGACTTTGGCCCTGACTTTACATTGATTAACATCCAGTTTGAGAGGTTTGCTTCTACTAGTCACAGAGACTATTTTGAATGTTGGAAGTGTCTGAAATTATTTTGAAACTTCAAGATAGTTTCATTTGTTAGAATAATATCATCTTCGTTAGTGTTTTATGCTTTATATTTGATGTATAATCTTAGCCTATATACATTTGCATTACTGTCAAACTACTTTCCAATTTCAATTTTGAATGAAGCATAATCAACATATTCCTTGTCTTTACACTTCATAGACTGCTTCATGTAGGGAAAGAATTATACACTTTGGAGCAAGACAGAGTTAGGTTTAAAGACTACTTTCCTACTTATTAACATCTGACCTTGAATGAGTTCCCTAATATCTCTGCACCTGTTTCTTCACATGCAAGTTGGAGGTAATAATGTATATTTCATAGGGTTCTTATGAGGATTTAAAGTAAAATATATGAAATTCCTAGGACTGTATATCACAGATACCAATAAAATAAGTTATTATAATAGGCATATATTTTTTCAGTACTTGATGCCCTCCCCCCACAGTAAAAAACAAATGAGCACACACACTAAAACAACTTCTCCAGCTTTATCTGTGGAACATGGAAAAATTTTGTTGAAAAATAGATTTAAATCCATAAAACTTGAACTGGATTCTAATTTCTAATTTTCAGGTTATTCTTCCTTGAATGTACAGTCTAATAAAAATTGTTGCAGTGAAGCCTGTGCCATCTGATGGGTAAAATCTTGGAAAAAGGAATAGTGTATTGTTTAAATAAAACATCAGACTTAGAAGAAAAATAACAATACAGGAAGTCATTTTAAAAAACCTATCAGGGTATAATTCTTAAAATTTTAGCTAACTTTGCTTCTTTAACTCAAACAGGTTATAATGTTCAAGGCTATAGTGTGATCTATTGCTGAGTTAGTAATGACAGTCAAGTTTGCCAACACAATCACTGCACTACATTATCTAAGTCATTGCTCTGTAAAGTGCTTTGGGATACCTTGAGTATGAAGGGCCATATATCAAGTATATTATATTTTATTCTATATGGTACCTGAGTTTTAGCAATGCATATTCAACAAGCTGAATAAAAAGACTTCTAGATGTACTTTATTAGTGTTTGTATGCATTCACCATAAGTATAGGCTCAATTCTCAACTTGAGCTAAAGAAAAAAAATTATGTTTGAGAAAAGACAGAGACAGAGACAAAATAATCTCTATCCTGAAGGTAGAAACTCCAACTACATATGCATCTCCCTAGCATCCCTGACCTCTGAATTTACCTTCCTCTCACCTGTCACCCAGAAACCTAAATTGGTTTCCTTTCTATGCAAGAGTGATGTATCAGAGCAGGAAGCACATCAGAATCAGTTATCATTGTTTCACTCTCAGATCCTAACACTGTGCTTGAATGAATGAATGAATGGATGGATTTCTGCTGCATTATATCCTTACTAGATTTTTCACTGATATATTTTTAAAGTAGCACTGTAGATTTTGGTAGACAGCTTTGCCACACATTAGGAATGTTCTCAGACCTTATCATGGTAAGACTTTTGCAAGGAGGAAACATCCCAGAGAATGTCTATATAGCAGTTAGAGTTGTCAATTCTTGCTACAGGATTGTCTTTCAGGAAAAGTGGCATTTTTTTTTGTGCCATATAAATACATTAAAATATATCCCTAACCTGTAGAGATGTTAACATTTTTATGGTAAGTTATCCTTATGAATCAATAAATATAAAGGGATTCTATAGCAGAATATATACAAACATACATACGTGCATACGCAGAAACACATAAGCTTGCAATAAAATAAATTAACACATACCTCTTAGAAATTAAGAAATATTCCTTTTATTCCATCTTTTGATTTTGACACATTAGCTTTCTCTCACTTATGAGTGCAGTATCTGAAAAATGAGGTTTTTATTTATTTATGCAAAGGTACTTATTTACTATCTACTATGTGCTAGGCCCTGTGAACATACTAAGTATTAGTGCTTAAATAATTTAATAGAGATGCCCAGCAACAAGGAGAAAAAAAACTCAAAGGATGAAAACTTTTTTCAGTTACTGTATTATAAGAATTATTAAGTATCAACCTAATTAGATGGAATAATAACATGTGGTTTCAGAGCAGAAATGGAGTTTTTTATTCTGAAAATAATAAATAATTTAAAAGATCTTAATGTACTAAACAATATGTACTACAACACCACTTATCTTCTGATGCCTTTTGCCCATTGATCAGTGTTGATGATGTACTCAGAAAGAAGTTATAAAACATTGTCATGCTCTTCTGAAGTTTACTATTTAATTGTAGAAAGAAGTTGTCTTGATCTTATCTAAACTGGCACTGCACTGATGATTTAAAAGAATGGTATTTTCTTTTTTTTTCTCTAAAATAAGAATTTTTTATTCATTCTTTATTCTATTTTTTTATTTTATTATGTTATGTTAATCACCATACATCATTAGTTTTTGATGTAGTGTTCTATGATTCATTGTTTGTATATAACACCCAGTGCTCCATGCAGAACGTGCCCTCTTTATTACCCATCACCAGGCTAACCCATCCCTCCACCCCCTCCCCTCTAGAACCCTCAGTTTGTTTCTCAGAGTGCATAGTCTCTCATGGTTCATCTCCCCCACCAATTTCCCCCCCTTCATTCTTCCCCTCCTGCTATCTTCTTCTTTTTTTTTTTTCTTAACATATATTGCATTATTTGTTTCAGAGGTACAGATCTGTGATTCAACAGTCTTACACAATTCACAGCACTCACCATAGCACATACCCTCCCAATGTCTTTCACTCAGCCACCCCATCCTTCCCACCCCCCACCACTCCAGCAACCCTCAGTTTGTTTCCTGAGATTAAGAATTCCTCATATCAGTGAGATCATATGATACATGTCTTTCTCTGATTGACTTATTTTGCTCAGCATAATACCCTCCAGTTCCATCCACGTCGTTGCAAATGGCAAGATTTCATTCCTTTTGATGGCTGCATAATATTCCATTGTGTGTGTGTATATATATATATATATATATACACACACCACATCTTTATCCATTCATCTACCGATGGACATCTTGGCTCCTTTCACAGTTTGGCTATTGTAGACATTGCTGCTATGTACATACCCCTTCGGATCCCTACATTTGTATTTTTGGGGTAAATACTCAGTAGTGCAATTGCTGGGTCATATGGTAGCTCTATTTTCAACTTTTTGAGGAACCTCCATATTGTTTTCCAGAGTGGTTGCACCAGTTTGCATTCCCACCAACAGTGTAGGAAGGTTCCCCTTTCTCCGCATCCCAACCTCAATAAGATACCACCTCACACCAGTCAGAATGGCTAAAATTAACAAGTCAGGAAACTACAGATGTTGGCGGGGATGCAGAGAATCGTATTTTCAATAACAGGTGCATGTCCATCCATTAAAGTAATGAATCTTGACCCTCAAATTATGCAGGAAAAGTATTCCAGATAATTTTTGTAGCTAACTGTGAATTATAAAGCATTAAATTTTTTTACAGTGAAACATAAGGGAAAACTATTTAAGACCTTGCAGCATGTAAAAAATTTTTAAACAATGCACAGAGTGCTTATTCCAGAAGAAAAAAAAAAGATAAATTGGGTTATATTAAAATTAAGAACTTCTGTATGTCTCCTAAATATATCTTCTGTAAGTGTTACATTTTGTAGAAGTTTCACGATTTTTTTTTTAAAGATTTTATTTATTTATTTGACAGAGAGAGACACAGCGAGAGAGGGAACACAAGCAGAGGGAGTGGGAGAGGGAGAAGCAGGGGGAGTAGGAGAGGGAGAAGCAGGCTTCCCGCGGAGCAGGGAGCCCAATGCTGGGCTCGATCCCAGGACTCTGGGATCATGACCTGAGCTGAAGGCAGACACTTAACGACTGAGCCACCCAGGTGCCCGAAGTTTCACGAATTTTATTATATATATTTTTTCCAAATGAGTTATAGGTGTTTATTTCTAAGTTATATGCTTTACGAACACAAACCCATAGTCACAGGAACCACATATGTGATTCCAGGATTTTTCTTTTCTTTAATAGTTTATACTGATTTCTTAAGAATAAGCAGAAAAAAAATTTTTTTTCACCCTCCTCATCATTACCATTAATAGCATAATTTGAATCTCTTAGGTTGGAATTTAAGCCTCTACTACAAATTTAGAAACTAGGCCTTCAAAAATCAGCAATGACAAATCGAATCAGATTCACTCTATCCTTGTCAGTGATAAGAACATACCACTGAGTTGTGAGTCCATATTGATTGTTCTAATACAACTGTTGACCATGAATATTTTTCTTGGAAGGATATCTTTCTGCAGCCTGTCTGTTGGGAGTGGTGCCAGATATAGACCAGTTGGTAGTGTGGTAATGATCCCATATAACTGGACATGAGAAATAACTGGATATGTCCTGGCAATATATGGATTAATACTAATTAAAAAGTTATATTTTATGCAATATTAAGATATTTTGTATGAAAATGTAACTTGAGGAAGTACAAGTAAAATATGAATAGAAATCCTGAAATTTTTCTTCTCATGCTCACAGGGACATATTTATATCCATTTGAAGACTACTGATCTATAGCTTTGCAAGAGTATAAGTTAGCCTAGTTTTTAGAGCATTACTAGAACAGTCTACATTATTTAGGTTTATCCTTAAAGATACACTTCCTTCCTCCCTTGTTCTTACCTGCCTCTTTTTTATTCAAAGACACATACAAATATGTGATCTGAAGTTTCTAGTTTGAATAGCTACTTCAGGACAAGTCTACCTAGTTGAAATGCCCCAGATGAGAAATGATTATAGCCAAGAATAAGCATCTTGGGAGAAATGCATTGTATTAGCTCAGATCTAAATCATAGATTCATCTCAGCAATGGTTTAGATGAACAAATGTTATATATTTACATATTTTCACTGAATTAAAGTTGAGCTGCAGGGAAATGCATATATATATGTGTGTGTGTGTGTGTGTGTGTGTGTGTGTGTGTGATATATGTATCAGTTATAATTAATAATAAAACCTATTTTGGTGAGCATTTTTTCATGTCTCTGGTGCATTCCCATTGGGTTCTCTTTTAGGTTCAGTCAGAAATTGCTCCAGGAAAAGTCAGACATCGATCTTGTGCTGCATTAATTGTAAGTTGAGCGGATGGCTGCACATCTTCAGTATCCTTTTTTTTAATGTTGTCATGGGTGTCATCTCTGTTTCCAGCTTTTTGGTTTTATTGCAGTTTTATTTTCTGTAATTTTCTTGAAATGTGAAAGATATAGTTCTGCTGTGATAAATGAGATGGGGAACCCATAGCTCAGTCACTAGTTTGTTCATAGATTGACCATTGAATGTAAAGTATGTGATGCTAAGAACAATTTTGATGAGATCCATTGTTGAATGTGCAATGATTCATTCATCTTTGTGAAGCTGCTACCTTTATGTCTTAGTTCTGCATCATTTTTCATGTTTCTCTTTTAATAAGTATCTGGAAGGGCAAAAGTTTTCCCAAAATATTGCCTGGACTAAATTGAACACATGTGAGTGATACCCACTAAACACAGCAACAATGCATATATGATTATAAAGATTAAATTTCTCATTTTTTATAAAAATGTATGTGATTTTTACACAGAAATAATTCTGTGTTTAACTTCTGTCATACTTTGCTAAGTCTTTTATGACTAAGAGAATTTCTTATCTTTGATAAACAAAATGAAATATAAAACTTAGATATTATCTTATTTACTGTGATTCAGTGAAAAAGACCCTATTTCTCTAAAATGAAATATACATTTATTAGTTTATTTGAAAAATTAACTTTCTTCCAAAGACCAAAGTCACTGTTTCTATCCTCTAATTAACATTTTCAAATAAATCTGACCTACTGATAATAAGCCTTCAAGTCAAGTTTCACTGTCAGAAAGAAAAAAAATGGCCTCCCTCAGTCAGTTCATATAAAGAAAAAGAAGATATATAGATGTTCATTTTATACAGACACACACATTTTTTCATGGATATGGCCCTGACACAAATAGTAATGCCAGTGTAAGTCAGGGGTAAATGAGGAAAAGAAATAAACAAAACAGGGAAAATGCAGGAAGTATGAGGAGATGTACTTTAAAAAGTTATACACAAACAATGAATCATGGAACACTACATCAAAAACTAATAATGTAATGTATGGTGATTAACATAACATAATAAAAAAAAGTTGCACAAGGAGTTTTAGAGAATTCAGGAACTCTTACTCAGCAGATAGGCAAAAGAGACACTGTCTATGACTCTGTGCAAGAAAGGATCAATGATTATAAATTGGGAAAGGTATGTGATAAGCTTGTTGAATAGATAATTGGTATGTTGAATCTTAATAAGCCAAGTTTGATTTACCCAAGAAATAAAAAAAAATCAACATGGAAATTATTTTATTTGAAAACATAAAGACTTTCACTATTAAAATTTCAATGGATTTTTATGAAAATATAAATTATGTGAAAATTTTAACAAACTAATTTTGTGGAGAGCCAGTTAGCCTCCAATAAGTAATAATCTCTATGATGAATAGAGAAGCAAGAATGCATAGAATATTTCCTTTTATATTCCTATTCAGTGTTTTTACTAACTGCTTAACTTATTAGTACACAAGGTGTTCCAAGAGCTCAGAGAATTTCTCTAGGTACTGCTTCCTCTATTTTTCTTGCTATGATCCTGGACTTCAATTTCTTTCTTCTTTTTCTTCATTGTTTCCTTTATTTGAAGCCTCTTTTACTCCTTGAGCCATTCTTATTTATATCTGGAGACTTGACTACTTATTTAAATTATAAATTTCTATGAAATATCTTCCTCAAGATTATCAACCTAGAAAGTATATGGACATGTTTTCTATGGTGTACAGATTCTCCATGAGGAATTAAAATACCATGGGTCATGAGGATGTTTAAATTATGATCTATTGTTGTAATTCCATTTCTTAGCCAGAGTTTGTGTTGGGTTTAAACTCAAAATAAAAACCATTAGATTTTAATAGTGTTTCTTAATCATGAAAGCCAGCAAATATATTCTCTGGCATTCTATGAGTTCTCACCATTTTAAGAAACAATGATATAATGGAAATTATGTGAACAAAAATATTTATAAACACAGATACATTCTCAAAAAAAAGTATATCATTGTATTTCAATCATAATCGAAGTTTCATTTGTTTTAGGTGTTTTACATATATAATCTCACTTCTAAAAATTGAGATAATGATTGACATTTAACATTGTGTAAGTTTAGGATGTGCAATGTGTTCATTTGATACATTTATGTATTGTAAGATGATTACCACCATAGTGTTAGCAAACACCCCCATCATGTCACACATTTATCATTTCTTTTTTGTGGTAAGAACACTTAAGATCTAATTTCTTAGCACCTTTGAAGTATATAATACAGTATTGTTGACGCTAATCACAGCGCTGTGCATTAGATCTCCAGAATATATTTCTCTTCTAACTGCAAGTTTGTACCCTTTGACTATTCTCTACCAGCTCTCCCACTCCCCAGTCCCTGGTAACATGATTCTACTCTCTGTTTCTGGGAGTTTGACTTTTTAAAATTCCAAAAATATTTGATATAATACAGTGTTTGTCTTTCTATGTCTGAGTTATCTTACTTAGCATAATGTGCTCAAAGTCCATCTATGTTGTTGCAAACGGAAGGATTTCCTTCTTTCTCATGGCTGAATAATATTCTATTGTATATATATGTATATATACCACATCGCTTTATCCAGTAATCCATTCATGGACACTTAGGTTGTTTCTGGAACTTGGCTATTGTAAATAATGCTGTGATGTACATGAGGGTGCAGATATCTTTTCAATATTCTGCTGTTATTTCCTTTGGATATGACAAAAGTGGGATGGCTGAAATATATGGGGTTCTATTTTTAATTTTTTGAGGAACCTCCATACTGTTTTCAGTAGTGGCTGAACCAATTTACATTCCCACCAACAGTGCAAATGGTTTCCTTTTCTCCACATTTTTTTTAAGATTTTATTTATTTATTTGACAGAGAGAGAGAGATCACAAGTAGGCAGACAGTCAGGCAGGCAGGCAGAGGGAGAGGGAGAAGCAGGCTCCATGCTGAGCAAGGAGCCCAATGCGGGGCTTGATCCCAGGACCCCAGGATCATGACCTGAGCCGAAGGCAGATGCTTAACCAACTGAACCACCCAGGCGTCCCTCTCCACATTCTTGCCAATACTTGTTATCCCTTGTCTTTTTGATGACAGCCATTTTCACAGGTGTGAGGTGATATCTTGTGGTTTTGATTTGCATTTCCCTGATAATTAGTGATGTTGAGCATCTTTTCATGTACCTGTTGGCTATTTGGATGTCTTCTTCAGAAAAGTGTCATTTGTTCCTGTGCACATTTTTAAATTGGATTGTTTATGTTTTTTATTATTATTATTGAGTTGCATGAGTTCTTTAAATATTTTGATATAACCTGTACCTGATATATAGTTTGCAAATATTTTCTCCCGTTCAATATGTTGCCTTTCATTTTTGTTGATCACTTTTTTTGCAGTGCAGAAGCTTTTAAATTTAATGTAGTCCCATGCATTATTTTTTGCTTTTGTTGCTTGTGCTTTTGGTGTCAACCCCCACCCAAAAAAAAGTTTCTACGAATAATGTCAAAGAGCTTTTTCCCTATTTTTTCTTCTAGGAGTTTTATGGTTACAGGTCTTGTGTTTAAGTCTCTAATTGATTTCACGCTAATTTGTGTGAATGGTGTAAGATACAGGTCCAATTCCATTTTTCTGCATGTGTTTATCCAGTTTTCCCAACACCATTTATTAAAGAGACTGTTCTTCTCCACTGAGTACTCTTGGATCCATTGTCAATATTAGTTGACCATATATGTGGAGTTTATTTCTAGGCTTCAGTTCTGTTCCTTTGGTCTATGTGTCAATTTTTATGCCAGTATTATACCATTTTAATTACTATAACTGTAGTGAGGTTTGAAGTCATGAAGTGTGATGCCCTCAGCTTTGTTTTTCTTGGATGTGTACATTAATGTTTATAATAAACTTTGAAACAATTTCTGTTATTTCTTCAAAATTTCTTTCCACTCTTTTCTATTTCTTCAGAGATTTTCATTATGCAGATGTTAGTATATTTGATGACATCCCATAGGTCTTGGAGTTTCCATTAATTTTTCTTCATTCTTTTTCTTTCTGTTCCTCACACTAATTCCAATTTGTCTGTCTTCAAGTTCACTGCTTCTCTTTCTATAAGCTCAAATCTGCTGTCACACTTCCTAGTCATTTTTTTTCATTGTACTATAAAGTACAATTCCTGACTTTATATATGTAGTTATATAAAACAGCAACCTTATATATTTTGTTGATATTCTCTTTGTGGTGAGTCATCAGTCTCATGCTTTCCTTTAATTCTTGGACACAGTTTCTTTAAGTTTCTTTAAGTCTTTGAACATGTTTATAATAGCTGACTTAAAGTCTCTGTTTTGTAAGTGCAACATCTATGCTTCCTCAAGAAAGGTATTTTTTTCTTCCTGACTTTGTGTACATCATTATTTTCTGTTTTTGTGTGTGTGCATATCTCATAATTATTTTTGAGAAGTGGACATTTTAAATTATATAATGTGGCAAATGTGAGAATCAAATTCTTTCACTCTCACCTGGGACTGTTGTTGTTGCTGGCTTTTGTTGTTGTTGACATTGTTGCTATTTGTTTAGTGACTTTCCTGTCTATATTCTGTGTTGTATTGCAGTCACTGAGATCTTTTCTTTATTAGCTTAGTGAACAGCTAATGATTAGATAAGATATCCTTAAAGGCCTTGAATCACTATATCTCCCACTCTTTACTATTTAGCTTTATGTGTATATTGAGGCATATTTTTTAAGGTTTATTTATTTATTTATTTATCTATTTGAAAGAGAAAGAACAAGAGTGCAAGTGCAGGGAGGGGCAGAGGGAGGGGAGAGAAGCAGAGTCCCCGCTGAGCACAGAGCGAGCAATTGGGGCTCGATCTCACAACCCTGAGATCATGACCTGAGCCAAAATTAAGAATCAGATGCTTAATCGACTGAGCCACCCTGGGGCACCTGTTGGGGCATATCTTTAATTTTCCAAAAGTTTACCACTCTGCCTTGGCTTTCAGTTCCTCTTTGTGCAGAGCCTCAAAGCAAAACAGTGATAATATTTTTGAATCTTCTTAAGACTTTTCTGGGCATATATACAGCCTTGCTCATAATTGTGACTTTTTAGATCCACAGCAATATGCAGGAGCTTTACAAAGCTCTCTATAGATATCTCATTTCTCATATTTTCCTAGGTTTTGACGGGTATCTTGTTTGCCTCAACTTGTATCAGTATCTCAAGCAGCTGCGAAGTTAAATGATCACCACTGATCGTTTTACCCAAAGCCATGGTGATAGGATTATTACTGTTTGAGCACTGAATCAGGCCAAATAAAGACAAATCCTGTAAATGCCCTTACTCTAGGGAGCTGCTAGATGGGTCCAATAGTGACAATCTTTAGTATATAGGGCCTTAGGTGTACTACAGATGCTTCTGCCCTCTCCAGTGGCTGTTAGGATGCTACTTTTCACAACTACCAAGGTTACAATATGCTGGTTTTGGAAGTCACCATGTAGAGGAGAGGGTATACTAATGGGGCAAGTTAAAATGCCACCAAGTTTGCTATTTATATGCCAATATTCAGGAGCTCCTACTTAAATAATAGCTCCTCAAATGTTGAAACCCTTTGGTTAATTTCAAGGTTCTAAAAAAGTTGATTTTGATAATTTTTCAAGTGTTCTCTTTGCTTTTATATTAGTGTGAATTTTTCAAGGTCCTCATTCCATCATTATGGAAGTATTTCTTTTCATTTGTATATTTCTTAATCTTTAATTTAGGAACATTATGAGATATATTGAAATTCACAAGGAATAATAATTTGATAAAATCTTCTGCCTCAAGTGTTTATATTCCTGTCCTCCCAGTCACTGAAGCCCAAATCATTGAAAGTTAATCTACTTTGCCTCAATTTACCTATCATTTAAATATCTTGTTATATGCAGTTTTAATTGATCTTTCTTTTTTTTAAGATTTTATTTATTTATTTGACAGAGAGACACAGTGAGAGAGGGAACACAAGCAGGGGGAGTGGGAGAGGGAGAAGCAGGCTTCCCGCTGAGCATGGAGCCCGATGTGGAGCTCGATCCCAGGACCCTGGGATTATGATCTGAGCCGAAGGCAGATGCTTAACAACTGAGCCACCCAGGTGCCCTTAATTGATCTTTTTATATTGAGCTCAGATTTTATGTTCCTAGATGTCAAACATTTTTGTTTTAACTCATTTCTCAAATTTTTTCATTGTTATATGTAAATGTACTTCATATAAATACATCATTTATAAGAACATTATTTTCCAATTTTCTTAAAAAAGTAAAATAGCATGTTTATACATTTTCTTAAATTTTGACATATTTTACTGGTTGCTTTTATTATACATATGACAATTATGATAGACAATACACCAAATTTGTTAAAACTGTGTATATAGCTTCATCTCTTTGATTTTGATTCCATAGGTTAATTGCAATACATTAGTTACCTGCACATCAAGAGATTTGAGACCTCTGACAGCATTCATATATATTAAAATTTATCTCCATGTCATCTCTTCTACTCTTTTTTAAGCATTCAAAATTATAGTAAAAATAGTGAGTTTGGAGGTGCTTTGGGTGGCCCAGTCAGTTGAGCACCTAACTCTTGATTTCAGCTTAGGTCATGATCTCATCCTTGTGGTATCCAGAGCTGTGTTGGGCTCTGCCCCCAGCAGGGATCCTGTTTTGAGATTCTCTCCCTCTGCTCCTCCCCCTGCTTGTGCTCTCTCTCTCTCTCAAAATAAAAAAAATAAATCCTTGGGGAAAAAAAGTGAGTTTGGGTGGTAGGAAGGAAGAAGAAAATTCATACACTTCATATGTTGACTCTAAGGCAAATATGGTGTTGTGAGCTTTTATACAGATTATTTTATATATGTGATCTATTCTTTTATGTACATTTGGTCTGGAATAGAGACTATAAGATATAATAGTTTTTAAAATGATCTACTCTAAAAAAATGATCTACCCTATACTCAATATAAATTTTCTGAAATTTCTCTCATTAACCTTGGAGAACCTGTATTTGTTTTCCCTTCCTTTGAAAATCTTCCATCTACTATTTGTAGGTTTATTTCCATTACCTTAAGCATCTCCTTCTTAATGTGAATTATCCTGACACTTTAAATATACTTTTGCATATAATGTTGACTAGATTGATAATTACCTCATGGCTTTCTAGATTCAAATAACTAATACTCATCTACTAATATTATTAGTGGAAGGTAGTACTATAAAAATTGTATTTAGCATTAACATTTATTAATTTGCATCAGTTAACCCTTTACTGTTTATTATATTCCTTTTTATTCAGTATTTTTTATTATTGATTTATCTTTTTAACAAGGTTAGACTGTCATTTGGGATATGACTAATGTGCTAGTATATTTTATACTCTTAAATGTAGTGTACATGTCCAATACACTTTATATTATTTGTTGCTGGGTTGAAGACATTGGATCATTTCCAACTTATTAATCCTCAGAGTCAATGGAATATATGGGGAAACTAATACATCCAATTTGAATAACATCAATATTATTGAAAACTTGACCAGGCTGAAGTATAACTTTAACTTAGTAATAGGAAAATGGCCTTATGTGTCAGGTGCAAAAAACTGTGGCTCAGATTCACTCAGTGGTAATTGTTGATAAAACAGATGGTAATTTGAGATCTGCATGCATCCAAAGTTGCTGAATGAAAATATCCAAAGAGAATATTCTCATCTGCCAACTTAAACAGAAATAATGGGAGAAATGGCAGGCGTGAAGTGGTTCTCTAAATTGGATGCTACAGTCACATTCTGGCAAAAAGCCTTAGATAATGGAAGTCCAAGAATACACACAGTAAACACACTGTTCAGGCAGCGTAGATTCTTGATCTGTCCTTTTCTTGTACACTATTCAAAGGAACAGGTACACAAGATCCCCTAATAAATAGCAAATGAAATTTCTAGAGCATTAATGAACAATAGCAAAATTATTAAAAACATTATTGTTTTTGAATATAGTTTTTGAAATCAATCAATCTGAGAGACAGAAATGCTCCCCTTGAAAACCAATAAAGTCATTTTCAAAGCAACAGAAGCGATGGGATTGAAATTTTTTTAAATTAGAAATTGAATTAAAATAAATAGGAAAACCAACAATGCTTGAAATTTGAAAATCACACACACATGCACATGCATGCACACAGGCCCATATAACTCTCACAAAGAAACATCAAAATGTCTACATATTTTCTACGTATATGTACTATGAAAGGCTTTTTAATATTCAAGGAAAGTATTTTGACTTCAGAGAGTACAATATTTAGATATATAAATAGTAACAGAAATAAGAAAATAAAATAGTTCATGTGCAAGGTTTGTTGAACACTACAGTAAATTCTTTTGTCATTAATGTGGCATGCTGTATTTGCATACCTTCAAATATTCTATTTGAATAGAAATATAGCCAAGGTCAAAGTTTATAAAAAGTATTCAGAGGTATAAAAAACCTTCAGAATAACTAACTTTGACTTGATTCTACCAGATAAACTAATCTTTTGCTTTGGTAGAAATAAGTCCAGATGCTTTATTTTATATCTCAAGCCACTGAAACCAAAATATCAGAGCACTTTTAGAATACAGTAAGCTCTCATAACTATACGGGGCACAGATTGGATCTAATAGTATTACATACTAACTTTGTAATAATGAGTATATTATTTAAAATATGTCACAGTTTTTACATCTGTAAAGCTGTGTTAAAGTATTAATCTGACAACTTGTTAGTATTAAGTTAAATGTTTCCTTTAAAAAGGTATAAGTTAGAAAGTTGTATTCAAATCTGTTATAATTAATACAATCTTGTAAAATAGTTAATATATTTATATAGAATTTCTTTAATGAGTATAATTCATAAAAAAAGAATATTGATCAGATTCATTCTACTAGATTCTAGCAGGCATTATAATTGAATGACTTATTAGCAATAAAGAAATACCTATACATTAATAGTGAATGTGGCTCAGAATGTTTAGAAAACTTTTTTTTTTGCTTGCAAAATTTTAGTAGTTCGAAATTCGTTACCATAACATGTACAGACACTTCACCAGGTAGACTACTCCCTCTGCTCCTCCCCATCCTCTATTCATATTATAAGCTCTCAGACAATCTAGCTGTATAGTTCTTTTGTAGTTCTTCAAAAGTGCCATGCTCCATCTCACATTCCTATCATTAAGCATGTAATCCTTTTTGCTCCTTCTAAAATATAAATCATATAACTCCTCAAGGTAATGCAAAATTTGACAGTGATCTGTCCAAACACTTCAACATGCTCCTTATTTCTCCATTACATCTCTGTCCTTCTCTTCCTTACACTCTGGGCTTCAGAGTTTATTTGCAAAACATTGTTCTTCCAGGTATTTACAGTGTTTCTTTTTCCCAGAATAACTCTGCCTCCCATTCAATAGTTAACTCTTATTCATTGTCCTAGTATGCACAGACTAAATTGTTGACCAGCGAGTATTAGTGTATTTCATATGTTGAATTATTATTTGGGGTAACCAAGAGATTGACATGTAGATAGACACAAAAAGACAAAGACAGTACATCTGTTAAGTTTCAAATAGTGCATATTGTATGGAAATGACACAGTACCCTCTAAAGTCCCTCTATTTCACTCTTTCTTCTACCTAGCAGGCCATTTCCATTTTCTTTCAGTCAGCATCTTCATTTGTCTAAACCAAGATGCAATGCCTATTTTTCAGAACCTTTTCTTTCTCCAGTACTCTTAGAAGCCCCTCTTCAATATTTAATGCAGATAGAACACCATCACACGGGGCGCCTGGGTGGCTCAGACGGTTGGGCATCTGCCTTCGGCTCAGGTCATGATCCCAGGGTCCTGGGATCGAGCCCCACATTGGGCTCCCTGCTGAGCGGGAAGCTTGCTTCTTCCTCTCCCTCTGGCTGCTGCTTTCCCTGTTTGTACACTCAATCTCTGTCAAAAATAAATAAAATCTTTAAACAAAACAAAACAAAAAAACAAGAACACCATCACACTATGTAATAATGGTCTGGTTAGCTGACTCACTCCAACATTTAAATTTCTGACATTTGAATTCTCCTTTCTATATCACCAAAAATTAGCACAGAATCTTCCACTCAGATGGTACCAGATAATGCTTTCTGAATAAATGATTTTTGTACAGATCTTTTATGCTTAAATATATGTATATATTCCATTGCTAAGTTTGCTTTACCTTTATAATAGACCATTTCCAAACCATTGTTTACTTCCATGTTAATAATCAAACTACCACATTTATCTTATTTCAGATAGCAGTAAATTGCCCGGAAGGATATATCCCAAACTTAATTGGATCAATAAAAATATAACAGCCACCAACTTCATATCACAAATATTGAGGTGTCCAAAGTATGCTCAGTAGGTCTGAGCATCCAATAAACCCTTTCCTGGTTCAGCATTTCAAATTCAACCAAATTCATCTGTAACATAAATATCTTTTATTGACTGCCCTTACAGGTAATGAACAAGCATCTCTTCCAGATAAACTCCACTACAGCTCATTACTCATATAGACATTGGATTTCTGTATTTCCCTAAATGAATTTCAGTATATATTCCAGTTAATATGCTTAACTATCACAGACATTTATCCTGAATATTGAAAGAAATATGATAATTGTGTAATTTGTTCCCATCATAAATCCTGTATTTTCTTTTTTTTTTTGGTTTTAACCAAGTCTTGAACCAAAGAGTATGAGTGGTGTTTAAAAAAAAAAAGAAGATGGATAATGGAGACATTATATATGCTGAATCAACCATACTTGGCAATTCATGGAATGCAGTGAAGAAAGATGGAAGAGATGTTTGCTGAGGTTTTGAGACTTTGAGAATAATAGCATATCAGAGAAAGATAAGATGGAGGAACATACTAATTTGGATGAACAGGAGGTTTTAATGCAGAAAAGTTGATTTGAGTAGCTCCTGAAACATTCAAATTTAGATGACAGCCAGAAATGTAAAACTAGACTTTAGGAGCAAAGTTGGTATGACATCACAAAACTATATTTGAGATTCATTCTCACAGATGTGGGTTAATCAAAGCAGTAAGGTGAGAACTTTCAGGCGTGCATTTAAGGCACTAAATTGACACAGTCAAGATGCTCTTAGGAAAGAAAGTAAAGACCAAAATTGTTTTAAAAAACAGACACTCCTTTATTTATCACAGTGAATAGCATATGATGACACTCAAAATTGTGTGTAAATAAAGGAATAAATAATAAAATATGGTAATAGAGAGCCCAGAAATAAACCCCATATACATGGTCAACTAATATTTAATAAGAGATCCAAGAATATCCAGGGGAAAAAGATAGTTTCTTCAACAAATGGTGTTGGGAAAACGGGCTGACCACATGCAGAAAAATGAAATTGGACCCCTAACTTGTACCACTCACAAAAATTAACTTGAAAGGGATCAATAACATAAGACCTGAAACCATAAAACTAGAAGAAAACATAAGGAAGAAGTTCCTTGACATTGGTCTTAGCAATGATTTTTTGGATACAACACCAAAAGCACAAATGACAATTAAAATCAACAAGTGAGACTACATCAAAATTAACTTCTGCAAAAGAAACAATCAATAAAATTAAAAAGTAATATACAGGATGCAAGAAAATTGTACAATGTACAATTTCATACATTGTAAATGTATGAAAATGTACTGATTTTATACATTTACAATGAAATTTAATTGCCATTGTAGCATTAGCCAACAAAACAAAATAAAACAAAACAAAACAAATTTGTTCTCTTTTATGGTAAGACTACTATATTTTTGGCATTTGAGCTCATTTCAAGAGATAAAGACATTTTCCTTAATACATAAAATGAAGAAAAACACAAAGTAGAACATGCTCAGTAAATAAAATAAATCTATAATTTATAGAATATTAACATTTTAAAGAGAAAAAGGAGCTAGAATTATAAATAGCATTATGAAAAAGAAAGATAAAGCTGGAGGAAAAAATGTTACCCAATTTTTAAACTTATGATAAAGTGGCCATAACCAAGACATTGTGGCATTGGTGAAAGAATAGATGTATAGATGTATAGATCAATAAAACAGAATAGAAAGTCCAGAAATAGATCCACACAAATATGACCCAATTAATATTTGGCAGTGATATAAATGGAAGGGAAACGGGAAAGTCTTTTCAACAAATTGTTTTGAAGCAGTAACACATCCAAACAGAAATAAAATAAGATTAAAAAACCAAAAAACACTTCAACTTTAAACCTAACAAAATATATACAAGATCTATATGAGGCAAACTAAAAGACTCTGAATGAAATCAAAGAAGAATTAAATAAATGGAGAGATATTCCATGTTCCTGGATAGGAAAATTCATATTGTCAAGATGTCAGGTTATCCCAACTTTCTACATAGATTCAGTGCAATCCCAATCAAAATATTAACAAGTTATTTTATGGATATCAACAAATTGACTAGAAAGTTTACATTGAGAAACAAAAGACCCAGAATAGCCAACATAATATTGAAAGATAACAAAGCTGGAGTACTGACATTACTCAACACAAGACTTCCTATGAAGCTACAATACCAAGAGAATATGGCATTAGCAAAAGAATAGATGAGTAGATCAATAAAACAATATAAAGCCCAGAAATAGACTCCTATTAATATAGTCACTTGACCTTTGAAAAACTAGCAAAGGCAATACAGTGGAGCAAAGACAGACATTTTAACAAAGGGTGCTGGAACAACTGATAATCCACATAAAAAAAATTAAAGACAGATCTTACGTTCTTCATAAAAATTAACTGAAAATGGGGCATCTGGGTGGCTCAGTCTGTTAAGCATCCGACTCTTGATTTCAGCTCAAGTAATGATCTCAGGATTGTGGGATCGAGTCCCATGTCTGCTGCTGGAGATTCTCTCTCTCTCTCTCTCTCTCTGCCCCTTCCCCTGCTTGCTCTCTCTCTCTTTAAAATAAATAAATACATCTTTAAAAAAATTAACTGAAAATGAATCACACACTGGAATGTAAAATACAAAACTATAAAACTCCTAGAAGATAACATAGGAAAAAAACCTAGTTGACTTGTATATGGTGATGACTTTTTAGATACAACATCAAAGGCAGGATTCATGAAAGAAATGATTGATAAGCTGGACTTTAAATTTAAAAAAAAAATTCTATTCTGTGAAAGACAATGTCACGAGAATTGGCCAACCTGTCAAAAACTAAAAGAAAATATTTGCCAAAGACACGTCTGATAAAGTATTGTTATTCAAAATATGCAAAATACTCTTTAAGCTCAACAATAAGAAAACAAACAACCCAATGAAAAACAGGCCAAAGTTTTTTTTTAAGATTTTATTTATTTATTTGATAGAGAGAGTGAGAGAGCACAAGCAGGGCGAACAACAGAGGGAGAGAGAGAAGCAGGCTCCCTGCTAAGCAGGGAGCCCAACGTGGGGCTGGATCCCAGGACCCTGGGATTGTGACCTGAGCCAAAGGCAGACACCTAATCGACTGAGCCACCCAGGCACCCCAGGCTGAAGATTTTTACAGATTCTTGGCCAAAGAAGATATGCAGATAGCAAATAAGCATATGAAAAGATCTTCCACATCATATATCATCAGGGCAAACACAAATGAAAATGAAATAACAATGAGTTGCCACTATAAATCTATTGCCATGGCCAAACTTGGAATATGACAACACTAAATGCTGGCAAGGATGTGGAACAAAAGGAACTCTCCTTCATTGTTAGTGGAAAGGCAAGGTGGGATAGTTACTTTGGAAGACAATTTAGTGGTTTATCGTAGATAAGCATATCATAGATAAGCATACTCTTACCATACAAACCAAACCAGACTCCTTGATATTACCCCCAAAAGATGAAAACTTATGTCCACACAAAAACATGAACATGGATATTTATAGCAGCTTTATTCATAATTGCCAAACAAGATGTCCTTCTGTAGGTGAGTGGATAAATAAACTGATACATTCAGACAATGGAATATTATTCAGCACTAAAAAGAAGCTATCAAACTATGAAAGGACATGGAAGAAACTTAAATGCATTTTACTAAGTGAGATAAACCAATCTGAAAAAGCTACACCCTGTATAATTTCAACTATATGGCCTTCCGGAAAAGGCAAAGCTATTGAGACAGTAAGAAGCTGAGAAAATCTCAGTGGTTTTCATGGGTTGGGGAGGACAAAAAGATACACAGCACAAAGGATTTTTAGGGTAGTGGAAATACTCTGTATGCTATCAAATCATGGATACATGTCATTGTACATATGTGCAAACCTGTAGAATGTATAACACCAAGAGTGAATTCTAATGTATATTGTGGACTTTGGGTAAGTATTATGTGTCAGTGTAGGTTCATCAGTTGTAACAAATGTAATCCCTGGTGGGGAGTACTGATGATGTGCAAGGGTATGCATACTGGAGACAGACAGTGTATGGGAAATCTGCAACTTTCTCTCCATTTTTCTGTGAACCTAAAGCTGCTATAAACAGTCTTAGTAAAAAAGCTTTCAATCAGAATAAAATATTTGCAAGTCACATGTTTAACAAAGGACTTATATCCCTAATATAAAGAGAACTCTAGAAAAACTCAACCATAAAAAGGCAAATAATCCCATTAGAAAATGGGCAAATGACGTGAATCAACATTTCACTAAGAAGGATATACAGGTGACAAAAAAAAATGCTCAACACCTTTAGCCATTAGGAAAATATGACTAAAACCACGATATGATACCACTACATGTCCATTAGAATAGATAATTTTAGAAATTCTTCAGTACCAAATGCTGGTGAGAATTCAAAGTGGCTATATCACTCTCACATTGTTGGTGTAATTGCAAAATTATACAGCTACTCTAGAAATTCATTTGGCAGTTTATTATAAGGTTAAATATACACATAACATATGCCTCAGCATCTCTCTCCTGGCAATCTACCCTATAAAAATGGAAATTTATTTTAAAAAATCACACACATGAGTGTTTATAAAAAAATTCCATTCATAATTGTCCCAAGCTGAAACAGCCCAAATACCCTTTAGTGGGTGAATAAATAAACAAACTGTGGTAAATCCAGATAGTGGAATACTACTCAGAAAATAAAAGTGAACATACTATTCGTGCACATGACAACCTGAATGAATTTCAAGGGCATTATGTTGAGTGAGAGAAACCAATCTTTAAAAGATTACATGCTGTATGACTCAATTTATGTGACATTTCAAGAAGACAAATCTATAGGGATAGAGGGCAGATAAGTGATTGCCAGGAACTGGGAGTGGCAAAGGGTTTATCTGTAAGAGGTAGAATGAGGAGTTTAGAGGTGTTAAAAAAACTGTTCTGTGTCCTGGTAATGATGATAGGTATACAAACTTAGACATGTAATAAAGTTCATAAGACTGCATTTGTTTTTATTTATTTATTTATTTATTTATTTATTTATTTTTATTATGTTATGTTAATCACCATACATTACATCATTAGTTTTTGATGTAGTGTTCCATGATTCATTGTTTGTATATAACACCCAGTGCTCCATGCAGAATGTGCCCTCTTTAATACCCATCACTAGGCTAACCCATCCCCCACCCCCTCCCCTCTAGAACCCTCAGTTTGTTTTTCAGAGTCCATCGTCTCTCATGGTTAATCTCCCCCTTTGATTCTCCCCCCTTTATTCTTCCCTTCCTGCTATCTTCTTCTTCTTCTGTTTTTGTTTTTTTTTTAACATATAATGTATTATTTCTTTCAGAGGTACAGGTCTGTGATTCAACAGTCTTACACAATTCACAGCACTCACCATAGCCCATACCCTCCCCAATGTCTGTCACCCAGCCACCTCATCCCTCCCATCCCCCACCACTCCAGCAACCCTCAGTTTGTTTCCTGAGATTAAGAATTCCTCATATCAGTGAGGTCATATGATACATGTCTTTCTCTGATTGACTTATTTCACTCAGCATAATACCCTCCAGTTCCATCCACGTCATTGCAAATGGCAAGATTTCATTCCTTTTGATGGCTGCATAGTATTCCATTGTAGATATATACCACATTTTCTTTATCCATTCATCTGTCCTTGGACATCTTGGCTCTTTCCATAGTTTGGCTATTGTGGACATTGCTGCTATAAACATCGGGGTGCACGTACCCCTTCGGATCCCTACATTTTACCTAGAGCAATCTACACATTCAGTGCAATCCCTATCAAAATACCATCCACTTTTTTCAAAGACATAAGACTGCATTTGTAAGAAAAAGACAGTAAATTTGACTATATTAAAATATATATGCAAAGATACTTCTAAAGGATCATAGAAGTCATCCACTTTAAACCTGTCATTCCATATATGACCAAAGTAAGATCTGGTAGTATAAATCAGTTGCCAAAACAAAAATTACACAGTCATGAAAACTAAAACTGCGACTTCCTTTAATGTTCTGATTGAACACATATGCTGGAAGAAGCATGAGGCTTCCTGATGCTGGAGTAAATTATATTTTTCTTGTACTATGTTGCTTTGGGTAATAAAAAACAGTAGTCAGGGGTGCCTGGGTGGCTCAGTTGTGAAGCATCTGCCCTCAGCTCAGGTCATGATCCAAGGGTCCTGGGATTGACCCCCGCATTGGGCTGCCTGCTCCGTGGGAAGCCTGCTTCTCCCTCTCTCACTCCCCCTGCTTGTGTTCCCTCTCTTGCTGTCTCTTTCTCTCTCCCTGTCAAATAAATAAATAAAATCTTTAAAAAATAAAAAAATACAAAAGTCTCTATTAAAAAATTCTTTTAAAATGTTTATTGTAAATGGTGATAATCTTTAACTTAGAAAATAAAATCTCTGATAATCTTTAACTTAGAAAATAACATTTTCTTGAGTGATATTTTTCTTCTACTTTGGCAACTCAACTATCCCTTAAAACTTACTCTCAGATTTTTCCACTTTGATCATACTGATAAGCAGCAAAAAAAGATGAGGCTTTCTCTGAAGTTTTGATGGATCATAAATGCTGGAGCAATCTAGAGAAAGTAGAAGAATGAGACAATTGGAAATACCTCAACACCTCTAGAATTTGCCAAATGCTGAGTCAAGGATTCATGAGGGGAGAAAGCATTTGCTTCCTGCTCATGAGTTGAGTCATCTTCTGCTCGCTCAGCCATTTCGAAGAAGGCATTGCCACAACTAGAGCCACAGAGCACCTGGAAGTCACAGCTTATCTTTGGGTGGTTAAAAATCAACTGTAGCAAAAGAAGAAACAAGGACAAATAGAAAGCACTGGCCTGGTCAAATAGCAACAACAAAAAACAATTTTAAAATGTTGCTGTCAAGGAAAGGAAAAAAAAACACAAATAAGACAAAGAAAAAGGACTAATAAGAAGCAGATGTAGAGAACACAAAAATAAATAAATAATTAAAATATTTAATTATAACTCAATAGCAAATACCCTGGCAGACCTCCAGAGAAGAGACAAGACCCAAAGATACTGTATAGGTTCAGAAGAGCTTGGATTTAGGAAAATATCAGCTCTTAAAAGAAAGCAAAACTGAACTATTTAATCAAATTATTTTAATAGCCTAAAAGTAAAAACCACTCTGCAAGCTAAATTAACCAATTTAATTAAACTATGAATGAGAGCAGCTTGGAGTCCTCATGTGATTGTCTAATAATTTTCAAACACAACTGAAAATAAAAAATAACAAGAGGTAGAAAATCTATTTTTCATTTGCCATTTTCAAAGTAGCACTTAATACAGTTAATATATTTCCCCAAAGATTAATCTACCTTCCTACTCTAGGAAGGTATATTAGAGAGTTTAGTTTTTATAATACAGAAAATAAGCTAGAATGCAAACTCCATGAGCACAGGGATATTTCTTTTGTTCACTGAAATATCCCACATATCCAAATAGTGCCTGGCACATGATAACTGTATAAAAAAATAGTTGATGACATATTTGATGAACAACACATTTTCAAAGGATACGTTGCTCAGTAACGAGTAACAGCAGCTTAAATCATGCTTCTTTTTCTGGTAATATGTAGCACTAAGATCTTATAATAAAAATGACTAACAATGGTAGATGACATATTTTAAACATTCTGAAAATTATTTAGGCACACCTATATTGGTAAGAAATTATTAAACCAACATCTAGTTGAAGACAGAAACTTAGAAGAGTAAGTAGAATACTGTAGTCTCTTTTGCCTTGAAAGCATTTGCAACCCATACTAATGAGATCTTAAATTTAATGATGACCAGAGGTACAAAAGGCTGAAAATGTCAAGGGAAAGTAATAGGAAATGCTTCCTCCATTAAACTGGGACTCCAAAGGATTCTCATGTTGGGATAAATTAGAAGTAAACTCGGGGTGGCTGGGTGGCTCAGTCGTTAAGCATCTGCCTTCGGGTCAGGTCATGATCCCAGGGTCCTAGGATCAGTCCTGGGTTGGAACCCTGCATCGGGCTCCCTGCTCAGCGGGAAGCCTGCTTCTCCCTTTCCCACTCCCCCTGCTTGTGTTCCCTCTCTCACTGTCTCTCTCTGTCAATTAAATAAATAAAAATCTTAAAAAAAATAAAAATAAAAAAAGAAGTAAATTCATATTCACTCCTGTGATAGGCCTGCAGAGCTTATTAAAGATACTGACTGACACACTGAAGAATTCCAATGAATCCCAAGCAAGGTGAAAGGCAGAGAAAGGGAGAGAGGGAGAAAGGAAAAAAGAATGAGAAGGAAGAAAATAAGAAATTCTCACCTAGAAACACCACAGAGAAACTTCAGGATAACAATGACAAACAGAAGATGCAGATAGCAGCCAGAGAATAAAGAACAATTTTCATGGAGTAACAGATTAGATGGACACTAACAATCTGAGCTAGCAATATGAAAAAATAATGCTATGGTTTTATTAAATTAGGCTGAATCTCAGGATCTCAGGAATTCAAGATGCACTTAACCTTACAAACCAATCAAAGAAAATCATTCCATTAACAAATTAAAGGATAAAAAAACCTATAAGATCATTTTAATAAATGCAGGGAAAAAACATTTGGCAAAATATTTCTTGATTTTTCTGGTGGAACGTGGATGCTTCTTTTATAACCAGATTTTATATACCTCCCTAAGAGTTTTGTTTCTCACAGAATAATTGAAATAACCAGGTATACCTCTATTGATGTTCTGGTTTTGCAGCTCACTGGGCTAGTAATAAGAGCAAAGGCTTATATACTGCTTGACATGGGCAAGTTCTCTTTTAGGCATTTTCAATATATTAACATAATTAATCCTCTCCCCAAATATGAGATAAGGACATATATTTTACCACTTTTACAGAAGCAAGATCAGAGTTACAGACAGTTTAAATACTTGCCACATTTTACAGAGAGAGTGGTCAAGCTTAGATGTAATACATTGTCATCCTACATAAGAGTCTAATATTGTACTACCTAACTCATCGTCCTAATCGATAAATGTGAGATATTAGTACTGATCTCCAGAATCATCTTAGAGGCTTACATGAAATAATACTAGTAAAGCATACAGCACACTCTATAACCAACATAATAACCACTAAGAAAGTAAGCACTGGAGGTAGAAAAATTACTGACCCCATCTATTGTAATCTACTGGCTCACTGATACTCAGAATTTGTCTTCTAGTTGAAATTCAGGATTAACATATGTAATGTAATTAGCAAACAAAATGGTTACCATTTTATGCTCAAACGGCCTACAATCATGGCATTATAACAGTTATATTTAGGTTTTAAAATAAATATATGTCTATTTTCTATTCAGCTCATATAATACTTTATATTGCTTTTTTGACATTCATTGCTTTCTACTTCATATTTATAACTATATATCAAAATACCTGATTTTTTTGGTGAAATTTTAAGCCATTTAATATTCTAAAAGTGAGGTGGGGGTAATGCCTGATCAATCTTGGAAGTTCTAGTGATTCCTAGAGTGACTACCTACAAATAATAAGCATGAAGTATATAATGACTGAATAAAATCATGAGTCGGTCAAGACTAGCACATTAAGAAAACTACCCCAAAACTTAACTACTAATAGCCTACTGTTGACCAGAGGCTTACTGATAACATAAATGGTCAATTAATGTGTATTTTGTATCATATAGTGTTTTCTTACAGTAAAGTAAACTAGAGAAAATAACTCATTAAGAAAATCATAAAGAGGGCTCCTGGGTGGCTCAGTCATTAAGTGTCTGCCTTAGGCTCAGGTCATGATCCCAGGGTCCTGGGGTCAGGCTCCCTGTTCAGTGGGGAACCTGCTTCTCCCTCTCTCACCCCCCCCCGCTTGTGTTCCCTCTCTCACTGTCTCTCTCTCTGTTGAATAAATAAATAAAATCTTAAAAAAAAGAAAATCATAAAGAAGAGAAATACATTTACAGTTCAGTACTGTAAAATATACATCTATAAGAGGATCTGCACAGTTTAAACTGGTGCTATTCAAGGATCAACTGTAATTAAAAAATGTGTTCATCACTAGATCATGAGAAAATGTCAAACATAGTAATAATATCATTTGAAAATGAGATAACCTAAAAAAGTTGTATTGAAATATTATCAATAAGTTAGGTTCTTTAAATCCAGGAAAGTTAAAGTAAAATAAATTCTGGTTTGGTATAAATAAAGCACTAGAAGTTAAAAAAAGAAGGGAAACCAAGATTGTACCTTTAACTGATATTTTATAACTTTAGCTAGGCAGATAGAAAACAAAAGTCTTTCCTGCTTTTTTCAGAGCTATTACACCAACATTTTTATGAAGACAACTTAGAGGATTTGAATTCCAGCCGTGACAGGTAGGTAGTAAGCAGGCTTCAAAAATGATATAAACTGATGTCATGTGTTTATATAGACTATGATATTAATGGTTTATTTTTGTATCATTAACAGAAGAAAGAAGATACAGGTACAAAATGTTTTGAATGTGGAAGAATAACCCAGTTGAAACCATCCTTTAGCTTAAATCAAATGGATTCAAATTCCCTAAGCATTTTCACATTCCTTTAAAAATGCCTAACTGCACTCTTTAAAGCAATGTTGCACCTTTAATGTCACACTGAATACCATATGCATAAGCAGTCTCTCTCTTTAGGGTTCTCTTCTAAAATTGGTGATATTCCACCCTAGAGATTGAAAATGCTAGAGAAAAATACCAAGAATAAGACATTTTCCTTATTTAAGAGCAGATGTGCTTTTCAAAGACAGTTTCTTTCTCATCATGCCCATGGCTTTGCAATTAAATAAAATCTGGGGCATCATAATGGGAGGAGAGCATACACATTACAGATACCAAAAATGTTTTAGATATCTAGTTAATCTCAGAGAAGTACAACTGGAGGCTTCAGTAATCTTTCTATAGAAAGCTAGAGAACAATCTTCCAGGGCTTGACAATAGAGTTAAACTCTAAGGATGCAAGCAACATGTATCAATATGTAATTGAAAATGTTAGTGATATGCAGAAGTAATCCACTGTACAAAAAGGTTCAGTGTTTATGTGAGAAGGAGGAAAGGTAAGAAAAAAACCAAGTCCAATTAAGATCATTTTACAAGCCTCTATAATCAATGAACCAAGACAGTTCTTGCTTTGAAGCACCACAGAACTTGAAATGCAATTAATATCAATAATTGGTTTCATAACCAATGACTTGAAGTTTATTATTGTGCATCCCTTGTGAATTGAACCAATTTTTGAGACCTTAGGGCACAAAAGAGGTTGGAGCTATACAAGTTGTTTTCAGTCTACAGTGAAAAAAGAATTCACTTAAAGATTACTCAGTCTTGGGGAGCCTGAGTGGCTCTGAGAGTCAGACTCCACACTCAGCGAGGAGTCTGCTTGTCCCTCTCCCTCTGCACCCCCAACTCTCTCCCTTAATTAATTAGCTAATTACTCAGTCTTTTAAGTTCCAGACTTGGTAGTAGGGACAAACAGAAAATAAGTTCGTATATAGTTAAGTTATTCAACTAAAACAATAAGTGAAGGAAGAAGACAATAAGGGAGAGAAAAAAAACAGGGCAGAAGTTAAAAAAAATAAGCAAAATTTTCTGTAATATATTATTTCAGAACCAAAGATACTTTCTTTCTCTTTAAAGATAAGACTTCATCATTACTGTTTCATCCCATCCCTTTATACTGTCTCTATTATAACCTTCATCAATCATCATCAGTATAATATTATTCCTATTTAATACCTAAAACTTAAAAATGGAGAAAAATGTAAACTTCAAAGGAACATGAGGTAAAAAAAGGAGATGTAGATTTGAAAGAAACTAGTCAGTTAATAGAGAAATAAATAAAGATTATACATTTTGATGAAATGTTAAATCAGTACTGGTCTTCAGTCAGCTGAGGTGCTGAAGGATGCTAACAGGTGTCCCAAATAAGGAAGCTGATATAAAGGCAAGATCAGAGGTGGAATAGGAAGAGTTGAGAGTCACCTGACAATAAATGGTTTCAATAAGAATATGAAGACATGTTCCTATCTGAAATGAATACATTGAGGTCCATACTATAATGTATTTTTGTGGATTTACATTTTTATCAATATAGGATAGATGTCCATGCTCCATTTAATGTTTTATATTAAATTATAATTTTAAAATATTAATATAAACACATAGACATTTCTTTATTTTAACTTATATGTGTTGATCAAATTACTTTATTCACTATTATCCAGTGAATGTATACTATGTACTTTTACAACTTGTGAATATCCTTGATTTTCATCATACTTAGGAATTTAGCCCTTTTACATTATTAAACAAATATTCTTATTTCCTTACCTTTTCTTGCCTTTGTCTCTGTAGAGCTTTTTATTTTTGAAATTTATTATTTTTAAAGATTTATTTATTTAAGAGAGAGAAAGAGAGGAGGAGCAGAAGGAGAGGGAGAGAGAGAGATCTCCAGCAGACTCCCCACTGAGTGTGGAGCTCTGTATGGTCAACACCATGACCCCAGGATCATGACCTGAGCCAAAATCAAGAGTTGGACATTTAACTGACTGAACCACCCAGGTGCCCCTGCAGAGCTTTTTATTTCTTCTTCTCCTTCAAATAATAGAGAAAACAAAATTTTAACAGCATTCCTATAGTAACCTAAACATTTCTTAAGATATAATTTACATTTTTCTAATTTTCAAAATCTAGACTCTCTTATGGTGACCACTGAGGAAATTAACACGAATTCTTTTTTATCCTTTATAAATAACAACAATGGACTCAGGATTAATTGTAGAAACAGATACATAGCATTAGCCAAATGTCCTAACTTGCTAGATGATGGAAATTAAGCATTTTTTATTTTTTTATTTTTTTAAAGATTTTATTTATTTATTCATGAGAGAGAGGGAGAGAGAGAGAGAGAGAAGCAGAGGGAGAAGCAGGCTCCCAAGGAGCAGGGAGCCCGATGCAGGACTCGATCCCAGGACCCCGGGATCATGACCTGAGCCGAAGGCAGACGCTTAACCATCTGAGCCACCCAGGCGCCCGGAAATTAAGCATTTTTTAAATTATTTCTCAATTATCTTCCCTTCTCCATCATGTCTATAGGGGTGTGTTGTTTCTGGTTCACTTTAATATTTATTCTGAATTACAGAATATCTATATGAAATCATGAGAAATAAAATAAAAGGAAAGTATGTCAATTAAAGAGCTTGGAATCTGATATGCAGATATTTAAGGGACATGAAATTCTGTTGGAAATAAGAGTTATTTTTTGAAATATGTCATAAAACCTTTTTTTTTTTCTTTTCTCAATAATATACTTTGGTTGATTTCTGCCGTCCAGCAATGGAACCTCTCAACCTCTCTCCCACTTTTGGAGCAATTCCCATCTTTAGAGGCAGAACTCTTACTCCATCACAGAAGCTAAAAATCACATCCTTTGAATCTAAAGTATGGTTCTAAAATATATCAATTATATAAACTTGCTCTAGATTTTTATGTGAAGCAGTAGGGATCATAGAAAAATTCATCCCAGTGAGGGTCACAGAAGTTGGAGAAGTAGCATTTATTTTCAGAGGAAATAGTGGTTGCAGATCTAGCAGCAGGGTTCAATGTACAGTTGCATTCAATAGACTGTGTCAGTTGTATTGCAGGAGGAGTGAAACTATGGGATGTGTTCTTTGTAACAGTAGTAAAAAGGGTTTCCTGGACAATATGTTCAGTGCCTTTCAAAGCACAAGCTAAAACAATTAACAAAGGAAAGTTAATCAATCTAGCTATAGAGAAAAAAGATTAAAAGTATAAGAAATTATTATTATAATATAAAATTACAGGAGAATGTAAAATACCACAAATTATAGTACAAAATACAAAAAAATGATGTCAAGAATAAAACAGATTATTTCAATTTTCCCAATAATATAAACGAGTTGATAGCATTAAGAGACAGAGACCATCTGATTGGTTAAAATAACAAAACAAACAACAAACACAAGAAAATCCAGGTATAACTGTTTAAAATAAATTTAAAGCAAGTATGTGAAATGTGTCCTTTAAAATGGATTTTATTAAGAAGGTATATGCATTATTTTCATTCATTTTATCTCTCACCTCATAAGCATTTGATTTTTGCAAGAAATATGGGATACCTTCTATTGCACAATCACCTAGTGATATTATCATCTCAGCATCAATATAATGAGCCATTTTTTTTTCCTGTCACATGAACATATGACAAGACCCATACAATGAAGATTTTGATATAGAACTCAAAAATGATAGACCTTTCATGACAATGAAAGTGTATTGCTGCACCTGTCAGGTAAAAGACAACGGCTCTTTTACCTCTCCTGCTTTTTTGATATGCAGAGGAAAAGCCCTTGACAGCTCAAGAGCTGAATAATAGGTGTCAGAGGCTTTTGTTGTTTTTTTTCTTTTTTTGTTTCCTCTAGTTACATGGCCATATCTGGCACAGCAACAACAACAACAAAAAATTGAATTCAACAAGTAATTTAACTTGCAGTAAAATATTGTCATTTTTCAAGATCCATCTGGACTCTAGACTGGTCAAATGTGTTCTTTTTTTTTTTTAATTCATCACACAAATTATTTCAGGTTTTGTTCTAAGACTTTGTAATTATTCCCTCATTTAATCTTTACAATAGCTCTAGCAGGTAGATAGTATTTTTATTTGCATTTACTGATAAGGAAACAAAGTCACAAACCATACAAAATTATCTGTTCTAAAAAATTCACATAGTACATAGCAGACTTAGGATTTGATCTAAGATAACTGTCTACAGCAACTATGTTTTTAACACCACATGATGCCTCTAAGTGTCATGAAGATGTGTTAAAAATTTGTATAAACCTAAATAATTGCATTAATGGCCTTGATTTCTTCAGGAAGTGAGAAAACTTTGGTTTTCTAAAAAGAGAGGACCTCTTGGATCTCAATTTAACACTTCTTATTATAATAGCTTATATTTCATTACTCAGCAAAAATTAATATAATACTTAGAGTTTCCAACTTTATCTCTTCCTGCTATCTAGACAGGGCTGATAAATAAAACATCAAGTCTCTTCAGGTTTCTTAAGCCAGCTAAATATCCAATACTTTCCCCTTCCAATATAGTGCCCTATTGTTTTCAAACCTATGTTCTAATTGTCATATATAAATGACTCTAACTTCTGAACAAAAGTTATTGTCATGTTTGGAAAAGCATAAAACCAAATTCTAAGTTTTATTTTACTTGACCCTGCAAAAGATAACAAATTATTTTCTTCCAAATCTTTGAACACATATTGAGCCAAGGATTTTGAATTTTTATTTATGTTTGCCATGCAATTAGAAGCCATGACGCTATCCCACAGTATTCTAATTCTTCATTCACATCATACTGTTTAGTGCCATTTGCTACTGGGTGCTTTAAAGCTTTGCCTTCAATGGGACATTTTATTACTGTTGATTAAAGGCACTAATTCTATTACTGATTTTGCCCCTGACCACCTGGGCTGCTTGAATCCCATCTTTTTATATTGTAAGATACAATTTTACTGACAGATTCACATTTTCTGTTGCCTCAATCTGACACAAAATACTACATCAGTTTTTATACTTGCAACAGAATCCATTCCAGGTAGTTTAAGGATAAATTTGGTGAAGGATATTCCACAAATCTCCGATATGGTCAGAGAGTTAGGCTCACCAGCTGGTCTAGTGAACACACTACTGCTACTCTTGGATAATGCAACTCACACCAGTAAAGCAAAAAGCTCTGCAACTTCTGTCTTCAAAAAGTGGCCACTGTCCCATCACCAAAAATTTGAGACTTTTCAGTACCTTCTTTCTCACACTGCTTATTAATTAAAATATCACCAGCTCAAGTGCTTAAAAATAGATCACCATAAGTATAGTCAGCTGATCTTTGACAAAGTAGCAAAGGTAATACAATGGAGCAAAGATTTCTCAACAAATGATGCTGGACCAACTATATACCCACACACAAAAATATTAACCTAGATAAAGTTCTTATACTCCTCAGAAAAATTAAATCAAAATGGATCATACTGTAAATTTAAAACACCAAACTATGCAATTTCTAGAAGATAACAGAAGAGAAAACCCAGCTGACTTTGGGTATGGCAATGACTTTTTAGATATAACACCAAAATCACAATCCATGAAAGAAATAACTGATAAACTGAACTTTATTAAAACTAAAAACTTCTGGTCTGCAAGAGATAATGAATAAGGAAAATAAAGCAAAATAAGATTCTTAAAAAGAAGAAAACTTTAGTAGATAACATATAAAAGCATTACATAGAGGAATGTATTACTAGGTAAGATGACCTATTCTAAAACCATAATTAAAACATTCTTGTATTGGTTCAAGGATAGACAAATAAATTAATAGATTGAAATAAATAGTCTAATAACAGACCTATGTATATATAGAGACAGTATACTTATAAAAAATAGTACCAGAAAAAAGTGAGATTAATTGCATATTAGTGTGGAAGAAAAATAAAGAAAATTGATCTCAACCACATTACATATATCGAGAAATCAATTTTATCTATATTAAAGAGATATATGTAAAAAGTAAAATAATACATTTTATAGAATATAATAGAATATGTTAAGGATATTGGAATAGATCATTTCTTAACAAAGCATAAAACACACTACTATGAAAAAAACAAACACTGATAATTTTAAATACATCAAATTTTAAATCTTTTTTTTTCCTAACAAAATTCAACTATGAGAGAATGAAAACAGTTTATAGGGTTGGAGAAAATATTTGCAACACATCGAAGCCACAAGGCCCTGTATTCAGAATTTATAAAAGAATTTCTGTAACTTAAAAATAGAGGAAGCCAAATAGGGAAAAAGGGCAAAACTTGAAAAGCATTTTACAAAATTGGGCATCTAAATGGCCAAGCATAGAACAATGTGTTCAATATCCTAGTAATCAGCAATTTGTAAATTAAAACCACATCTGTTTGATACCATTATAAATCCACTAGCAAGTGTTGGCAAGGATGTAGAGAAACTGGAGTTCTCATAAAATTTGTCTGTATCATTGTAAATTCACATACCCAATTTAAAACTTTTTGGCATTGTCTACTAAATTGGAACCTATGCATATCCTATGATTCAGCCATTTCACTCTTAGCTGTACATTGATAGAGTTCATGAACAGGAACAGACATGTATGAGAATTTTAGCAGCACTAATCATAATACCCCAAAATTTAAAACCACCCAAATGTTTAGTAGCAGTATAATGGATATATAAGTTTTGGTATATTCATGAAATGGAGTGACAAATGGCAATGGAAATGAAGGTGTGCAAAAAAAAAAAAATGTATCTCACCTATATATTGTTGACAAAAAAATATTAAAATGGCCAGGCACAAAGGATATTTATTTAATATTCCTTTTATAAAAAGAAGATAGAAGGGAAGAACGAAGGAAAGAAAGAAAGAAAGAAAGAAAGAAAGAAAGAAAGAAAGAAAGAA
>NW_027397089.1:16101758-16255200 GCF_003265705.2 Callorhinus ursinus
AAAGAAAGAAAGAAAGAAAGAAAGAAAGAAAGAAAGAAAGAAAGAAAAAGAAAGGAAGGAAGAAAGAAAAGAAAGAAAAGGAAAAAGAAAGAAACAGAGAAGGAAAACATATGTGAGGGGCACCTGGGTGGCTCTGTTGGTTAAGCGTCTGCCTTCTGCTCAGGTCATGATCCCAGAGTCCTGGGATCAAGCCCCACTTTGAGCTCTCTGCTCAGTGGGGAATCTTTCTCCCTCTCCCTGCTGATCCCCCCTGCTTGTACTCTCTCTCTCAAATAAATAAATAAAATCTTAAAAAAAAAAAGCAAATATATGTGAAAAAAATTTAAGCTAGTAGCTACCTTTGTGTAGAAAGGAAAGGGTTTGATTAGGAAAGGGTAATGAAGAAAAATTTTAGGTTCTGGTAATGTTAATTTTTTTTCCCTTGACCTGAGGGGTTAGTTTCTTGAGTGTGCTTACTTTGAAAATATTTTCTGAGTTGTGTTATTATGAGTTACACATTTATTTTATTAATTATTCAACAAAATAGTTTTTTTTTTAAGGACAAGAAATCTATGGTACTTAAAAAAGTATAGGTACGAAAAAGATAGTAAAGGTGTATGTTTCTAAGCTTTGGTAGAACTGGAATAAATTTCAAGATGTAAATGTTATTTGCGGCTTAAAACACGGGTGATAATTTACCAGGTAAACTTGCTCGGAGAACTTTTTAGGAGAAAGCTAGTGTTTACTTTCATATTCATGTTGTACAATATATAGGGGTCCTTTTTTCCTCAAAACCAAGTTTTATTCAAAACCATGTTTATATAATTTAATTAGGCCAAATAAACTCTATTTAATCAATCACATTCTGAATTACTAGAGTGAAATTTGTAGAATTCTTTCTATTCTTAGGCTTGAAACAGATTTCATTGGTTGGGTATTTTGTAAATGCCACATAATAAAACAGAAATTGTAGTAACTATTATTTTTAAGAGTAATAAGTGAATTATTCTTTGAAATATGCCAATAATGTAGATTATATTTTTAAGAAAAATATTCTCATCTCCTATGTTTATGAGAGAGTAATGATGATGATACCTGCCTTCCTGACTCAAATTGCCAATTCCTCTGTTGATTATCATTCACACTCCTCTCATTTCCTTCAAAAATTAAGAAATTATAAAAATAACTTTTAGAATGTGGGTTGACCATGTAGAATTTCTTTAAAATGGGTGCCTATAAATAATGACCTTCATAGAAAAGTATTCCAGAGAGTATACTCATAGGATTTCAGAAATTAAATAAAATTTTCTGAGGAAACAGTTTCTTGCAGTCTGATTTTTAAAGAAAATTAGGTATTTATATTGAATTTATGATAGACTTCTATTATGCAGGTTGTACTCTCTAACAAGAACAGTATCTTTGAAGTCATGATCTGATACATTCAGAACTAGAGTCTTATTTACAAAGAATATGTTTTGCTATAGAGGTAAGCTATGTATTGGGGTGCGTGGGTGGCGCAGTCAGTTAAGCATCTGACTTGATTTTGGCTCAAGTCATGATCTCAGGGTCCTGGTATTGAGCCCCATTTGGGCTCCATGCTCAGCAGGAAGTCTGTTTGAGGATTCTCTCTCTCCCTGTGCTTCTGCAACCCCCTCGCCCACTCGCACGCTCTTTCTCTCTCTAAAATAAATAAATAACTCTTAAAAAAAAGATATGTATTTCCAGACAAGTTCTATATGTGATAAAAAGCATCTGATTTTTTTTCTTAATCACAATAAAAGTAGACTGCTAAAATATCAATGCCAAAATAAAGGCACTGTTTTCATGACTTTCATTATTATCTCAATTATTATTATATTATCATATTTACATGACTATTAACTACAAAATGTTGATATGCTAATAAAAAGATGAACATGAAAATTAAAAGATGATAAAACATAATTCATTTTGATTTTTTTTATATTGAGTAAATACTATTTTTTGCTTTTAATTATATCTAACAAGTAGTGATTATGATGTGTAACTCCTTTTGGAAAATAAATGACTTAAATTGACCTACTTTAATTTTATTCATTATCTCTAACTGTTATTAAACCTGTATTTGACATATGTGAATATTATTTGATCTTTTCAAACCACATTCATTCTCATTAAGAAAGCCCCAAGACATTTTCTTTCAGAATATTTTTCAAATATTCTGAGATTTTACTAGTTATGTGAAATGTGACAGCACTTTCAAGTTCTTTATTATGGTTTCCTTCTACAGCAAGAACCAATTATTCCACACATATTAGTGGCTGATACTTAAGCAATTAGTATCTGTATCTATAAATTAATACATTTATATTCCTAATGTTTTAATCATACAAAATGAATAGAAATTGTCTTTTGGGTGCATTTGTGTTAAAGGTAAAGACTGTTTATTTGATGTTAAAGCTCAATTAAACTACAGTTTGGGAAAAATGAAGGTAAGTTTTGACACTCTTCTCGCTGGTTCTAATTTCTAGTTCTTTATGAAAGAGGACAACTAAAGAAACATTCACATTATCTTTCAAAGGAAAAATGTCTACTTTAGACAAATTGTACTTGTTTTCATATTTTTATAGCCAGTAATTGCTGACAAAGATGTTCACGTAATGACACCTAATCCACAAAAATTATTTGAACTTTAGTATAAGCCCTTTAACTTTGAATTAAATAATACACTCAGCTGTGAAAGATGTTTTTTAGCACTGACAAATATATTTATATCTATCAGTATAGACAGATGCATATACTTCTGATTATGCTATGATTGATGTAAAAATTATCATTTTAAAATGAATTGGATACCTTTACAATATCAAGAAAGTACCTGTGCTATGCTTTGAGATATTTATTCTAGTTGAAAAGTAATACTATTACATTTTAAATCCATGAAACATCTTTGATTAAAATTAAAATTAATTTATTAACATTATTTTCTATCTGATTGGCTCAGTGTGTAATACAACTGCAGTTCATAAATCCAAATTTATTATTCCCAAGTGCTGTAGATGACAAATTGGGTAGATTCACTTACAGTTTCACACTAAATGAAAGTAAAAAACTGATGTTAGAAGCCTAACAGCCAGAGAAGATGTACGGGCATTCTAGAGAGCATGCCACTGTCCACACTTTCCCCAAAGTAGTATGCTGCTCACAGGATAAGACATCATGGATCAACTACAATGACCTGATGATGCTGTTCAGACCCATTGTGTGGGGCAACACTTCCCTTTGGGGAGTATTAAATTTATCCAGCCCATTCAACCTCCAAGGGATGTATGTGAGTATGAAAATGAAGAGATATATACTAGGAAGACTGAGCCCACTGTGACACAGACCTGAAGCAAAACTTCATTGATGAAAACAAACCACCACCACCAAAAAACCTTCATTGATCATGTAACTTCCATATACTCCTACTCTGATAATAGACCACAGTGGTGTTTTGGGTCTACAGAATCAATGTCCAGTAATCCTTGAGAATTCTGATTATTTTTTCTTCTGTAATCTAGTCAGGTTGCAGGTCCTTTAGGAATGAATGGAAGATGATTAACTCTATACATTTTTGGAATAGTTGCAAGAACCCTACTCAAAGGTACCCAGCCTCTCTTACATTAAAGGGATTCTAGGTCTGTGAACTGGAGCTCATAAATTTATTTATGGTAACAATGGTAAATGGTCTGTCCCTCTCAAAATAGGTGATCAAACAATACTTGATATTTCTTTTTAGCATTCCAAACTTCTTAAATTTGTTGATACCTTCCTCTGTAATACATAAAGGAATTTTGGACATTTCAACTTGGTATAGTATAGACTACTATTGGGTCCATATTTCAGTCAACTGATCAAGCAAACTGATAGAGACATTCTTAGCCCATCAAGCTAAAACACTGAATCCAGAATCTCTGTTTTAGGGGACTAATAACAATGAATCTAGCCTGATCCAACTTTATATATCCTTCTACCTTGATCCCACAGTCATAAAATCCACTTCTACACATATTCCCAAGTATTCTGACTGTATAAATTGGCTCAGTCATGCAAATATCCTGGTGTTTATCACACCTTCTCACAGGTTTCACTTTGAATTTCATTCTTTGGAGCCTGTTGTGTCTTGAATCTGAGTATAGTTTTAAAATCGTGGTCAGTGAAGTATAGCACAGGGAAGAAAACTTATTTTTGTAAGTAAAGTTCTATTTGTACATGTTCACACCCAATTTATATATTATCTATGGGTGCTTTTGTACTACCACAGGAGAGTTGAGTAGTTATGACAGAAATCACATGATTGACAAGCATAAAGTATTTCTTTTCTGCCCACTTAAGAATATGTAAAAAGCTTGAGAGTTGTCACTCTTGTACCTACAACAACAACAAAAATATGGGCAAACTGAAAATCACTGACTTTTCTTGCACATACCAGAGAACAGCTTTCAGGGTAAAACATCACCATAAAACCAGGAAGGACAGGCACATTCTGACAGTCATAGGTTGGATTTGCTTATATGGAGCAGAAACTACTAAGCCCTTAACTGGTAGGAATACTTAAAGGGCAATTATGAATGACTGATGGAATCTGAGTGTAGACTAGTTCGAGAGTGAAAAAATCTGAAGAGAGAGGCACAATCCTTGGTGGGACCCACACTTTCTAGTGCTTTGCTTTCAGGAACCCCACCAGGTTCTCCTGGTGAAGATTATTCATAGTTCTGACAGGGCAGAAGAATAAATATTGTGAAATGTGCTCAGAGTATTTTTCATAACAAAGGTTTAATTTCCAGGAGAAAAAAATGCTAGAGAAACGTGAGGCATAGTCTTACTAAACAATGAGTTTTAATTATAAGACTATGGACTACTCTCTCCCCCCGCCCCAGATCTTAATGAAACAAAACTAGGACTCCAGAATAATAATAATAGTGGGTTATTGCTGAAAGACTTGCTAGACAGACTCTCTGAGGGGAATTTATGAAAGCCCAAACCAACAGAGGTGACAAAAACAAGAAAAACAGAGGATGTTTAAGTTTCTAGCACATATAGTTATGGCAAATATTAAACACAATCAATGCCTATTTAGCATAAATCCTCATTTAACATACCATTGCCTTAGTTCCTATTACTCAAAACATTTTTGGCTTTCAACAAAATTACAAGGCATGTTGAAAGGCAACAAAGAGCACAATCTGCAAGAAGAGCATAAGCACTGTCACTAGACTCGGATATGATGCGAATGTTGAAAGTATCATGTAGGATATTAGAAATACATGTAATTAAATGTTAAGAGCTATAATGGAAAAAGTAGTGAACATGTAAGAGCAGATGTCTAATGTAAACAAAGAGATGAAACTCTAAGAAAGAAGCAAAAGGTAACGTGAGGAATCAAAACACAAACTGAATTTAAGATACACTTTTGACAGGGACAAGGAATGAATCATGGAGTTTGAAGATAAAGTCAGGAGAAACACTCTAAACTGAAATACAAACAGAATAAAGAAAGGATAATCAAAACAAATAAACAAAAAAAACCCAGAACATCCAAGAATTGTGGGACCATTTCAAATGGTGTAATATACACATAAGTAGAACACAAGAAGGGGGGAAGAAAGAGAGAGAAGCAAAATTTTTTTTTCAAGTAATAAGGGCCAAGAGTTTTGCAAAATTAACGGCAGACATCAAAACACATCCAAGAAGCTTAAAACACACCAAGCAGAATAAAACCAAGATACACTTAAGTATATCATATTTAAGGTGCAAAAGGCCAGAGTCACAGAAAAAATCTTGTAAGAAGTCAGAAGAGAAACAGAACATATTACATATGCAGAAAACTACAAAACATTTGTAAGAAAAAACAAACTAAAACAAAAACAAATTCTAAATATATAGAAATATTTTAATGTTCATTAATCAGAACACTCAATATTGTTAAGGTGTTGATCCTTAACAACTTAATCCATTATAAATCCAATGCAATCCCAATCAACATCCTAGCAAGCAATTTAGTACATATTGACAAACTGACTCTAATGTTAATATAGAAATGCAATAGATACAAAATAGACAACACAATACTGAATAAGAACAAAATAAAGTTGAAAAACTGACACTATCCAACTTCAGGACTTACTATAAAGCTACAGTAATCAAGAGAGCATGGTAACTGTGAAATAGACTCATGGATCAATAGAATACAGAGTCTGTACAGAGACTCACACTTATATAGTCATCTGATTATTGGCAGGAGAGCAAAAAATTCAATGGAGAATGGACAGTAATTTCAACAAATGAGGTGAACTATTTGGACATTAATATTAAAAAAAAAGAATATAAACACAGACACTTACATTTTCACCAAAAAATTAACTCAAAGTTGGTCACTGACCTAAATGTAAAATGTAAAAACTTCTAGAAAAAAAATGCAGAAGAAAATTAATTCACAATGATTAGTTATGTTAAAGGGACAGAGGAGACAAGTGAAAGAGCTCCCAATGGCAACATCAGAATGATTTGAACAAAATATAAATAAGATGGTACAGAATTTTAACCAAATTAAATTTTAATGAATAAATGTATTAAATAAATAATAAATAGATAAGCAAGATGTCATGTTGATAAGATTTGATGAGAATCGCTCCTTACCTCTGGTGGCCTTCCTAACGAAAACTCTTAACCCCAGTCTAATCATGAGAAAAATACAAGAGAAGCAAGAAGAGGAGGTTGGGCTAGGTCCTGAAGAGGATCAGCAGTGTTTCTGAGGCAACTAGTTCATGAGAAATCATTAGAGTTTCTTTAGGGAAGGAAGAAGTAAACTCCTCAGGCAGGGATGAGATGACTACCTCCTACTAGCAAAGACTTGGTGAAATTTAAGTGTTTAATGTTCCCAGCTTCATCAGAATCCACCTTTATGTTCTCATCCCATTTCCCTGGATCCCACAGGTCCTTCCATGTGCCATTTTCTTTGACCACCTTCATTTCAGGACACTTTAACCAATGAAGCCATTCACCACAGCCAGGTGTATAGTCATACCTATGGTTACCTCTCCCTCCAAATGCAGTAAATGACCAAAGGTACTACTCATAGCTCCATCTACTGTGTGAATTTCTTTTTATAACTGCCCTTCATAACACTCTTGACAGAAGCTATAATGTTGCAATGGTCTACTCTGTTAATCTTGGTGCATAGTTATTTCTCCTTCTGGCACATTTTTACTAGGGCATATAAGATATGTCCCGTTCACCAGGTACAATTAGCATTATGCAATAAATATAGTGGATAAGCATGTATTTAAGACAATCAATGGTCCCTGTGGACCATATTTTGACAGAGAGCAAGAAAATTAATACAGTCCTAGGGGTAAGACAATAAATGTGAACTTACTATCCATGGCATGTAAAAGTGTAATGGATTTTACCATCCCAGCTGATGAAGATTTTAAATAAGTTTGCTTCACCATTGCTTGAATATCAAGGATCAATCCCAAGGAATCAGGAATATGGAGAAAGGGGGATGATTTAAAACGGGAAGTTGGTCAGCACAAGGGAGTCAGTTATGATGTCTTCCATGGCTTTGTGACAAGCTGATTTCCTGGTCTCACAGGATATATTTAAAGAGACGGCAACCACGTTGCATTTCTAAAATGAAATAAACTTGGAGGAGAGAACAACTTATCTACTTGTTTTTATTTTCAAATGGTGAAAGTTTGTCTCTGAAGAATCCACAATCCTGCATTTCTGAGTTGTACACTGTGTGTCAAATGGCTCCTATAGTGTCTTGTACCTCAGTGGCAACAGGAAAGACCCAGGAAAGGAGGCAAAAGTTTATGTTGGTCAGAGGTGAGGCAAGGTACTGTCAGTTCAATCCATAAGCCTCATGAGGGCATAAAAGGAGCAGCTGTTGGCTCTTTGCAGTGACAGCCTTAGCAACAGTTACTTCCTCTGGTGACTGCAAGAACAGCTAAGGCTGTTCTGGTCAGAGACCAAGACAAGTATGCTTCTCTGTTGTCCATGAACAGAATCTGGTAACTGAAAAATTTGGCATCCAACTTGAAGGATGAAAAATCCCATTCTCCCATTGGTCCTCATTGTTCTGTTGTTGTTGTTGTTGTTTTGGCTTAATTGCAATAAATTAATTTTCACTTCTCAAGACAGAAAATTAAGTCTTCTCAATTTGCAAACCAAGTCCAATTAAACACCAAGTCCCACTGTTTCCTAACTATTTCTGAAACAAATCCATTTTCTCTACCTTCACTGTCATTCCTTTACCTGCCAGCAGTCGTCACCAAGAGCCCCCTGATTCATCTATCCACTTCCATATACAAATTTTTAGAATGATAGGACGTACATGTTAGATCGATTGATTGATTGGAAGAAGACCATCACAGGACTATGCTTATGGTTTCAACCTCTAGATTTCATAAGTGATTTTCAGCTTATATATGTAATATTGTTTTATTTCTGAAGATACTAGTTTATGAGATGGGTAAACATAAATAGGAAGTGCATATTTATGAGGCCAATGTATGCAAAACATTTCTAAAATGTTAAACAGTTGATTTTCATTATCGGCCAAGACACAAATCAGCTAACACTTTCTGCTTCTTTAAGGGAATAGTTCAGAATTTCACCCTTTAATATATAAAGAGCTTGGGGCACTTGGGTGGCTCAGTTGGTTAAGGGTCTAAACTCTTGGTTTCGGCTCAGGTCATAATCTCATGGGTGGTGAGATCAAGCCCCACATCAGGCTCCACGCTCAGTGGTGAGTCTGCTTGAAGATTCTCTCCCTCGGCTCCTCTCGCCTTCTCTCAAATAAATAAATAAATAAATAAATAAATCTTTTTCAAAAAATAAAAGAGCTTGATTTTGGCAATGTTCTTTGAAATAGTGTCTAACCCCAACTACCCAATCTTGTTGCTCAGTTATGAATGTAACAGGACATATAATATATAGCAATAGCAATAGATGACAGTAAAAAAGATGAGAAAGATGAGTGACAAAACAATAGTAATGACAATGAAGCAACAACATTAAACATCAGTTTGAAATAAAGTCTAACCCAGAGCCTAAGGGCAGCATTATAGACAGACAAAAGATCACAAAAGGAGTTTGGTGTATGTACGTCCAATACCTAAACATATTTTTTATTAAAGTGATAACTATTCCCAAATGTATTATAGTATTTATCTTAAAAATACACATTAACCATCAAAGAGAAGGAAAGGTATTTTATACAAACAATGTGAAGTAGGAAAGATACTTTCAGCTAGAATTTAATGCAGCACTAACCTAGCAAGCATAAAGCACAATTCAAGCCAAATTCGAAAACCACAGGACTATAAATTCAGTCACTGGGGGATTCATGTGGCATGCTTGTGAACCTCCAAATAGAAATCCTTTAGTATTCCATTAAGGGCTGCTATAAAATTCATATAGTGATTCCTTAGATGGAGCAAAACTTTTTTTCCCTTTTAAGTCTTCACTTTGCTTTTTCTGTTTTATGTTCATTTTTAAAAAATTCTTTATTTTCTGATTAGAATTCATGGAGAATTTTATATAGTTGCTCATTTTCATGACTTTCTGATATATCATTTTTCTTCTAAATAATCTCTCACTATTTAGTTAGCAGCAACGATATATTTACATTTTATACATCTCAAGGTATTTTTTTTTTTCTTTTGAGACTTCTTCTGTAGCCCCTAAACTCCAAATAAATAACCTGCTCTTTTGGTACATGAAAGAAAAATAAAATAAAAAACAACTCGTAGTATTTTGTAGTATTTTGAAAATTTTCAAAGAAGACACTAAAATTTTCATTATTATCCTTTGCATAGAAAAAAATTTCCCTTCAGCTAGCAAAAATAAGCTTCTGCATTTTCTGCGGCATTGTACAATATTATTTAATATATAATTCTTTAATTTTTATTTACTGAATTTATTAATGCAACAGTTAAAATATGTGTGTTAAGGTGTGTTGGAGAAAGAAGGACACAAGATAGATAAGTCACTTTCCCCCCACTGAACTCATGCTAAATAAAGCTACTATTATAGCATTGTCTGAGAAATAAAAATCTGAAGAACATCACATTTTTTTCTCTTGCTTCCTCACCTTGTTGGTACTATTCTCCGGGATGGTTCTTGTTAAACCACCCCTTATCTAGTATCACAAAACCCTCAAACATAAAAATAATGATGAGAACAATATATAGTACTGATTCTGACATCTGTCCAACAGAAGTACCATACATTTTGAAAACCTAGTAGCCACTAGAATTAAGTTTTTATACACAATGAGTGGTTATTATTATTTTTGGCCCCTTTCTAGCTGTTAGCTTTTGTCTATTTTTATCTAAGTTACTTTGGCCTAGGCCACAAATAAAAAGTTGAATAAAATAATAAAAGATAAATGATTTTCAACTTCTCAAATAATCAGTAAGCAGACTGCAATTGTCTAAAAATAAAATATGATTTTATACCTACAGTGCACATGTCATCTACCTGAAGAGTTGTCAGTTGACAACTTAGAACATGCATTTTGTGTTTCATTATTTAAATTTGAAGTTTTTGACGTCTACTTGTACTCTTTGACACAAATTGCACTAAATGCCTTGCCTGGTAACCATATAACATTCTTTTAGATTTTTTTCACTTAAAAGTAACTGATTAACCAAAACAAACCAAAACAAAAACCTGATTTTTATGGAATCTTACAAAATGTGGTCATTTTAGCATACATTTAATTTTCCATCCCAATGTTTGCACTTTATTAAATTTTATTATAAAAATTCTACAATCCAATAAATCAAAACTATTCACAAGTATCATAAGTATCTCACAGCTCCATCTTCATATCTGTGATAGGAATATGGGAAAGAGAGCCTCCCCACGCAACAGACAACGGATCCACAAAGAGATTTAGTCACTCAGGTTCAAACATGTACTTTGCCCATGTTGATAGTGTAATACATCATGTCTTAATGACATTTCTAATTTTTTTGTTATTTTAAGATAATTGTGGATCTATAAGCTCTTGTAAGAAATAATACAGAGAAATGTCATGTACCTTTTCCCCATTTTCCCCTAATGATAACGTCTTGCAGATATATGGTACAATATCACAATGGTATATTGACATTGATATAGTCAAGATACAGAACATTTCCATCAGTACAAGATTCCCTTATGTTGCCCTTTTATAGCCATACTCACTTACCTCACACCCTCAACCCCTTCTTAACCTCTGACAACTATCATCCTGCTCTCAATTTCTATAATTTTATCACTTCAAAAATGTTATATAAACGAAATCAAAAAATAGGCAACTTGTGGGATTTTTTTTTCACTCAACATTATTCTCTAGCAGTTCATCCAGATTGTTATGTGTATTTGTTCCTTTTTGATGAGTGATATTCTATGGTATAAATGCCCCAAAGTTTAACTACTCATTTGTTAAGGACAATTGAATTGTTTTCAGTTTGGGCTAATATGAATAAAGCTGTTATAAAATTTCTTGTACGGATTTCCGTGTAAATATGTCTTCATGATAAATCTTGGAGGTGCATTGTGGATTGTGCGATAATTATATGTGTAGTTTATTAAGGAATTACCAAACTGTTTTTGCAGAGTGTCTGTACCATTTCCTATTCCAATCAGCAAAATATAAGTGATCCAGTTCCTCTCTGTCCTCAATAGCATCTGGCATTGTCACTATTTTTTCATTTTAACCACTTTAAAATGTATGCAGTGATATCTCGTTGTGATTTTAATTTGCATTTACCTAATAGCTAATATGCTGAATATTTTTTCATGTGTTCATTTGCCATTCTTATATCCTCTACAGTGATATGTTTCTTCATGTCTTTTGTCATTTTACTAAATAGATTTTTGGGATAACTGTTCAGTTTTGAGAGCTCTTTATATATTATAGACACTAATCTTTTGTCTAATATACGGTTTGCATTTTTTTCTCCTATTCTGTAACTTGTATTTTCCTATCCTTAATAGGATCTTTTGCAGAGTGAAAGTTTTTAGTTCTTTTTAAAGATTTTATTTATTTATTTGTCAGAGAGAGAGAGCACAAACAGGGGGAGTGGCAGGCAGGGGCAGAAGCAGGCTCCCCACTGAGTGAAGAGCCCGATGTGGGACTCGATCCCAGGACTCTAGGATCATGACCTGAGCCGAAGACAGACACTTAACCGACCGAGCCACCCAGGTGTCCCTGAAAGTTTTTAATTTTGATGAAGTCCAACTTATCTGTTTTCTTTTTGTGAAACACACTTTTGTGTTAAGTCTAAAAATTATTTGTCTGAATATTTTCTCCTGTTTATTTCTAAAAGTTTTATAGCTTTACAATTTACATTTAAGCCTCTGATTCACTTTGAGTTAATTTTTGTATAAAGCATAAGATTTACCATCTTCTAAACTTTTGTACATCGTTTCATCTATCTGTATCACTCCCTTGAGTTTATTCCTGTCTAATTTCTACTTGTCTTTCTGGAATCAGTTTTGGCAGCCATTTCTCCAGAAAGCTTTCAGTGAATCTGTAAATCAGGATTAGATGCTACTTATATGTGATTTACATCTTCCATTATTCATCCCATCATAGCTTATATTATGCAATATTAAATTATTATCCAGTTTACACGTCTTTATTGTGGTGTAAGATCTTTGAGGAAAAGGAAAATCTCTGCCTTGTTCATTTCTCCCCAGTGCTTAACACAGATTACTACTCAGTAAATATTTATTGAATGAATAGGTGAATAAACGGTCCTGCTCCCAATACAAATCAAAGGATGCAAATAGATATTTGTGGTGCCTGCTAATCCCAACTTTCATCAGATAAACCCCAAATCTTGTTCAATCTTCACTACTACAATCATTTCAAATACTGCAAAGGATATGCATAGATGATCTAGAGCCATCAATAATAGTACAATATATTTTCAACATCTACCATCAAATTACAGTCTAAGCTATTTCTAGGTTACTATATTGCCCTTTCTTAACTTTATTGAGGTAGCAGCAGAAGTAGAAAATAAATTTTGTAGACATTGTACCACTTCACTCTTCTTATCTTTTGTGTTTCCTTCAAATAAAAGATCTTTGGTAATAAAAGTCAAAGCCATTTTGACATTTTGATAGCAACTCTCTCAAATCTATCTCTTTTAAAGGAGTTTAAGAAAATTTAGTTCCACTGCTGACTGGTTTCAATTAAAATACTATATCCATCAGGAATTCATAATTTTTCTACTTAGTGGTAATCCAGATAAATAGTAGAGTATATAGTTTGCAGTTACCTTTAACTGATTAATCTTTATTTCCCACATTTTACCATTAAGTTAGCACATAAATCAGGGTGGATTACCCAGGAAACCATACTCAACAAGCTTAAGCAAAAATGAAATTTGTTTAATATAGAGGGAAGCTCAAGGGATACCAATTACTTTATGAAATGGTAATCCAGGGATCCAAGTCATAACATTGGTCATTCTCTCTGTCTCTGTCTGTTTCTGTCTGTCTGTTTCTCTCTCTGGAGATTGCTTTCCCAAGTTCACTTTCACCTTTTAAACTGCCTTTTTCTATTTAACTTTGTTTTTCTAAACATTCTGCCTGTGAGACACTAAGATGGATCTCAGAAATCATAGGCTACATAGTTGTTATATTCCAGAGATAGTCCTTTCTTTAAACATCTTTAGAGCAAATTGCATAAGAGATCTGTTTGGTAATGTTAGGTGTCTCATGATCAGACAATGTGGAGTCTCATGCTTTTCTCAGTGATCCAACTGGTATTATACCAGGTAGATATTGTAATCATTTCACTAGACGTACATAATTCAAAGAGAATAGATTTCCCAACAGGAAAAGAGGTACTAGGACACAAGAAGGAAATAAGTCTAATTCAGAATCTTCTCTCACCAAACTCATATCTCAGTAAATTTGATGAGTATTTTTGTCTAAATAAGGTATCCATCCCACTTCTTAAATCAATATATATGTCTAAGCCCTTAAATAAAAAAAAAAATCATCGGCTGAAACACATTTGAGCAGATACATATAGAGCCTGACATTAAAGAAAATTTTGAGATTTGCATGTATATCCAATTCAATTTAAACAATTCATTATCTTTAAATAGTATATTGTTATTATCATGAGTTTAATATTTTAGTATTAACAGTTATTGATAGAACACTATAAAGTGAAATTAGGCTCTAGTTTCAAGATGCTCAATTATATCATATTTTTAGAATGTAAATTAAATAAATAGACTTATCATTCTAACTCATTCCATTGTTCATTTAATTAAAAAGAAGACTATAATCTCCACATTGCACATGGAATTGGAAATGCAGTCTCTTTTCCGTATTAATAATCACTGCCTACATAGAATTATCATTTCTAACACCTCAGATATTAAATTATATATATGTGTATATAGTAGTAGTAGCTAGTATATATATATATATATAAATTTATATACACATATACATATATATATATACAACAAACTGCAGAAGAGGCAAGTAAAACACATACCAACTTAAACTATTCCAATAATTCAGAAAGACAAACTAATAGTATTTAATATTTTCAAAATGTTTTTGAATCTAGTCAGCATGTTTTTTCTATGCTATAACACACAGAAAATGGATAGGGTTGGCTCTCAATTCACTCCCTCCATTAAGTCAATCAGCTGGACAACACAATATCATTAATAGTGAGACCCCAAATCTAAGCCACAAAACTAGGAAAAGCCTCAGGTGCTGACAGATTTCCCATCAATTCTTATAAAACCTGATTGTTGCAATTATCTCTAACATCAGAGAGTCTTTTCAGAATTTTTTAAGACCAGAATTATGTCTCAAGACATGAAAACTCCCTTGATCCCATAATCCTTAAAAAGATGACAAGGTAAGGAACAATTGGAGGATTTTCATCCTCTTTTACTCTCCCGAAGAGAGAGTACAAGATTGTTTCCAAGGTTTTAGCTGCGCACCTCAATGATATCATTCCTGCCCTCATACACTAAGATTAGGAAGGATTCATCCTGGGTAACTCTAAGAACATAATACCTGAAAAATATTTCCATTTAATCCATCAGTCACATCTCCCAAAAATTATAATACCGATGAATCAGTAACTGTTTTTAAAAGGAAATAAATAAACTTAATAAAAAGCCATTGGGTGATCTTGTTCACCCCATTAGGTTGATCTGCTCATAGAAAAGATTTAAATCTCTAATTTGCTCATTATGCTTCAATGCTCATCTTACTTCCAGCCAAATTACCACAGCTCTCCTGCCATCTGGTCATCATTCAACTGTTGTTTTTCTGGTGTCAGGGAAATTTTAAACACACAGAAAAAAGGCCCTAAGGGATTCTAGAATGGTTAGTGTTCATGTTAAACTCAGATTTCTTAGCTTAAAAAAAAAAAAAAGGTAGAGTGGGGGGATTTGGAATGCTGACCACTACAATCCTTTTTATCATGAAGATCTATGATCTTCTCATTTTAGCCTGCAGTTTGGATCAGGACTATTTAAACATTAATACCGTATCATGAATGGAATTTATTGATTACAACCACCAATCAAATACCCAGTATTCACTCATTTAATCATTCCTTTACTTAATAACCAATTATAGACTGCTTACCATGACACAGAGTAAGGCATTAGAGATATAAAGATGAATGAAACACAGTTCTGCTTCTGAACTAGTGAGGAAGATAAGCATAGATTTAAGTCATTATAACTACATTACAGTAGGTGACAATTAAAGCCATTATTTCATAAGAAGGATAGTTTTCATATCTGTTATCTCTAAAACTGAGTTCCCAGGACCCCAGTCATCCAACTGTTCAGTTAATGTGGAATCAAAAAACTCCATATAGAAACACCAGCGGAGATAAATTCACTTAAAAACTCTCTCATCTACAACCAATGCAGCTGATACAGCTGACATGTTTGTAGCCTAAAAATAGACTCAACTGTCTCAACATATTTTTGGTTTATATAGAGAAGACACCTCTCTTTGAGCTGATCTACTTACATATCTCTAACAGTGACTTACCTCCATAGATTATGGAACTTTTTATTTACTTAGAAATAGGTGTGTTAATTAGGTTTTGTAACCATTTCTTTCCTCCCCCATGTCTCCTTTAATGCAATAAACTTTTTTTTTAAAGATTTTATTTATTTATTTGGCAGAGAGAGACACAGCGAGAGAGGGAACACAAGCAGGGGGAGTGGGAGAGGGAGAAGCAGGCTTCCCACTGAGCTGGGAGCCCGATGTGGGACTCGATCCCAGGAGTCTGGGATCATGACCTGAGCCGAAGGCAGACGCTTAACGACTGAGCCACCCAGGTGCGCCTAACACAATAAACTTTAATGAAGAAACTTAGGGAAGGTAAGATTTCTCCAAAAGGCAAAACCTAGACAGTATACTCAAGGAACTTTCAGTCTAAGCTGGAAGGATGTAGAGATCATTACGGAGATGCTACTGTAATAAAAATTAGCTGACTGATAAATCTAGGGAAGACAAGCGTGGTTAGTCCCAATGGTCAATGCTAGGGAAAGTATTTGGACAAATAGTACAGTATGGATGGAAGATTTGATTCAACCAGTTTTCTGTGTTGTGGCTGACCAGTGTAAGTCTTACTGCTCATGATTTGGAATATAATAGGTGCCTATTTAAGAAGAAATTATGGTTTCCAAAATCTATAGCCTGCATCCAAATGTCTAGATAATTTTCTTCTAAATATTCTTTGTCTAAAAGTTATTATTTTTTATAAGATATTCTTTTTCTAATTTTTTTTTATATTCCTCTCTATCCCTAACAACTTCTTAAATCACAATTCTAGGCCCTGTATAATCTGGCTTCATCTTTTCTGTCCATCCATGCTTCCTTTTTTACTGTTAATACTCATTATAACCTTACCAAACTATTATGATTCTCTAATTCAAATATTTTTTATTTTTTATAAACACTAGTTTTCTGCCAGAAATATCTTCTCATGACATTTTTGTCCATATATTTCCTTCACACTGAAGATAATGTATTACACCACATAGGAAGCTTTTTACACATTTTCTCTTCCTAAAGAAAAATTTCCTCTCCCTTATAAGTGACCTAACATGTATTTTCAGGGTGCTACTTGCTACTGTAGCAAACAAACCCTAAGATTTCAGTGGCATAATATAGTAAATGTTGTTTCTTATGTCATCTGCCAAATGCAGATGTTCTTGAACAGCTGGTAGTTTCCCTCCATTATGTACTCTTTTTTTTGTATAGCTTCATTATCCCATTTGGTCTTGTAGTTCTTTGCAACCAGGGAATGAGGAAAGAGAGTGTAGAATTTCACCCATCTCTTAAAAACCCTGATTCATAAGTGACACTATCAGTTTCTGTTTCATTCCATTAATCAGAACTAGTCATATAACTACACCTGGGTGCAAAGGAGACTGGGAGATGCAGCTCCTGTTTGGGTACCCATCTTCTAGCGACAACTCCACACAACAGAAAAACAAGATGAACATTCAGTGGGCAGCTAGCTGTCTCTACCTCACCACTGTAAAAATACTTTCCCCCTCATCATGCTTATAACACTAAACAATTAATAAATATTTTATGAACAGTATTTTATGATTTATAACAACATATTAGTATATTACTATATTATATAATTGTTTCATTAATATTAATATTAATAGCTAACACTTTTTGATCATTTATTACAGGACAGAAATTATATCAAGCCTAATTGTTCCTCACTTGCATTTTATGGAGTAGTAATTTCACTACCTTTATTTTATACAAAAAGAAAATGATGCCTTAAGAGTCTCAAGTCACTTGCTAGAGGTCATACTTAGTAACCTGCATTTCTGAACTTTTAATACAAGTACTATGACTCAAGAATTTGAAGTCTTATGTTTATGAATATCTGTTGCCTCTCTTCCTTACTAGATTATAAATTTTTCTCCAGTAGTTGTGATTCAATCGTCTTTGTTTCACAGCTCCATTCTCTATGACTGCCCACAATAAGTTTTGAATTAATGAAGATAAGGGATCAAAATGCATATTTTAGAAAGAGTTAGGAATATGTAGAAAATTTTGAGAATACAGAAAAAGGCAGCCACGTACAGAGGCTTAGAGCAGAGACAGAAGACAGTTAAAATGGGGAGGACATTACAAAAGTTCAAGTGAGAGATAGCATATACCATAATTGAAACTGTTGTATTAGAAAAAAGCAAGACATGTAGTCATTATTAAAAGAGATATTGTAAAATTTGGTGACCAATAAGATGTGGGAAGTGAGAAAATGAGAAGAATCAAAGACAGAAAAATTGATTTGAGAGTACAATTAACCAAGACAGAAAAAAATGGGAAGGTGAAAGGTTTCTTTGAGTTAGATAATGGTTTCAATTTGGGATATACTAAGATTTTTCCTGAGATATACTGATGTATACATTCTATAGACACAGAGCTCAAAAAATGAAACCATTTATCTGTGAAGATTTAAAAATAGATGACACAGCCTAAAAATAACTCTGGGAAGTAGCAACATGCATAAATAAATGATAAAAGACAAGTTAGTTAAAAAAGCAAGACCAGCTAAAGAGGTAGGAAGAAAGTCACAAGTGATTTTTTAAAAAAATACACCTATAATAGTCAAAATTGCAATGAGAAATGAGGGAAAAAAAGTTGAAACTTTTCCAAATTTCTCTAAGGATTTGAACACATATGGAAAACTTTAGACAGCGTGGTAACTACAGACAGATATATGAATGAAAGAACAATAGTTTAAAGTAGGAAATTTTGGAAATATTTTCAAAACCAAGGAAAAAAATGGAGTAGCTAGAAGATACAAAGGAAGTGGGAAGGTACAAGTGAAAAACAAACAAACAAAACACTCAGAGGTGACTATAATGAGACCTAGACACAAGAGGCTCTTGTTTTTTGTTTTTTTGTTTTTTGATTTTTTTGTTTTGTTTTGTTTTGTTTTGTTTTGTTTTGTTTTGTTTTGTTGAGAAAGAGAAAGAGGAGAGCATGCACAAGGGTGGGGGAAGAGACAGAGGGAGAGGGAGAGAGAGAATTTTAAGCAGACTCCAAGCTCAGCATGTAGCCTGACACAGGGCTCCGTCCACCCTGAGATCATGACCTGAGCAGAAATGGAGTCAGATGCTTAACAGACTGAGCCACCCATGCACCCCAAGGCTTGTTTTTCATTCCATTCTAATCTAGGAGGAAGGTGGTAGACCCAAATCTTCACAGCTATATGCTTGGAAATGGAAAGGTTGGAGCACCGTGAAAGTGAGTTTCAGTATTCTCTTTTCTCTCTCAAGTAGTAACAATATTTGCTAAGTAAGGTGGCGTGTCATAGGAAATTGGAAGAAAATTATGGGGATTAAGGAGATCAAAATAGACTTGAAGATCAGGAAGAAATATAGTCACTACACAATTTTTAGTTATCAATTGTCAGCACAATTTCCATAGCATCAGAGTCTGTTATCTCTTTGCTAGAGTTGTCATAACAAAGTGTCAGAGGCCGGGTGGTTTAAACAAGAGAAATTTATTGTCTCACAGTTTTGGAGGCTAAAAATCCAAGATCAAGGTGTTGGCTGCATTGGTTCCTTTTAAGAGCTGTGAGGAAGGATCAATTCTATGCTTTGCCCTGAACTTCTGGTGGTTTTCAGGCAATCTGATGTCTCTTGACTTATAGAAGCATCACCCTGATATCTGGCCTCACTGTCTTACGGTGATGTCCCCGTGTGCCTGTCTGTGTTCAAATTTCCCTTTTTAGAGGATCAATAGTCAGATTAGGGGCCTATCTTATCCCAATATGACTTGTCTCGACTAATTACATCTGCAGTGACCCCAGTGGGGGTGAAGGCTTTAACATGCATTTTGGAAAACACAATTCAATAACAGAACCCCACCATGGTGTGTTGTGATGGCAAACATGAAGAAAACCATTTTCTTGGTCTAAGATGAAAAAAAATTGTCTTTATGTTAATTTTAACCACTTGAAATATGAAAATTTTATCAAAATACAACTTGACTACTCTCACATCAAGAATTCCCAACTGTCACAACCAAAGACTATTTTCAATTTTCACAATACTCAACTTCTCTGTGCCAGTTGACATTCTACTTTTTGAAACCCTCTTTCCCCCACTTACAGGATAATAATATCATTTTTCTCATTCTCTCATTTCTTTTGCTCAGACCTCATTGGAGAATTTTTTTTCTTCTTCGAAATTTTTGAAACATGCCCAAATAGTCTATTGAAAGTCATAGAATTATTATTATTAATTTTTTTTTAATTCTGTGGACTCTAACATCTTTATCTCTAGGGCAAACTTCATTTCTAAGTTCCAAACTGTCATTCCTGGCTTCTTATAATTAAAATTTACTATTTAAAACATGTATTTCCCCTGATGGCCTCTTCCCCCCACACCCTCTAAAAACATCTACTTTACTGTATAATTTTCCTGTTGCTTTTAACAATACTGCTATTCTGCAAGTCTCCTACAACTGAAACATCAGATATCTTTATTTCCCATTCTCCATAATCTAATTAGTTGTCAAGTAAAGTAAATCCTACCACCATCATCTACATCATGTTCCTACACTTTGTACTGGATGCCATTCTAATTGAGAGCTGTATTATTCCTTATGCATGTTACTAACACAATTTCTTACTGAGTCTACTTACTTTTTAATATTAACTGTTATTTCTTAAATTGAGACCAAATTCAAGCTCTTAAGGACAGATTAAATCATACTTTTGCTCATAAGTAGCCAATGACTTCATAATTAGATTCTAAATTAAGATTATTCTTATCGATATTTTTTCATTAACTACATTATATTGCCTTTTATTATATACCTGGCATTTATTTAATTTTCGGCCAATCCTATGAATTTGAATGTGTGTGTTTATATTTTAAAGATGGTTAAAGAAGATAATTTCCCCAAGGTTCTACATTTATTTGTGCATTTAAGATGTTTATGTAGCACTTACCTGGTGTTTGGTTTTGAGACTAGCACTGAGATTTCAACGATAAAAAGACAAATATTTTCTTTGTTTTCATGGAGCTTACATTCTCCTGGGGGAGACAGGAAATTAGTGTACCCAAATTAAGTAAAATGATTACAAATTTGTGCAAGAACTATAAAGAAAAAAAAGTGATGAAATAAAGCATAGTGTCGGTAGCAATATGGAAAATTTACCTTACAGAGGGTGGGCAGGAAATCACCCTGAATAGGCAATAAATAGTACAGAGCCAAAAAAGTGAAAAGTAGCATACCATGGGAACTTTAGAGAGAAAGAATATTCCATGCAAAGGAAGCATGTGCAAACTCTGACATGTACAAATGTCCTAGCATGGGACAGCGTTTGATATTAGAGGAAATGAGAGAATGAGATGGCTGAAACATAGTAAAAATAGATAACATTGGAGATGCAGTTTTGTGGTCAATGGCAATTTGTTAGGATATAGTAGAAATTAAGAATCTATGCTAATTATGTGACATGTTGGAGGTGTTAGCAAATGCTACAGTCATGATGATATTGCAATATATAAAATCCATCAAATCAACATGTACACCTCAAACTTACACGGCACTATATGTCAACTTTTTCTATTTTTTTTTTAAAGAATCTATGCTAAATGTAGAGACATCACTGAATGGTTTTGAGAGGGGATCTGAAATGATCCATTAACTATATAAAGAATGTCACTTCTGTTGCTGTGTAGAGAATGGATTTGGAGATTAAGAGTAAAAGTAGAACGTAGGCGGTGGTTTGTAAAGATTATGGCAGCCTGGACTAAAGTGGTGAGTCAACTATTATAAATTAGTACTGAGCTTAATCTCTGTCCCCTTTTATGCCCTCCTCTGTATAGACTAACGTTTGGGGAAACTACATTTTCTTGGATCTTTACCATCAAGGCTCTAATTTGATTATTTAATGAGATATACTTATGTAAAATTTGGAAGACAAAAGGAAAAGAAAGTTAATTCTTTTATAAAAGCAATGGCTAGCACAGAATTAATCAGTGGCAAAGGAAAACTAATATAGCCTATACAGAGTGACTGTGATTTTTTGAAGTTTTCACGGAATCTATAGTCCTCTGTCTCCAGTGTGGGCTGGGCATCTATGGTTTTAGCAACAGGTTTGGGCATTCAATCTCAGTACCTACATGACCTTTAATTTTATTCCTTTAGCTTTTCGAAAGTTTTTTTGTGCTAATTTTTGATATTGAATTCTTTTCCTGATTGCACACCAACTCAGATGTTAATGGCAGATGATAAAGAGTATTTTATAGTTTTATTATATGTAAAAATTCACATAATTTTTTTACTTTAATAGATGTGCGAGATGAAAAAGGAAAGAAAAAAGAATGACATCTCAGATATTTACTTTAGCAGTTGGAAGTATAGATTATCTGTTTAATAGAATAGAGATGACCTGGGGGATTAGGTTTCACAAAGGTATAGGAGAGAAGAGTTAAACATTCATGTTTTGCTTTCTTTTTTTCAGATGTTCAGAGAAGGTGTAAAATAAGTGATTGTATAACAGACATTTGGGGATCAAATTAATGAGTGACCACACCAGAAGAAATAAACAGAATACTTGAAGGGCACCGGACTGTTTACTATATACAAAGAAACAAAAGTCAATTGTGGGAATGTTAGCATAAAATAGCAAAGTGTAAATCTGACATAAGCAATTAAAAAAAAAAGAAAGATTTTATAACAAATGCAAAAGTTAAAATTAAGAATTAATTGAAGCATTAACAAAGGTTGGACAAGGTTAAAGACAGAATTTAAATGTTTGTAATTAAGTGTGAAGAGAAAGAAATGGAACCCACTAAGAGTGTGAATATGTGCTAGGAATAGAGGCAGAGGCATAAGATATTTAGGCAAAATTTCGAAAGAAGAGTAAAGAGAGAAAAGGACAGAGACCATAACTGAAGAGATGATTACAGATCATTTCCCAAAACGGATAATGTACACCAATCCACAGTGTTAAAAATCTCAAAAAATTACAACTTTAAAAAAATCTATTATCTACATAGTGAAATTACAGAGAACTCCCCCAAAACAGTAAAAATATATAAAAAGTATCTGGAAGTGGAAAAAAGTTACTCTTACAATAGCAATGGGCAAACACCTAATTTCTCAATATCTACAATGGATCCAGAAAACCCTGAAAAATATGTGTGTGTGTGTGTGTGTGTATTACTATATATATATATATATATATATATATATATACATATATATATATTTAATGTACTGAAAGAAAATAACTGTCAGTCTAGAACATATTTATGGGTGAAATTATCCTTAAAGAATGAAAGGGGGGAACCTGGGTGGCTCAGTCATTAAGCGTCTGCCTTCGGCTCAGGTCATGATCCCAGGGTCCTGGGATCGAGCCCCGCATCAGGCTCCCTGCTCGGCAGGAAGCTTGCTTCTCCCTCTCCCACTCCCCCTGCTTGTGTTCCTGCTCTCTCTCTCTCTCTCTCTGTCAAATGAATAAATAAAGTCTTTAAAAAAAAAAAGAATGAAAGGGAAGTATAGGCTTCTTCATACAAATAATAGCTGAAAGAATTTACTGTCATCAAACTAATAAAAAGAGAATGCAAAAGAATGTTATTTAGGCAGAAAGAGAATGGTCTTAGAGGAAAACTTATAGATGAAGCAAGAAATAAAATATTTTAAAATTATTTTCACACATTCTATATAGAATATATATTTGCATATTTTAGTGCATTGTTAAAACATGTTTTTTGTTTTTGTATATAATTGTTTATAATTTTATTTTTATATATAAATATTCTATATAAATTCCTTTATATATTTATTTGTATTTATGTATATATTTATTTACAATTACATATGAATATATTTTTATAAATACATTTTATATAACTTTATATATGTAATTTTTATGCTTTCTGCTATCTTAAATCTGGGATTATGACTGGGACCTAGAATCAATCTGAGGACCTCTTCTAAAGAAGGGTTAGTTCTAGGACTAGAAATTGGTTAATGATAAAAATGTATCATGACTGAGTTACCTAAGGGCCAGTTGGAAATCTTGGGAAAATGATGATGTTTTGCAAATACTAGAAATTTTACTAATAAGTTCAAACAACAAGCAAAGGCAAACTTATTTTGTTACTGAATGCTGCTGACTAAGCGTTCATTATAAAGAAGGAATTATACACTTCTTTCATACCATGAAAAACCACCTCAACACATGGTAAGCAAAGATGTATTAACTGGTAGGCATAGATGCAGGACAAAATCTGAATGAAGAATATAAAAAAACTGTACCTTGGAAAACTCTCATAAATACCCACTAAATGATATACAACAGGTAATTTTCTAGACATTGAGCCAGTGGGAACTTAAGGCATTGTGAATTGAATATTTAAGTCCCATGTAACTTAATTTTTTTTCAATTATCCCTTTCTCCCTGTTTACTGCTAGATAATACATTCTTCACATTTATTCCAGAATGGTTTTTTAAAATACAAGTCTAACCATGTCATGTCTTTGCTTAAAATCTTTTATTTCCATTGTGACACAGAAAACTTTGAGTTCTCTAGAATAACAAAAAATCATTTTTCCTTTCCAATTCCCTCAATCTCCATCTCTTCCCACAGATTTGTAGGATCTCATGAAATTCAATCACACTTAAAGTACTAATAGTTTCTAAGACTTCTCTTACTCCTGGGGTGCCTGGGTGTTCAGTAGGTTAAGGGTCTGACTCTTGATTTTGGCTCAGGTCGTGATCTCAGGGTCCTGCGATTCAGCCCCACTTGGGGTTCTATGCTCAGTGGGGAGTCTGGTCAACGATTCTCTCTCCCTCTCCTTCTGCCCTTCCCCTGGCTCATTCTCTCTCTCTCTCTCTTTTTTCTCTCTCTCTCAAATAAATAAATAAATCTTTAAAACTTTTCTTACTCTCTCCTGCCTCCCTTGAGCCTTTGTATAAATTGATCTATCTTTAACCACCCCTTCCATAATTTTACTTGTGTAACTCTAATTTATTCTTTAGTGTTCTGCTAAAACATGGTACCCTCTATGAAGCTTTCTGTGACTTACTCAAGATGGCCCTCTTACATACTACAAGAATATACTGTGCATAGCTCATAACTTTGTATGGCAATTTTCTACTGGAAAGTCACCTCCACCACATGCCTATTAATGTATTAAGGGAATGCATCATAACAGTTTTAAATAGCTATTGTATAAGTGGTTGAACTGGGAAAGAACACTGAAGACAGATGTTAGACATGAGTATAAACTGAAAGGTGTGATCGGGATCCTGGTTTATATAGAAAGTAATTACATTTAATCAAGTGATTAAATTTTTAACTTATCTGTCTTTAGTAACATCAAATTTTTTTGAATTCTCAAAAGTATTTTTGAAGTCTGTATTTTTATATCTTAAATTTCTTTTTTGTTATGCACCTCATTTACTCTATCTTTCTGAGCATATGGAATAATTATAAAATATCTTAATATACTACAAAATAGTATGTTATTAGTATACTATTAGGTAGTATATTTACATATAGTATATTTAATATATATGTAGTAGATATAATATAGCTGTTTTAACATACTTATCTACTAATTCTATCATATGTGTGTTTTGAATATGTTTCTAGGGATTGATTTTTTTCCCCACATTACAGGCAATATTTTCCTTTTTTTTTGTCTGATAATTTCTGATTAAATGTCAGTCACTGTGTTATTACCTTTTTGAATGATGAGTTTCTTTAAATCCACCTCAAATTTTAAAAATTTCTTTAAATACTTAAGGCTTTGTTCTGGTACAGAGTCAATTTATTTGAATAGTTTGATCTTTGAAGCATGCTTTTAAACTTTCTTAAGAGGATTCAGGACAACTTTTAGTCTAAGGCTAATCTTCACCACTCCCTATTACTGAGACCAGACATTTCTGAGACTTTCATTGGATACTCTGACAATCAGCAGGTTTTTACACTGTAGCTATGAGAACACAAATAATTCCCAGCCTTATGTGAAGACTGTTCCATTTTTTGTGAACTTCAACAGTTTCTGTACATGCATGTGCTGATAATTACTCAAGTTAAAGTTCAAGGGAAAAACTTCATGTCCCTGTAATACTCTGTGTGGCTTTTACTTCTATGGTACTCAGCCCTATAAAATGAGGCAGGAAAGACTCTCATTCTAAACTCTAAATTCTGGCTTCTCACTAGAGGGAGATGACTGGATTTTGCTTGGGGTCTATTTCTGTGTACCATATCTTACAATGTCTCTAGACCATAGGTAGGACAGTTATAGGGCTTATCCCAAATAATTCTTTCTCTCAAGAATCACCACCCAATGTTGTTTGAGTTCCAATGCCTGCGAATTGTTGTTTGATAAAAGATACCAAACCACAAATTCAAAAATCTCAATAGTCTCCAAGTAAGATAACAAAATCAAACCTCATCAAATTAAAGTATATTTTTTGAAAAGCAAAGACAAGTATAAAAATCTTAAAAAGATTCTATTAATAATTCAGTAGATGTTATAAAGAATGAAGCACAACAGAAAGAGTAATCACATGGATAAATTTCAAAGGATATTAGCATTACAGAAAAAAAAAATACCTACCTGAATTAAAATGCATGAGAGCATTAGAAAATAATTTAATAGTGGGAATAAACAAAGTTAAAGTGCTCTACAATCTATGAATTTTATTAAAATTAGTAAAAATATAATTGTATTAAGCATTAAAAGGCCAGGGATACATGTCATATTATCTAGGCTGAGCTTAAAATATGGTAAGAGAATTGATAACTAGCAAGGCAATAGAAAAAAAATAACTTAAAGTACTTAATTATACAGAAACAAGAAAGGAGACAATAAGAAATTCAGGAAAACTGGGAAAAAGAAAGCCAGTAATAAGATAGTAAATTTAAAGAAAAAATAAAATAAGTAAAGCAATCCAATTAAAGACAAAGTTTATCATACTAAACAAAAATATTAAAATCAATTATGTGTTTTTATAATAGACATTCCTTTAAAAAATAAAGAACATGAAAATAAAATAATAGGAAAATTATTTACAATATACATACTAAGTAAAAGAAGCTCAAATAACAAAACTTCTATTTCACAAAGTAGGCTTTATGGCTGGGAGTATTATTACAAATTAAGAAGGAAATTTTATTATAGGAAAAAAACAAACCACAAAAAAGAATGAAAATTCTAAAACTATGGAGTATCTAATAGGATAGCCTCAATTTATAAAGGAAAAAAAAAGCTCAAAAGGAAAAATAGACAAACCCATAATTAAAGATAGTGGAGATTTTAAAATACCTTTCTTGGCAACTGATAAAAAAAGAAAAAGCCAACAAAAACATTGAAGATTTGACCAACACTTTAAAAAGTTGGTATTGGAAAACAGCACCAAAAAAAAAAAAAGAAAGAAAGAGAGAAAGAAAAGAAAAAAGAAAAAAAAATGTTCATCTTTCCAAGTATAAGTACAGGGACAAAATAGATCATTTGCTGAAACATACCATATACAAAAAAGGACTGAAATAATAAAATAATGTTTATTACCCATATTAAACTTAACCTAGAAATTAATAATTAAAGGAAAAATAGAAAGATCCTGAGTGTTTTGAAATTAAGAATATAAACTAATAATTCATTGGTCAGAAAGAAATCAAAATAGAATTAAACTTTTTGAAGTAAATTTAACAAAAGTATGGCATATAAAAATGTGAGATGCAATTATACCAGTGCTTCTAAAGAAACTGATAGCCTTTAATAAATATATTAGAAAATATTTTAATTAATTTAAATTAAAATAAACATCTTTCCAAAAAATTAGGATTGCTATCTAAGCTAAAGGAAATAAAGTAGATAGAAATAATAAACATAAGACAATATACAAACAAATTAGGACAAACATAATAGAGAAAATAAATAAATAGTTGACTTGAAAAAACTAATAAACCTAACACAACACATTCTTCTCAAGATCAACCAAAAGAAAACAAGAGACAAAAGGTAAATGAGGAAAAAATATATAATATCATAAATGGGTATCATAAGGGGTATCAATACAAATCTTATAGATATTAAATGGATGATTTTATAAAACTTCTTTATTTAATGAATTTGAAAATTTAGATAAACTATGCAAATTTCTAGGGAAAAACAACCAAGACTTCTGAAAAAAGAAGACATCTGAATGGTAATATAACAGAATATTAAAGAAACTAAATGAATAATTTAAAAATTTCCATTGAAGTAATCTCCAGATACAGTTGATTTACCAGTGAATTCTTCTGAAAATTTAATGAAGAATCACACCAAAGTTACAAGCTCTTCCCAAGAATGGTAAAAGAAAAACAATACTTTCTAAACTATTTTATGAAGCCAGGATGATCTTGATACTAACTGACAAGGACATTATGAAAAAGAAAATTTCAAACTAATGACTATAATATTAACTATTAATCTAGTGATGTATAAAAAAAAAGCTTAGGGGCACCTGGGTGGCTCAGTCATTAAGCGTCTGCCTTCGGCTCAGGTCATGATCCCAGGGTCCTGGAATCAAGCCCCGCATCAGGCTCCCTGCTCCGCGGGAAGCCTGCTTCTCCCTCTCCCACTCCCACTGCTTGTGTTCCCTCTCTCACTGTCTCACTGTCTGTCAAATAAATAAATAAAATCTTAAAAAAATAATTAAAAAAAAGCTTAAAAATAACACGACCAAGTTGAGTTACCCTAAGAATGTTAAGATTGGCTTAACAACTGAAAAACAGTAAAATTCACTATGTTAACAATAAAAGAGAAAACATCATGAGCATTTTAATTGGTGGTAAAAGCCAATTAAGAAATTAACATCTATCCATAATAAATATTCGTAGCAAGGCAAGGATAAAAGAACATTTTGTTAATTTGAAATATTATTTCTATGAAATTTTCTAACAAATATCTCACTTATAGTGAAATCTTGTAAATTTAGACTCTGAAGTTGAGAAAAATTTATGTATGCTCACTGTTACTATTTCAACATTTTACTAGAGTTGTTAGATTATAAGGCAAAATTAAATGAACAGATTAGATAATATAGAGATAGATAAATAAGACAGATTGAAGAAAGCAAAAATAAAACTCTCATTATAGGTAGAATCATACCTGAAGATATATAAATACTTACTTTATAAGGAAAGAATTATAAAGTAGAAGGGAGCTGTGAACTATTCAATAATCTTTATGGAATATTACTTAATTACTTGTAAATGAGTGAAGTTAGTGCTGCATCTTACATTTGAGGAAATAAATTCCAGATGGATTGGATATGTTAAATGTTAAATGTTGGATAAGTTAAACTATCATGGAAGTCCAGTTTCTGGTTCCACAAGGAGCTTAGACACTGCCACTTCATCCTAACAAGTAAAAAGCTGAATAAACTGAAAAAACAAAACTCTTCTTGGATCCAGAATAGAGAAGAGGACACAGGGCAAACCATTACCCCCATGATTGGAGAGACAGGCGAATAAATATAGGCAGTCACGGCTTACCAGAGTAGAGATGCACAAGCAGAAACTATCACAGGAACCAACATCAGGTAGGAAATCTGAATGGTAATTGAGTTGAATTATCTGAGGCTCAATGTGGACAAATATAAGAGTTAAAAACTTCAAGGGGATCCAGTCAGAAGGGGGTTGTCCCTACAATATTATAAGATTTACCTCCAGGATCACAGCAGGCTCTTACATTAAATATCTGGGGCGAAAAATGCTCTCATGCTTCTAGCAGAGAAAGGAGAAAAAGAAACATTTCCAAATAAATTAAAGCACTCTGTTCTTAGGAAGACCTGCCATCAGAGGGAACTACTTAACTAGACCCTAACTTGCTGGCGTATTATTAGCACCTAAATGTCCTAGAGGAAAGAAATGCCCAACTCCAGTCCTCTCTGTCCATCCTGCTTCACCTAATGGGGGACAAAAACTGAAAAAACTCTTTTAAAGCTCTTGGTCCAGAGGCATAGTTTCACAAAAGATTGAGACCTAATCTTAGGATTATAGAATGTTTTTCCTTCCCCCACACTTCATAGCACATTGTGAAAAGCCTATTTACAGCAGTTCTTTGTGCTCAGTACATCATGTTGAACTATGAAGAAAAAAATTAAAAGACATACCAAAAGGCAAAAAGCACAACCTGAAGAAAAAGAGCAAGCATCTGAACCAGACCTGGAAGGGATATTGGAATTATCAGACTGGGGATTTAAAACAACTAGGATTAATATGCTAAGGACTCAAGGATAAAGCAAACAGCATGCAATAATAGATGGGCCATGTAAGCAGAGATGTGGAAATCCGAAGAAAGAACCAAAAAAAAAAAAAAAAAAAAGGAGGAAGAAGAAGAAGAAATGCTAGAGAGAAAACACTGTAATAGAAGTGAAGAATGCCTTTAATGGGCTGGACACAACTAAGGAAAGAATTTCTGAGCTACAGGATATATCAACAGAATCCTTGAAAACCAAAAAGTAAAGAGACAGACTGAAGAAAAGAAAAGAAGAACAGACTATCCAAGGACTTTGGAACAACTACAAAAGGTGTAATGCACATGTATGGGCATATCAAAGAAGAAGAAAGAGAGAAAGAACAGAAGAATTATTTGAAACAATAATGACTGAGAATTTCCCCAAATTAAAGTCAGGCTATAAATACAGAAAGTTCAGAGAACATGAAGCAGGATAAATGCCAAAAAAACTAAACCTAGACATATTATTTTAAACTACAAAAAATAAAAAATAAAGAAAATATTCTAAATAAGTTTTACATCTGATTTCCCTCTGAAACTGTACAAGCAGGAAGAGAATGAAGTGAAAAATTTAAAGTGTTGAGAGAGAAACAAATCCAACCAACCTAGATTTCTCTACCCTGCAAAATTATTCTTCAGAAGTGAAGGGGAAATAAAGACTTTCTTGAGCAAACAAAAATTGAGGGAATTTGTTGCCAAGAGACATGCCTTGTAAGAAAAGGTAAGAGAAGTTCTTTAAAAGAAGTAAAATAACACAGGTCAGAAACTTAGCTCTACATAAAGAAAAGATGACCATAGAAAAAGGAATAAGTGAAGGTTAAATAAAAACTTTTAATTTTCTTATTTTTAATTGACGTAACAGATAACAGTTTGTTCAAAATAATAACAACAGTATATTTGATTATGTTTGCTTATGCATGTCATATATATTTATATATGCTTATATATAAGTGAAATAAGATACAGCGTGATACAAGGGATAAAAAGGAGGAATTAGGATTAATTTATTATGAGAGGTAGTCACACTAGTCATGAAGTAATATAGTGTTATATGAAGGTGGATTTGGATTAAGTATGTATATTGCAAACTCTAGTGCAATCACTAAAAAAGTGTTTTAAAGAAGTAACTGATATAATAAGAAAGGAGAGAAAAGGGTGTCATATAAAATTAAATCACAAAAATTAAGTCACAAAATCAGATAAAATCTCAATTAAAATCACAAGGGAATAAGTATGGAAGATAAAAGTAAGAACAAAGAACAGAGCAACAAGTAGAAAACAGTAATAAATATGGTAGATATTAATCCAACTGAAACAAAGATCATCAATGATCTAAATGCTCCAATTAAAAGACAGAAATGATCAGAGTGTATGAAAAAACAAGACCCAATTATATGTCATCTATAAGATACCCACTTTAAATATAAAGACACGTATGGGTTAAAAGTAAACAGATGAAGAAAGATATTTTATGCTAACACTAATCAAAAAGAAGCAGGAGAATCTATATTAATTTCAGACAGAGTATCCTTAAAAACAAGGGATTTTATCAGGGATAAAGATGGGCGTTATATAATGATAAGGGGTCAACTGTCTGAGAAGACATAACAATCCTTAACACCTAATAATACAGCATTAAATTATGTGTGGCAAAAGGTAATAGAATTGCAAAGATAAAATAGATGAATCCACTATTATAATTGAGGACTTTAGCACCCTTCTATCAGAAAGGGACAGACAGCAGGCAGCAGGCAGAAAAATCAGTATGTATATTGCTGAACTCAACAACACTATCAGTCAATGAGATATCTTGGGTATGTATAGACTGTTTTGGCAGAATACACATTTTTCACAAGCAATCATGTAACATTCACCAAGATAGACCACATTCTGGACCATGAAGCATCTTAATGAATCTAAAAGAATAAAAAATATATGTCTGCTCTCTGACTATGGTGGAATTCAATAAGAAATCAATAACATAAAGATAACTGGAAAATCATAAAATATGTGGAAATTAAACATCCTTCCAGATAACACATGGATCAAAGGAGAAATCCCAAGAGAAATTTAAAATATTTTTAACTAAATGTGAAAATGAAAATTATTGAAATTTGTCAGAAGCAGTGGAAGCAGAGCTTGGAAGAAAATTTATAGCAGTGAATACATATATTAGAAAAGAATAAACATCTAAAATTAGTCATCCAAGTTCCTGCCTTTGGAAAGTTGAAAAAAAAATAAAAAAGCAAACTGAATCCAAAGTAAGCAGAAGAAAATAAATAATAAGAATTAGAGCAAAAATCAATACAATTGAAAACAGGAAATAGAAAAAATTAGTGAAACCAAAAACTGATTCCTTTAAAACGTCAATAAAATGGTAAGCCTCTAGCAAATTAAGAAAAAGAGAGGACACCACTGATAATATCAGAAATGAAAGAGAAGATGCCACTATAGATTGTATGGATATAAAAGGGATAATATTGGAATACTATGAACATCTCCATGCCTACAAATTTGATAACTTAGATGAAATAGACAATTTCTTAAAAGAGAGAATTTTCAAAACTAACAGAAGAAAAATAGACAATCTGAATAGGCCTGTGTTAATAGGCTTCTTAAATAAATCAATGATTAATAATTTTTCCAAATAGAAAGCTACAGGCCCAGTTGGGCCTGTAGAACTCCATTGGTGAGTTCTTTCTACCAAATATTTAAGGAATAAATTATAATAATGCTCTATAATATCTTTTGGCATATAGAAGCAGAGGGAACACTATAAGGCCAGCATTATTCTATACCAAAACCAGACAAAGACATTAAAAAAAATAAAATTACAGAGGAATATATCTCATGAACATAAACGTAAAAATCCTCAACAAAATAGTAGCAAATCAAACCCAGCAATATATAAAAAGAATTGTATACCACAACCAAGTAGAATTTATCCTAGGTTTACAAACCTGGGTTAGTACTTGAAATTCAGTTAATGTAATCCATTGTATCAGAAACTAAAAGAGAAAAATTACATGATCATATTGACACATGAGGCTAGAAAAAGCATTTAATAAAATTCAACATCTATTCATGGTAAAAACTTTTAATACTAGCAATAGAGAGGAATTTTCTCAACTTGATAAATATCTACCAAAAAAATCTACAGCTAAAATTATAAAAATTGGTGAGAAACTAAAACTTTGCAACTAACATCAGATATATGACAAAGATGTCCCTTCCACAACTCGTTTTTGACATCATACAGGAAGTTCTAGCTCAATGCAATAAGAACAGGAAATAAAAGGTACACAAATTGGGAAGAAGAAAATAAAACTTTGTTTGCAGATGACATGATTGTCTCTTTAGCAAATCCCAAAGAACTGAGGGGAAAAAACCAAAACAACAAAACAACTCCCAGAACCAATAAGCAATTACAGCAAGGTTGCACCATACAAGGTTAATATACAAAAGTCAATTGCTTTCCTATATAGTAAAAATGTACAAGTGGAACTTGAAATATAACTTAATACCATTTATAGTAGTACCATACAAAAATTAAATAGTTAGGTATAAAGCTAACAGAAGATGTACAATAGCTATATGAGGAAAACTACAAAATTCTGATGAACAAAATTTTAAAAAAAGAACTAAATAAATGGAGACATTCTATGTCCACGAATAGGAAGATTCAATACTGTCAAGATGACAGTTCTTCCCATACTGGTCTATAAATTCAATGCAATCCCAATCAAAATATCAACAAGTTATTTGTGGATATTGGAAAAATAATTCTAAAGTTTGCATGGAGAGGCAAAATACTCAGAATAACTAACACAATATTGAAGAAAAAGAACAATATTGGGGGACTGGCGTTACCATACTTCAGGAAATACTATGAAACTATAGTAAAGGAGACTGTGGTATTGGGAAAAGAATAAACAAAGAGATCAGTGGAGTGAAATAGAGCCCCAAAATAGAACCACAGAAACATAGTCACCTGGTCTTTTACAAAGAGCAAATATAATATAATGGAACAAAAACAGACACTTTAACAAATGGTGCTAGAACAAGTGGCCATCCACATGTGAAAAAATTAATCTAGATGAAGACTTTCCACCTTTCATAAAAATTAACTCAAAATAAATCAGACTCAAATTTAAAGGACAGAACTATAAAATTCCTAGAAGAAGCTGGGCAAGAAAACCTAGATTACTTTGGATATGACAATAACTTTTTAGATAGAAAAACAAAGACATGATCCATGAAAGACAGGACAGGGAAGGTGGACTTCATTAAAATTAAAGGCTTCTGTTCTACAAAAAACAGTGTCAAGAGAATGAGAAAATAAGCCACAGACTAGGAGAAAAAATTTGCAAAAGGTGCATCTGCTAAAGAACTGTTATCCAAAATATACAAAGAATTCTTTAAGTTCAATAATAAGAAAACAAACAACCCAATGAAAAAAAAAATGGACCAAATAACTTAACAAACACCTCACTGAAGAAGACATGCAGAGGGAAAATAAGCATGTGAAAAATGATACACATCATATGTCATCAGGGAAATGCAAATTAAAACAATGAGATACCATTACTATTTGAATGGTTAAAATTCAGAACACCTGACAACACCAAATATTGATGAGGATATGGAACAATAGGAACTTTGCCTTCATTCCTGATGGGAACGCAAAATAACACTGCCACTTTGGAGGACAGTTTGATGGTTTCTTTTAATATTAAACATAAGCTTGATATACAAATCAACAACCAGGCTCTTCGCTACATACCCAAAGATTTGAAAACTTTTGTTTGCGCAGAAACCTACAAACATGATATTTATAGTAGTTTTATTCATGATTGCCCAAACTTGGAAGCAACCATGATATGCTACAGTAGATGAAGGGATAAATAAACTGTAGTAAGTCTAGAAAATGGAATATTATTTAGTGCTAAAAAAAGACATGGGCTATCAAATCATGAAAAGACATGGAGGAAAATTAAATGCATATTACTAAGTGAAAGGAACCAGTTTGAAAAGACTGCATATTGCATGACATATGACATTCTGGAAAAGGTAAAACTATGGAGATAGTAAAAAATATCAGTGATTGGGGCAGAGAAGAGCTATAAAAAGGTGGAGCAAACAGGATTTTTAGGACATCGATAATACTCCATATGATATCATAATGATGGCTGCATGTCATTATACATTTGTCCAAAGCCATTGAGTGTATAACACTAAGAGTGACCCTAAAGTAAACTATGTACTTTGGGTGATTATGATGTATCAATGGAGGTTCATCAATTGTAACACATGTACCTCTCTGGTGGGGCTGTGGATAATAGGGGAGACTATACATGTGTGGGGGTAGTGGGAGTATGGGAAATCTCCATACCTTTCCCTCAAGTTTGCTGTGAACCTAAAAATGCCCCCGAAATTATCTTAATAAAATTTTTAAAAATTTAATAATAAAAGCTATCAAAACTGTTATGAAGAAAATTTAATTATGTATTATTTTGAAAATGTTTAAATAAATTATGATTTCTCCCTTATAATGATTAGAAGCAGAAATAACCTAAATGTAAAAAGATGTCTATGTAATATTTCCATATAATATTTGAAATATCCAAAATACATTCTGGAAACTTATTTATTAAATGACAGGTGGACATGTTATAAACAAAATATAGAAATATATGTATAGATGTCATATATCAGTATACAAGAAGCTTTAAAATATTTACCAGCTTGTTTTTGGTGATTATCACTGAGTGTTTTTTATGTTTCATTATCTCCTTTAAACATTTCTTTATTGTTCAGCTGTTCTTTAATGAATTTGTATTATATAATTAAAATGTAACCTAAGTAATGCTTTTATGTTTTAAAATTCAACTACTTTAAAAAGTTGTAACAAAATACTACATCTTCTACCACAGTTCCTTACCACAGCCTACCCCCAAGATATAATACACTTCAAGTTAGTCTTTACTGTTTGTATTGCTTCATATATCTAAATAACACAGCTATCTTTTTTCTTATAAATTGTAATCCCATGTTTTAAAATAATATCCAAATGAATACAGACTTTAACAATTTTATATCTACATGAGTATGTACATGGCTCTCTTCCCTAAATCTTCCCAATATTAAAAAATAATCACTATTTTTTTCAATCACTATTTACATTTTATATAATCAAAAATTTTAATACTGTTCAGCCATAATGTTTATATATAAAATGCATTTAGTTTTCCCTGAAATTAACAATCTACCTTAGTTTTCCATGTATTTCCTACATACCTCTGATTAATTTATCCCAATGTTCTGATAGAATAACAGAATGAACCTTAATATTTTCCATTACATCAGGTAATTTGTCACTTTCATTTCCTCCCTCCCTCCTTCTTTCTGTCTCTCTTTCCTTTCCTCTCCTCTCCTTTCCTTTCCTTTCCTTCCTCCTTTCTTTTTCTTTCTTTCTTTCCTTCTCTTCCTTCCTTCCTTCCTTCCTTCCTTCCTTCCTTCCTTCCTTCCTTCCTTCCTTCCTTCCTTTCTTCCTTCCTTCCTTCCTTCTCTCCTTCCTTCCTTTCCTTCCTTTCTTTCTTCCTGATACAAGAGGGGTGTTTAATCTTTCTGTTCTAATCTGACCTCATTGCTCTTCAGGCTAGCTAGAACTCTTGGAAAGCTCTTAGAGTACTTTTTAAACATTCCTTTCATATCCCTCCTGTTTTCTGAATTCCATAACTTCTTATTCCTTGGATTGCTCCTTTATTTTGTTGAAACTCATTCTCCAGTTCTTTGCTGAGAAAAGGTTATGAGAGGTAGACTCTTTTAAAACATTATGTCTGAAAATATCTTTTTTTTTTAAGATTTATTTATTTGAGAGAGAGAGGCAGAGAGGGGGAGAGAAGAAAGATAGGCAGAGGGAAAGAATCCCAAGCAGAATCCCTACCAAGCACAGCTAAAGTGGCGCTAGATCTCATGACCATAGGATCATGACCCAAGCCAAAATCAAGAGTCAGTCGCTCAACTGAGTCAACCAGATGCCCCAAAAATATCTTTATGTTAACCTCAGACCTGAGTGATCATTTATAGAAATTTATATTGAAAATTGTTTTCTGTCAGTGTACCATTGTCACCTATCCTGCAGAGTTAATTTGAGAAGCCTGATGCAACCCAGATTCTTACTATTTTTAATTTTATGCATGGCCTATTCTTCCTTTATTTTTTGTTTATAAGAGGAGGTTGGGAGTCTCACTATTCACCATACTGGATTCCTCTCTTTTCCGTACAGTGTCTGACTGTTGCTATTCATGGTGCCCACTGACCTCAAATATCCTTCAACACTCCAGAAAAACAAACATGACTTCTCTTGTTTGAGTATACAATGGGTAATCACCTGGCTGCATACAGTGAAGAGGAAAATTTGTGATTTTAATGATCCTCTAAAATCTACCATGTTTTCAATCTGTCTTTAATTCTATGCCTCAACCCTATTGAGGGAGACAATGTGGACTGACTACCTAATTTCATCACACCCTCCTCCTAAGGTTCGCTAAATGAATCAGTCTACACAAATTAAAGGTGTGTGGTTTGGAAGGTAGAAGTGAGGCAGTGGCCATTCTTCTGAAACCTTTGGTAATTTCTTTTGACATGCAAGGTTATAGAAAAGGGGAATCCTGTGTAGCAGTATCCCATTGCCTATTCTCCAGATTCTTAAATACAAAGAAGTCGTTGTGGCAGGATTGCAAGAAGCAATATGGGTATACTCTTGAGCTCATAACTTCACCGCCACTTCACAGACAATGCCCTTGGAGTTTATGTTCTTTATTATTCTGACAATCTTTCCTGAGGGCCACATCTAAAATTTGTTTCACCAGCCCTTCCCATAACTGTGTAAGAAACTAATATCTTTTATTAAGTCCTTTCCTGCTTAAAATGTTTTATTCTGTAAATGAGACCATGCTTGACCATCTACCTATCCATCTACCTTCTACAGAAACTGGTGACTTCTTAATTCTTAAACTCTTTTAGAGACCCATGAATTAAATCTGCATGGCTCCTGCTGGTGTCTATCACTTTTACATTCTTTGATTCAATTGTTTAGAATTTCTTTTTTAATCTTCTAAAAAATTGCTGGTATCTATCAACTTCTGACACATTTACCTATTTTTTTCTGTCCTTTTGGATTAATATATACATTACTTAAATATTTTCTGAGAGAAGTGGGGGAAATTTGAGGAAAAGATGGGAATAGATATTTTTGTCCAGTTTATCATTTTAATATGATTTGTTTTTGAATTACTTTTTGATAATTAATCAGACAATGGGAAAAATTGGAAGAAAAAAAGAAAGTTTTTTTGCTTTACATAAATTGTATCTTGAATTCTTGAGTTTTTATGGCATTCCAGTATAAAAAAAATAGGAGAGTCAACAGAGAAGAGGGGAAAATGAAAAGAGTTCTTAGCAGAAATAGGGGGTGGACACTCAAAATAAGGTGACAAATAGAGTCTGAGTAGGAACATAGTCAAATCTGGTATAAGGGTGGTTAAAATATACACAATGCCTAATATTTAATTTTTAGTTATCTCCTGCCATTTTCCATGTAATGCAGTAATATAATTCCATAATATTTTAGAGAATGAAAAAGAAAGCAGGTCAATAAATGGAATGAACTAGAACACTGTTGTTGAAGATGAGTTGTTATGTGAAGAATTAAATAGGAAGCAGAAATTCTGAGAGGTAGGGACAAGGAGGTATTTATACTTGCCTCTCTCTAATTCATCATATCTTTTTTTAAAAAGATTTATTTATTTATTTTTAGAGAGAGAGAGAGAGCTCACATGAGCTGGAGGGGCAGAGGGAGAGGGAGAGAGAATCTCAAACAGACTCCGTGCTGAGCACAGAGCCTGATGTGGGGTTCAATCCCATGATCATGATCACAACCTGAGCTGAAACCAAGAGTCAGAGGCTTAACCATCTGTTCCAACCCAGATGTCCCTCTAATTCATTGTATCTTAAGGAAACTGACAAATATTGGGGATGGAACTGGATTTCCCTGAGTAGTTGGGATGATGATTTAAGCCATTAATTTATTTTAAAAATTGGCAGTGGAACTTATGGTGTCAAAAACTACTATGTATCACTGAAATGATAAATTTAATTCTGACATAAATGTCTATATCTGGGAAACAGACTGGAAGATCATTCTACTCAGCTATCTTTTTTAGGAACATGTATGTATAAACCATCCAAAATTTGTAGGTGTTTATTCTTAACAAGTGAACATGCAACAACCTCCCTTGAGAGATCAAGGAGAGATCAGTTCCTTATCACTCGGACAGTCAAGAAGTCTATTTTAATTTTATATAGATAATTAAACAAATATATATATATATATATATATATATATATATATAATCATTAAAGATGTAACTGAAAGTAGATCATTTGGTGATAAAGGCTGTAATTTTAATATGTCCACACCCAAAAAGTGATCAAGGAGTAAAAGATGTCTGGAGGGGGGAAATCTGTGTAGTATAAAAGCACATTGAACTAGGAATGAAAAATGTGCATTTTACCCTCAGTTTTACACACTGAAAGCAACATTGTGCTTTTCTGCAAACAAATTACTTCTCTGGGTAGCAGCTATCTAGCCTGAGTAACAAAGAAACACAAGCAGGAAAAAGAGACAGCATTTGGGTTACAAGATCATTAAGGTCCCTCCTTGCTCTAAAACTCATTCATTCATTCATTCATTTGTTCATTCATTTATTTTTACTTATTATTTCTAAAGGCTGACATCATATTTAAGAAAGCAGAGCTTTAGAGACAGCGGCCTAAGTTTCTGAGACCTCTTTCTTAATCATAACAGCAGCCAGGAATATATTTTCTAAGAGTAAAGATGACTCTAGGAACATAAATGCCTGAGTAAGTTTATTGAATTTTCTTTCAGTCCGCTTTCAAATAACCAGTGGTCTCAGCTTAACAGTTGTATAGGTGTTTTTAAACAATTCATCTCTATCTCACTTTAATTAAACATGTACTTTTTCCAGTCCCCACACTTGTAAAAATGGAGTTTGCAATTTGACAGGATGATATTATACTATTGAGCAATATGTGAATTGGTTTAAAAGTAACCAGAGTTGAAGCATACATCAATCACCACAAGTGCAAACGCAGGTCACTAAAGCTGTCAATTTCAATCAGCTCTGTAATTAAATACATCACCAATATGGATTTTTGTAAGAATGTCACTTGTTCTTCAGATGTCTGCTATGAGGACAAATCATACTTCAGTGTCTCTGCATAGGCATGCTAAATATAGTATTTTTAAAAGCAGAACATCTTTATCCATCTTTCTCTGATTTGTTAAGTAGAAATCCATTTACTAATGCGTAGTCTAAAAGCTATGTTTTTAAATATATATTTGAACTGCCTTCCATTAATTAAAATGTTGCAATATCTCAGTTGGCATTTTAAACTCCTCTTTCACACCTTTAGTGGCATTTGTTATGAAATAAATAGATAATGGATAATAATCACCTTTTAAATGGCTGAACAATTGTAATTATGTATAATTTGTAATTAGAGATCCTTTATTATGTGTTCAAAAAGCAGAAGATGCTTTTGGTTATGAAGAAATAAATTATTCATTTCGATTTCAGCATGAGAACAAAACTATTTCACATTTAGAAAAATCTTTTAGTTTTTTTTTTTTTTTAACAGCTATAAAGTGTCATCTCCTTCTATTACACTTACCACTACATGGGAAAAGACTGCAACAAAGCCGTATTACCAAATATATATTGCCTGCCATTTGATTTAATCTTCAAATAAGCTCCAGGAAGCAGGTCCCTGGACAGTTAATCTTTAGTTTTGTAGCCCATGCACATTTTCAATAAGGTTACTGGGGAATTAGGCCCAGTAGGGAGAGGAAAAGCATATTGTCTTATTCCACAGGCAGCTGTTGTGAGCCCTGTTAGCAAATTATAACTTCCTTAATTATGAAATACTTTATTAGTAGAATCTCTATCATTATGTCAGTACTCGTCAAAGAAAGTCACTGTAAATTTTTAGTATAGAGTTCCAACCAGTTTTTAAAAATTCTCTTGGCTAATAACATATTCCATATAATGTTTCTCATCACAAGGATCATCAAAAAACAAAGACAGATTATACAATGCAAGGTAAAGAACAAAGACTTATAGCTAGGACCTTAGTAGAGATAGTAATCAAAACACTTGAGGAAAGGTGTTATATAAATAAAAAGTGATCATAACTGACCAGTTTAGATTGTGTTGCTGTCCTCATTAATAATACACACACACCCTTTCTCAAGCATCTTTTAAATTATTCCCATTTAAACAATAATATGAAACAACAAAATTGTTTGATAAACAGAAGGCATGAATCATCTGGAAAAAATCATAAAAGCTTAATATCACTCTGAGTGCCATCCAAAAAAAAAATTAAATAGTTAGAGGAACATAAAGCAAGGGGCATTAACCACAAGTTGCTGACTTGAGGTTTTTTGGGTTTTTTGTTTTTCTTTGTGGTCAGCAGTAGCATGCAATAACTCAGGAACAATTTGCAGTGAATTATTGTACCTACCAATTTATTTTGGAGTGATCTTTATAAGTTAAGGCCCCACTTATATAAACCTACATGTTGGCTTCAGCTAGATCTTAAACAGCATAAGAATACTCTCACTTGATTTGTTTTAGCTCCCCTGATCTTCATGTGTAGCTTCATCCATTGTTCTTGAAATGCATGAGTAGCAGGAATCATTTTTTCCAGGCCAAATACTAGAGGAATAGGAAAAAAAATGTGAAATTGAGTTTAAAAAAAAATGAAAAAGGTGAAACCAATCAAATTTGCATTGACTTTCTTGGAACTATGTGGCATGCTGGTTCTGAAAGAGCTTTTACCTGTCCTCCAAAATGAAAATACAGTCACTCCCTGGATGCTGTAGTAAACTTTCTCTAAGTCCCCGGTTCAGCACTTCTCACATAACCCCAGCAGCTATTTCAACTATTTTACCAGTTTCCTCAGTCCCTTGTTCCATATCTTTCAACATCTCACACAGCAGTGCTCATCTCTTACTTCACAGAAAACCAAACAAATAAGTAAAGAATAAAGGTCAACCGATAGAAAATCTCACTCTACACCACCTACATCCACTATTCCTTCTAATTTTTATGGACAAATTAGCTCTCTCGGTTATAAAAGTCAATCTTTGTGTCATTTTCTTGCGATTATGATCACTATGATTCACCACCATCACTTGCCTCTATTAATTATGTCTTACTCTTGCCCTATATCTCCATCCCTTCCTCTCAAACTGTTATCATTCTTTCTGGTCTATGTATAAACAATGTCAACTTTCCTTCTTCTTTAATGTTATAATGTCCTCTCAACTCTGTATTTTTCTCTAACAAGTGAAATTCTTCTCACTTGTTCTTCTCACTACTTCTCAAAAGTAGCTTTTGCCACTATTTCTCTCTTGTAAGACTCTAATTTGTTGTTAAAGTCAGTGGTAATTTGTAGCCAATATATTACTTCCTTTCTTTATCATTTGGCATTATTGACTTTTCTCTGATTCCTAAAAAGCAACTCTCCTTCCCTTGTAGTGAGACTTTTCCAGGTACCTATCTATTGAAGGTGGTGCCCCCAGGCTTTAATCTTATTCTCTCATACTCATGGGTACCTGGATCACTCCAAACTCTATTTGATGACATTAGACAAACTTTACTTCTGAGTTCTAGATATATAACAAGTTCATTTTGGATGTGCAGTGTCATCTCTATTCTCTCTTCCCAATTGGTCCCTTCCTATTCTTATATTTCCCTGTCTTAGGGAAAGGTCCTCTTTGCCCTGAGTAAGAGAGGGTTGAGCAGACAATATGTAATGCCTACATGAAAGAAATTAGGTTTTTGTTTTTGTTTGCTTTTAGAGTTCTATATTTCTATGACCATTAAAGGCTAACTAGTTTTGTATTTAAATGATTAAAATGATCAAAAAAGCAAACAAAAATAAAAACCACATTTATCTCAGTAATGGACTTTGTTACAAATAATAGCATTTATTGTTAATATCAGCAAATATAATAAAACTGATGATACTGTAGGGGAAGATAAATTTTTCCTTTACCCTTCTGAGTTCTTAGCTGAGACCCCTAGAGTAAAAGCCAGATTAACAAGAGAAAAACAAACAGAAGTCTACTAACATGTGTACCTCATGTATATATGACAGATATCTGGGGGGAAAAATGAGTAACTCTCTGAGGTGGCTTAGAATTCAGGTTTAAATGCCACCTTAATAGGGAAAGGGGTGGGAGACCTCTTGGGAGAGTAATTAATTTTTAGGAAAGATGAGTAGGCCCTTAGAATAGATGGGAGGTATGATAGTTAGTGACAAAGTTGGTCTGCAAGTGGTGTCCACTTCTCATCTCTTCTCCTGTGATAAAAGTCAGTCTTCCCTGGATGTTAAAACTGGGGGAGGGAATTTATGACAGCTGAATTACTTTTGGAGGATCTATTTATAGACAGACAAGGGGCATTCAGAGGAAGCTTCTCCGTTTATTGTTTTTCAAGTGCCTACAGGTCAAAATAATCAATATGACAAAGTGGTATACTTTGGGGTTGGCATATTCTGCTATTCTTCAATATCTAGATTTGCTTAATTCTCTGGAGAATATACACAAATATTAAATTAACATTGGCACCCTAGTGTAAGAACAAATTTCAAAAGACAGATATGATATTATTATCTTATTTTTAAATTCATCCATTTATTTTCTAGCTTCTCACAACAGTGCTTTGTGGAAAAGAATCAACCACATATCTCTGTAGTTGATTTTAATCGTTAGTAAAATGTCATCAAACAATAACTGTCACTTAAAGAAGATAATATATGGTAAAATTAAAATGAAATTGTGCATTCAAGTGGAAATCAACATAAAGTAGATCCAACCTTTAGGACAGCTGATAAATTTCTTCATATATAAAATAGGATCAGATAGAATAATATAACAAATTTCCAGAATCTTTAAAAAGGAAGATGAAAATTTTTTTTTTCAAAATATATCCATGTTTGAGACCCTGAATGTCAAGTGCAAATAAAAATTTTGTGTTATTAGTCTCCTAACAGCTCTAAACAAAATAGGAATAATGATAGTGGTATTACTAAAAAATGAATTAAGATAGAAAATTTTAAAATCATGGATAATAAGTAATCTATTAGTGCTTATAAAGTTTGAAATTAATTTTAAAAAAATCATAAGGAAAGTGCAAATGAATGCTTTATAAATCCATAGAAAAATAAAGAAATAATTTACACCAAAATAGATTGGAAGGTTTAAGGGATATTATTATATTCTACCTATTGAGAATTTAAAATAAGCCACATTAAAATATTATGCATAGATAACACATAATGGTCTGTTTGAAAAGAAGTAGCTGTTGGCTTCTAAAGGTCTATGCTCCCTCATGAGTTACTGGCTAGCTAGCTGTGGATTAGAATGATCAATTCTACCAGGACAAGGAGAAGGCCTTGGGCAACCACTCACCTTATACTGTAAAACCTTTCTTATAAAATTAAACACAGAATGAGTTGCATTGAACTCTGCTCACTTTTGCTTTGTTTCTTTTATTTTATCTATTTGAAACTCAAGAAGCAATGCTATATGAAAGCATTAAGGTTGATTTCATTTGTGATTTGAAGAATATCCATATTACAGATTATTAAATTAATGGCAATCTAACCTTGAAAGCACCTCTATCTGCTGAAAGAGCAACACTTCATCACCTGTTTTGATTCATTAATGTATCATTTAACTTGGTATGACACATGTTCAGCAGTTATAATTACATTATGGTCTTCCTATTACATCAGCTCTGCTCCAAGTTTCTGTCACCACAAGTCCAATTTTCAACATAGAGCAATCCACTGCACTCTTTCCTTATTAGTGTCATCTTTAATGTAGCAGAGAGGCTGAACCATTACTTGGCACTGAGAGTTTAACAGCAATTAACCCCTGCTCTATCCCCAGGGAGAAGTACATCAGCAACTTGCCAAAACACTGTAAACAAGCTGGCCAAGATCAATGTGCAACCATGCTGGCTGCAGAGCACCCAGTGTATTAATTTAGGATTGATACATGGGAAAAAGAGGAGAAAATGGTCTGCATGAAATTAACCTAAGTCACTCCCCTACCTTAAATTGGAAATATTTCTTCCGAAAGATAGATATAGGATAAAAAAAAAAAGAAAAGAAAAGAAAGCAAAGAACATCCTGCTTACTTACAGTTAGCAAATACACTGCTTGTTTATTCAGCTTTATTGCCATAAGAAAATAATTACTGAATTGATTACTTCACAAGATGGTCTTTTGAAAATGGAAAAATGAAATGCATAAAGAATGTATTCACGTAATGTAAAGGTCAAATTCAAGGAGCAAATGACAAAACAAACTCAAATTTTGAGATATTCCTTAGTTGTTCTAGCATATAACTTACTGGAGTCACACGTGGGGAGTCACACGTGGATCATCTGTAAATTTCAACATTAGGAAATTCTTGGCTTGGTGAAGTAAGTAGTTCTGAGAGTCGATGGTACAAACTCTCATCGAGTGCAGAGCGAGACCCTGGGGCGGAATGCGTGGTATGACATTTTCTAGACTCATTCTGCAATAATTTGTAACTGCAGAAAGCAGGAGTATAAAGCTGAATACTTTCCCGCTGCAGTCTCCTGAAAGTGGGAGGAGCATTCTGTTGAGAGGGTGTCTGCTGGAAGTATAAGGAATGTGAAGATATCCAAAGGGCTCCTCTAGACCCAGACCAAAGATTTAGCTGTGACTTTGTTATAGTGCATCGAAAAAAAATAAAAGGTCATACTCTAAAATGTCCAGTTATTTTCCTGTTGTTACTTAGTCACATTCATTTGCTTCTACTATGTATTTTAACATTTCCATATCAAGATTGGCACCATACATCACCACTCTCGATATAATAACAACTGAACCTCATACTAAATGGTAGCCTGAGCTTTATCTTGGACTGAAACAATAAGCTCTTGTAGATATAAAAATTTCCTTTGTATGCAAAACTAATTTATTAGTTTATCTGCATTGCTTTCCTCTCCATATTTCTTTGCAGAGATGACAGTCTTTTGTGTAATTGTCTTACTGCTGTTCTTTGTTTATCTAAATAGTCAACTTTCTCTAGACTTGGGAAGCCCTGGCTTTCTAACACATTTGAGGAACAGATGACAGTATAGATGATTTAATTTGGGGGCTATTTTCTTATTATTTATTTTATCTGAAATCACAATTTCCTTCAGAATATGGATCTATGAGAGATGATGACTGATGGAAATTAGTTCACAGTGTGGCAAAAACTGGTTTTATATTGCCAGAAAACATATTTTTACTCTAAATTATTAGCAAATGATACATACAGAAATGTAGGTAGTTTCCTTCCCAAACTGATTAAATCATGGCTTCTATACATACTAGTTTTAAAACAAACATTCAACTCTGCCTTATTACTCAATTACGTTTGGCACACATGACTACTCCTTCCCTGAAGTACTGTCTTCACTTGGCCTTGAGAATATCACGCTTCTAGATTTCCTTTTATGTTGTTGTGTTCTCTTAGACTCCTTCACTGGATTTTCCACCTCTTTCCTTCCCTCTATCTGAATGACCCCGGGGGTTAGTCCTGTGGAATTCATTCCACAGTCTCTGCCCAGTGATTTCACCTAGTTATCACCTCCTAAATGTCACACCAAAGACTGATAACTCATAAAGTTCTTTATCCAATTCCAACTCTTTCCTTGAGATCCACATTTGCATATTCAGCCCCTTATGCTCCTTCACCAGGAGATGGATGTGTTATATCTATCTCAAGCTTAACAGGACTAAAGCAGAACTTATGAATCTTCTATAGAGCAAAAACTTAGAGATCATTCTATTTTCCTTTTTTATCCTTAGACCTCACCAAAAATGTAGCAGTAATTCCTATCAACTGTGGTAGTAATATATATCCCGACTCTAACCATTTCTCATTATCTCTACCACATATACCCTTTTATAAGTCCCATAATTTCTTTTCTGGAATATAGGAATATTAATTGGTCTTCCTTCTTGCATTTTCATCCTGCTAAATTCTATCTCCATATAGCAACTGGAATAAATACAATTGTATCACTCTCTTCCTTAAAATTTTTCAATTGTTTCCTATTACATTTAGAATAAAGAATGAATAAATGGATAGATAAGCAAATGAATGAATGAAAGAATGAATAAATAAATTTCAAATTCTTCTCCAAAATTATGAGCTTCTATATGATTTGTCCTTGCTGTCTCTTTAACTTTTTCTCCCACTTTATCTCTGTCCAGATAAGAAATACTTCAACTCCTACTATTCCTTTAGTTGTTCACCAATTTTCAGTCATGGTGAATTAATTTTTCCTAAATATATTTTGCTCTTCCCTCTCACCTTGGGGCTTTTACATTTTCTTCCTTTTTATTGTTGTTGTTGTTGTTTTTTAATTTCTTTCCTATATGGAATCCTTTCATCCAAGTAAAATCTTGTCATGTCTCTTTCTTTCATATGATTTACTTCTGTTTCGCACATGGGCCTGTGGCAATATCACATATATACAAAGCTCTTTCTGATCATCCATCTATTATGTTTTACGCTTTCTCCGTTTCTCTGTCTCTGTCTACATATATATAAATTCATATTTAGATATTAAATATTTATCTTCCTGTCAATGTTATGTTAACTCTAGGAACTCATACACTGTTTCACTTTCTTTATAACACCGTATGTTCCTATTATCTATTATTACATGTTTTAAAATCACAACACCTGAAATCAAATTAGTTATTTCATCTGTCTCTCCCTTTGGCCTTTGAATTTTGTATTGGTGCCTATGAAATCACCCAGAAGATAATTAATACTCAATAAATACTTTTCAATAAATGGTTAACTAAACTAATTTTGAATATAAATAATGTAGATAGTTCCTACCACAGAAATAGAAGTATATTGTTTCTATCCTAGAGCGAACACAAATGGTCTTATAACTTGAAATAGATACAAAAGTCTTCAAACTCCAAAGGTATCCAAAGGGAGGGCGGGATATGCTTCCTCCAACTAGAGTGACTATTACCATTTTGTTCAAAAGTATGATTTGGAAGTTGTTGAAAATTCTTGAACAAAAAGCTATATAGCTTGGAAAAAATTAAATGAAATTACCATACTTTACAGAGAAATGTGAACATACATACTTAAAGAGATAATGATCTAAGTTTGAATTTATCTTAAAGTTTGGTGTCATTCAATAGCTATTTTTAATATAACTTGTAAGTATATTAGGGATTTAAAAGCTATACACCTATTGAAAATGTCTGTTTTTAAAGTAATTATCATTTGAAAAGTTTTGTTACCAAATTAGGTTATCAATACAAAATTATATCAATATCCCCCTTTCTCAAGATGTAGCATTATGATTTTACAATAGAACAATTGCCTTAAAGCAAACTTGATATTCTGAGTTCACCTCAACTCATCAGTTTAAGATACTGCAACACTAAACAGCACCTCATATAGTCACTTCTAATTGGTATAAACTCTGAGATTGTCTTGGTAAATCACCATATATTTTTAGTAAATTCAAATCCTAGTGGGCCTCCCAAGACAGTAGGTAAAAGGCCTTAGGGACGCACTTATCTTATATTCCAAGTATGGCTAATAGACCCTAAGTGGGCTTAGGGGTGAAGAAAGGGTAACCACAGTCAGGTTTTTCCAACCATTGGTAGGCAGAGAATGAAGCAGAGCTTTACCTCCGCATACTGCTTTTCTCTCTGCCCCTTCCAGACAGTTTATTCAACAATTTGTTGTTTTGTTGTTATTGAGCATTTGCTATATGCCATGTACTGTTCTAGAAATTGAAGATACACAGGGTACAAAAAATAAAGCTGGCTTCAGAAATCTTATACTAAGTAGGAGGAAATTGACAATAAAAAATAAATGCATAAAATATATAGTATGTTAGATGAGGATAAATACCATGGAGAAAAACAAAGCAAGGGAGAAATACAGGAAATTTTGGGAGGGAATAATTATTTTAAATGCCTTGGTCAGTGAAAGCTATATTAAAAAAGAGAGAGATTTGAACAAGGAATTCAACCATTCAGTTAATAGGTGTCAGAAACTTGGCTGAGCTGGAGAGAGCTGAACTGCCAGGTGTTGGAAGAGCAGATTAAATCAAGAAGCCAATAATGAAAGGAACAATCAAGTCTTTAGTCACTTATTACACTAGTATAAGCAAGAGGTAAAAACCAGAGAAAACTTCAACTCCCCTGTTTCATTTTCCTCATGGGATGGCACACTGACTGAATGCCAGGTAGGTTGATACAGATGTGGGAGTCCTCTTACTGTTGAGGGAGTCCTCCCAAAAAGGCCCCTGCAGTTTTATGGACCTGAAAGCTGGGACAAGGGAGATGGAGTCTAGGAGTGAAAAAGCACTGAGCACTGATCCAAAGTTGAAAAAGTGTCTTCATGGTTCCTCTTCCCCCAGTAAGGAGTGAACTGAAGACCTTGACCTGAAGACCCAAGAGAAAGATACCTGGGAATGAAGATGCCTGGGCGAGGGTAGCAAATCTGTGTAGGAGGATGGCTGACCAGAGGGGCCTGAGTCCCTGACTGCACCTCCCTCCACGGTCTGTGAGCACTGGCCATTCACCAAGGCTGGTGTGGGGAGGGCAGCTCTCCCCATGAGGCCTGCCAGCTGGAAGCCTTTATAATTGCTGTGGCCAGGCCTGAAAAATCACATACAGGTTTTTTGGCAGGAGCTTGACTCCTCAGTGGGAGGGAGGGGCATTAGAAAGTGAGGAAAAAGCAGGTGAGAAATCCCTGAGAGGAAAGCAAGGCTAGACTCTTAGAAAAACAGTGAGGAGGTAAGAAGAGCTATTTAAAAGCAAGCTGTGGAGGGAGGAGGTTAGGGGATGTAGTCAGAAATGTGCCACCTTGGATCTAGCCTTAGAAACCCCTGAGAAAACTCAGGCTTTTACTGTGAGAGGCTTAGGGAATGATTGGATTATTTTGGTAAAAGGAACGCCATGATCTAACTTAATTGTTCTTTTGTTTTGTTTTTAAGAATTATTATGACTTCTAACTTTAGGACAGGAGAGGACACAAGCAAAGATACTAGCTAAAAAGCTAATGAAATGATTCAGGAAAATACATCATGGTACTTTAGGGTGCTACAGTAAAGGTAGCAAAAGTGATGGACTTCTTGATATATTTTGAAGATAGAACTGGAGAATTTGCTGATGGATCGGATGTGGGTATTGAGAAACAGAGGGAGTCAAGACTTGTGCCAAGATTTTTTAGCTTGGGCAACTAGAAATACTGAATTCCTAGTTACTGAAATGAGAAAGTTTGCTAGAAAGTAGGTAAATATGCGTGTAGTGGGAGATGATGTCTTGCGGGAAGGGGGGATCTGAATTGTAATTTTGATATCTATTGATATCCCACTGATTATCATGTGGCCTAATGACTTAATGACTATAAGAGATCTAAGAATGCAGGAAAATGATACAGGCCAAAGATCTAAATTTAGGAATTTTCAGCATATAATTGGGATTCAGTGCAACAAGATGAATGAGGTCACGGAGTGTGTGAGTGTAGAGAGTGAACAGGTCCAAAGATTCAAACCTAGGGCACACCAGTGTGAAGAGGTCCTGGAGATAAGTAGTCACAAGCAAAGGAGATTGATAAGGGAACAGAACACTAAGTAGGGTGGAAGAATTTCGGAAGGGTGGTGTGGTATCTTAAATGCCAGTGAAGACAACGTTGCAGAGAAATGAAGATCAGTTCTGTCACCTGCTGCTGAGAGGTCAGTATTAACTGCCCTTGACAAGAGCATTTTGTGTTAGGAGGAAAGCTTTATTGGCGTATACTCATTAGTGCATTGGAAGAGAAGAACTGGAATTTAGAACACTTATTCAAGGGGCTTTGCTGTTAATATAAATAAATGAAAATGAATAATAGAAAGGGGTGGGTCTTTTATCTCTTTTAAATATTTCTTGTAATGGGAGAAATTACAGTCCATTTGTATGCCGGTGGGGATGATTAACTAGATAATAAAAAATTGATAATTCAAAAAAATGAAGGTAGATTTCCTGGAGCAATGTTCTTGAACAGGTGAAGGAGATGGATCCAGAGCACAAGAGAAGGGGCTGTCCCTAGACTGGAGCATGTATTGTTCATCCAAACGGATAGGAGATAAGTCAAATATGAAAGCAGAGATGCAAATGGGTGATGGTGGAAATCAGCTGATTGCTGATTGGGTCTGTTTTCTGAGTGGCATAGAAAGTAAGGTTATCACTGCAAGTGAATAAGGAAAAGAAGGCATTGCAGGTTTGAGAAAAGAAAAGGAAATTTGTAGAAGTCATTCCTGACTATTAATTGGACAAATAAAATGTAATAGAAATGCCAGTTAACACTAAAGGCCTGCCAAAATTTAACGGTAATGAATGTTAAGTGAAATAAGCCAAAATGGTTGTGCTTTTTCTCTAGCTGTGATCAGCTGGATGGCTGCAGATAAGGGATAAGCCAAGAGTTGCATTTAAATAGGGCTAAAGATTTGCTACATCAGTAGATGAAATAAGAATATTTTTGGTGATCCGCTCCCTCCTCTACTTTCTTTTTTCTTCTTCATTCCCAAAATTCTCTAGATAATTAAAAGTTTAATGTCTTTCAAATAATTGGGCTTAGAAAAAGCAGATCAACTTCCTAATATATGAGTTCAGATTACCCGACCTATTTAAAGCAATAGCAGGGAAGAAAACTCCTTTTCTTTGAAGAGATCTTAATATTATCTAACTTAAAACATAATAACAAGAAATGTTAAATAGCCTTCTCTTAAGACTCATGCTTAGATACTAAGCCTCCTCCTAATTCCCCACCTGGACCCACAATTCAAATATCTATCACTGTAATTATCATTAGTCAAACATTTCTGAGGTGGAGAAAAATGTATCATTAAATTTTGGTTTTACACACACACAATTAAGTTGGCAGTGAATTAAAGCTCTGCCCAGTTTTTTTAGCTATCTCTAAGTCAAAAGCCATAGCTGCCAAGAGCCGCTGTGATGCCAAGTTAATTACCTTATAATGAGAACTTGAAGTTGGACCAACTTTGTTAGCATTGACCATTACTGACCCAGAAAGAAGCCAAAACCAGGGGAGGAGAAATGACAGAAGAAAATAAATGAAAACATGTTCTTTCTTCCCCAGCCCCCCACCTGCCTTTAATGGAAAATCATGTAAATACTAATTCTACTGAGTTTGGTCCATAAGACAAAAATAAAAACAATGTTTTTATAGAAAGATAGAGAAAGCATCCATTGTATTCAGTACTTCTTGGGCATGGTATTCAGGTAAAGGCACATCTTTCGAGTACCTTAGGCTCTGTTTTGAGCCAAAGTCAAGGCCAGTTCCCATCAGGCTAATAAGTCACTCCTAGACTTTCCCTTCTGGTAACCTAACAGAACTGGCTTATGTGTCCAGGTTAGGTGAGCCCATCTTTCCTATTGTAAGAAGAGATAAGAGAAGAAAAAGCTTAAATTACCATCAAGTTGACTTGAATTAACACTAGTACCTATGTCCTTCAGCTTCAATTTCAAATCTTAAGCACAGAGTATATATGCACATGTGTATTTATAATAATTTTCTTAGAGATGAAACAAAAATAGGACAGTATTTCCTAGCTAAAATGTCCTTGAACACTCAGAAGAAATAAGGGAAAGACTTTTATTTCAGCTGAACAAAGATAGAATGCTATACCATAGTCAAAAGACTCAGCCTTTAATAATTGAAGGTTTGGGCCCCTGTTAGTAGAAAAGAATTTTTTAAAAAATCCTAAAAATGAATTATTGACATGAGAAAACACATTATACTTTTTAAATAAAAATCTTATTTCTAATTGAAAATTGGCACTTTGCCACTAACTAAACTTGACTTCAAAAGCGACAGCTGGGAAAGCATCTTTTTAGTTCTTAATTACTATAGTACGTAAACCAACTTTTTTTTTCTCTTCATAAGGCACTTATTTAGCTGAGGATGAGATCAAAGTACAAGATGTGGGAAAAGAAATTATGACCTAGTCCATAAATATGAAATATATTAAAGTTCCACAAAGAGCCTCAGGAATACTTACACCAGACTTTTTTCATTATATAAAGTCAGATTGTTGAGAGCATGCTGAGCAATTAGAGTAAGGTTGGGGACACCGTTTGCTCAAACATATCTTTTCTTCTAAAAGGCTCTTACAAAATTGGAGAGGAAAATGAGGTAATATGAGCTCAGTTTTCCTCTGACTACTATGATCCATTGAGCATGGGGGAGAGGAAAGAAACCGGGAGAAGACTTCATCTCACTTCTCTAGTGTTTGGCATTGGGATTGCCTCTTATTCTTTTTAACTTGGTTGATTTTATCATTAGTCTCAACTCTGATGGTTCCCTCTATAACTCTCAGGGATCTTCATCAGAAGCAACACACGGCTTTGAGTTATTATTTGTCCAACAATGGGAATTGGGTTGCTAACCAAGAAAGGGTAAAAGGAATGTTGTTCATTTGTAAAAAGTTAAAGAGGGCTATTCTTTGATGCTTTGTATGTTTGCAACAGCTCAATGTTCACAAAGAAACTGGAAAAAATATACATATATATATATATATGTACACATAGTTTTTATTCCACCTGGCCCAACATAAGGCACTTTTTCAAATATTAAAGCATTAATAAGAACTTACTTCAAGTTAAATAAAACCATATTTTAAACGTTATATTTTATTTTTATTTTTAATTTGATTTTATTATGTTATGTTAATCACCATACATTACATCATTAGTTTTTGATGTAGTGTACCATGATTCATTGTTTGCGTATAACACCCACTGCTCCATTCAATACGTGCCCTCTTTAATACCCATCACCAAGCTAACCCATCCCACCACCCCTGTCCCCTCTAGAACCCTCAGTTGGTTTCTCAAAGTCCATAGTCTCTCATGGTTCATCTCCCCCTCCGATTCCCCCCCCCCCCCCTTTTTCCCCTCCCCCCTCTCTTCTTTTTTTTTTTTTTAACATGTAATGTATTATTTGTTTCAGAGGTACAGGTCTGTGATTCAACAGCCTTACACAATTCACAGCACTCACCATAGCACACACCCTCCCGAATGTCTATCACCTAGCTACCCCATCCCTCCCACCCCCCACCACTCCAGCAACCCTCAGTTTGTTTCCTGAGATTAAGCATTCCTCATATCAGTGAGATCATTACATTTTAAATCATGAATAATTTCTTAGATGGTAGTACTTTTTCTCTTATGAATAACCTTGACAGTGGATCTAACATAAAGAGAAGAAACACTATGGAATATTCGAATGTGAAGACATACTAATGAAAGCATTTGGAATACAAATCTCCAGCATGCTGATAGCATTTTGAGAGGAATCCTCCTGAAATGTTGGTGCAGGAAGCTGGAAGTGACACTGTACAGAGGGTAAGAAATGGGGTGGAGAAAAAAAAAAAAGGCCTCCATTTTTTTTTTTTTAAGACAAGGTACCAGTATAGCCTGGCACAACCAAACTAGCCCCCACTAACTTCTGATGTAGCTGTAAGTCCTTATACTTGAAGTCCTTATCCGTGAAAAATGCTTACCTGTGAGGAAGGGGTGCTGTACTATTGAGGCTTCCCTAGGATCTCAGTCATCTTAAGATGAGTCCAATATGAAGATAACAGGCTTTGGAAATATGGGAGAGGGGAAGTGTTACAACAATGGTGAAAGTTTATTGTAAGTACGAATGTGGCTCTGTTTTTTAATTTTCACAGAAAACACGGAGAAAGGGGAAATACTGATTCTTATATAAATGTATTAACAAGGGTCAATATGAAGAAACAAAAATAATTTAGGCTAACATATCCATTCACATAAAAAAAAGGTAAAGGCATGCAATATAGTATGTTTGCCATAATTCCTATATAACTTGGGCAAGTTGCATTATGTCTCAGTGACAGCATCTTTAGAACTGGGAATTTGAATTAAGTGATAGCTATAGACACTTTCTATTCATTTCCTACATCTGTACTTCTCTTCATCTGGATGATATTATCTTTCCAGTCCAATGTGAAATTGGGTGAACCCCAAGAAACAAACTCTTTTCAGATGATATCGATAAAACTTGTAGAAAGACATATTTTTACTAAATAACTTTTTATAGACTCCAACGTCCCTTTGAATCATCTAGTTAGAAGTAACATAACCAGTAATCTCTGATTTTGTGTTTTTGTTTGTTTTTACTTGACATTTGGTACCTATTGATCTGGTAACGGATTTATTTATAAAGAAGCATGGTAAAATATGGGGAGAGAAACGAAACTGACTCTGGATCCAGAGAAAATTCTATTTGAACTAGGAAATTCTATCTGAATTTGAATTTCTCAGCTGCCTCTCACTAGCCAAATGGCTTTAGACAAATAACTTCATCTGTATCTATTTCAGGTTCCTCATCTAAACATTAGAATTAAGAATAACATCACAGGGCGCCTGGGTGGCTCAGTTGGTTAAGCGACTGCCTTCGGCTCAGGTCATGATCCTGGAGTCCCGCGATCGAGTCCCACATCGGGCTCCCTGCTCAGCAGGGAGTCTGCTTCTCCCTCTGACCCTCTTCCCTCTCGTGCTCTCTATCTCTCATTCTCTCTCTCTCTCTCAAATAAATAAATGAAATCTTAAGAATAAAAAGAATAACATCACAGAGTTACTGAGATGTTAAATTACATACATGGAAATGGCTTAACACATAATAGTTAAGGCTCATTTTATGCCATTTCCCCAACCTTTATAAACATAAATAAGGTTATATATGTTGTCAACAAAATTCGCGGCAACTCATGATATTTGTGGACAATAAGAGTACCTCAGGATCAAATGCACTGCATATTTTAAATTCTCCCATCTCATTCTCTACTCTCCTACCGCAAGCAGGCTAACTAGTCATTCAGTGATAGGTACTAAGGGCTCATTGTAGAGTGTCCCTTCAAGAAAACTAATTGGTATGAGTGCAGAAAATCAGAAACACAAACCAAAAGAAATTTAAAAAAATGAATAAATAAAAACTTGATTAGATATTCATATATCGGATAATTTAAATGTGATTTTTTTTTCTTATCTGAGAGCCAGAACTATTCAATTCTAGAGAATTCTGCTTAATAATCATTCAAATGATTGTTAATCCAAACAGGGATGATCCAGGGGCTTATGTATTAAGTCGGCATTATAAACCAAGAAGATATTCTGGATAAGACCCTCCTTGAGGAATTGCTTTGTACTACCTACAGGTACCTGTTAAGTGTTTCTGCAAAACAGTGCTTAAATATTAGCATTTTTTCACTTGAGGGAAAATGAACACAATGGTGGGAGAGAAGCCTTTGGAAGATTCTGGTGATTGTTTTTCAAACTGTTTACACCCTGCAAAACTGAATCACAATGCTTCCTGATTTTTGAGCAAATATATAACATATACCTTTTCCCAAGTATGTCAGGTGAGTAGGTAAATATGTAAGACTATGATGATGAGCCTTTGTATCCCTAACCCATTCTTCCCCCAGGTTAACTTGCTAGGTTAATTCATCCCTAGGTACTCATTCTTAGACTTCCTTTAATTGGCAATTGAGAGGTATTTCAGCAGACAGACGTGCTGCAGATACCCTAAAGACAACAGAAGGGGAGAAGTTAACAAGGGGTTCTGAGGCACTGCGACAAGGGTGACAAGGTTTGTTAAGCACGAATAAAGGGGATGAGCATTGCAGGAGGTATTATGGATTGGCAGCCTTTTCAGAAAGGTCAGCAGCTTCCTTTTATAATTGCTTCCATTCATTTCAGTACAGTTTGCTAGAACACTCTAAAGCCAGAAGCTGTCTAAAGGTGGGCTCGTAACTTCCCTTTCCTTCACAGTATCTCTTTCATTCAAAATAACTTTTCCTTTAGCAATGCTTAAAAAATCACATGCAAGAAAATCTTATTTTAAAAACCTGGGTTACGATTCTCATAAATCTCTAGTAAATTTTGTATTATTTACTTAGGAAAAATAGGAGAAGACTTTGGCCTACAGAGAAAATCCCACTTTTATTGTAAAAACATTTGTAAGCACCTAAAAACTTTCAGTGCAGCAGCCCAGATACCTTGGCTTCTGGAACATAACAGTGATCACATATTAGAGATTAAGAATTCAAAAATTTAGGTAATTCCCTGATGCTTTTCCTTTTCAGATTCATCTTGAGCCTCCTGTTTTTTTTTCTTATTTATGAAACTTGATCCAACTTAAGTTAACCTGTTTGTGCTACTGAGAACAATTTCTAATACACACATTCTTAAACGTTCGAGTATATTTGAGATGTTTTTTGAATATGTGTATTTCTAGTCTCATCATCCCAAACTCAACTCAGTGGTTCTGGAAGGTGCCCCCAACTCTGCATTTATACAAGCATGTTGTCCTCCAGGTAATCTTGATGCAGAAATTTCCTAGACAATTAGAGAAACGATGCATAAAACCACAGATAGCAGGAAAAGTATCAGTTTGAAAGGAACAGCATTGTTTATTAGTCTTTTGTAAATCTCTCAGGGTAATGATATATAGGTGTTATGTATTCTTTTATTTCATTTTTGGTAAATTTCTTCTAAGTCCTTGTGGTACAAATTAGATAATTCTCCTAGTGTCCTGTACAATCTACTGTGGCAACTGAGACCCTGTCACGGGTGCTTAAAGGATAAAAAATAAGAACAATAAATGTATAGTTTCAGACAAAATACATTTTAACAAAAACAGACTTATCTGAAAAATAAAACCGTTCTATTTTCCTTAGTATTTCTTTAAAAATTAGAAAACTGTTAGCAGGTAAGGCTTTTACAAATCATATGTTCATGAGAACTTCTGAGAAGTATACACTTTGCTTGTTAATATTTTTTTTTTTTACAATTTGGGTTCTATATCCCACCCCACTCCTTCCTATTGTTACTGCTATATACAGATATCTCCTTTGTAGGAATTTCATAATTTGTGTATTCTTATTTGAATGGAAATTGCTGAGGTTCACCCTCCCACAGCAAACTTCCATAAGCTGTTAGTTTTGTTGGAGCAAGCAAGGCAGACTCTTCCCTTTTCCACTACTTTCCTTCCCCTTTCCACCCACTTCCCTTTTCCACTACTTTCCTTCCCCTTTCCACCCACTTCCCTTTTCCACTCAGATATAGCCAGAAGTTGGACATGTGACTGGATCTCAGTCAATCAGAAACCCTTAAAAGTGGGATCTTGTGCTAGTGGCAGAGGGAACACTTGGAGGTCAGATTTCCAGCAGCAGCCTGGATGGCTTGCAAACCATATGGTTTCTGATGCATGCCCTTTACGTGATTCCCGCCGTTCACTGGCCAGAGCTCTTTTGGCTTCTGCCAATTTCCAGCCTTGGTTTCTCAGCTTTCTGCTGATTTTCTGAATCCAAATTTGCTTGTGATGATTCCCTTATTGCTTGAAAGTACTGTTTTTTCCCCTGTTGCTTTTAACCAAAAACCCTGAATAAAACACTTTGTTTTACTGATTTATTTTTTATTAACAAAGGCATGTCTGGTAATGAACACATATAGATTTGTGTACAATTCAGAGATTATTCATGATCATATCAGTGATACATTGTGAGGGCATGAGGGATTAAACTCAACATTACACAGGAAATTTGAAAGGAAGAAGTCGGGAACATATAAAAATAATTCAGTATGAATTTCAGAACATACAGCTATACCAGGGAAACATCCTCCACCGATTTTGGTTGATACGAGTTTCTGGTTAATCATATTTTTAAAAAGTTGTTAAAAATTAAGCAAAGTGAGAACCCATAAGTTACCTGGAGCTCAATGCGCAGATGCTAGTGAATCAAACTTGAGAATGACTTGCTAAAACCAAACTTTAAGAGGGCATGAAAAGTTGTCTTAGGTATGCAAAAACAAGAATTGAGAAGAGTAAAGGCATTTCTCAAGTGAAGAAACTGATAGACATGTCCATGTGTACATAATATTTTTTAAATGTCACTCATCAGGTATTGAGAGCTTTAGAGAGGAAAACTGAAATCCAAATGAACATTAGAGAAACAAAAAATTTCAGCTCCAGCTAATATGCTTCCATTTACTTAACACATTCATCAAGGTGACGCAGTGCATCCATCTAGCACTGGTGGGATACCTAGTTAAAGTAGCCAAGTTATTATTTACTTATTATGACTGAATAAATAGAGACCCCCATTCGAAAATCTTCATTTGATAATGGTTAATCTCACTTCCTAAGAAACTTTTAACTTCACAGTATACCATCAGCCCATCAGTGAGACTCCTTGGCAATCTTATAATGGTAAATATTGGAAAAACGATCATCATGGCAGTTAAATACTGTTCCATCACAGTAAACTGAGGACACTTCAGTAGATACAGTAAGGAAAGGTAATTGAACACAAAGCACTGAATTTAATTTCTAGCCTGTTAGCTCCCATCTAACTGATTTTAAAGTCTCTTTAAAGTTACATACATATCTGTGTCCCTTGGCCTGTCTCTTGATCTCTTTTGAGAGAAAGGAGACTTGTAAGTGAATGTACTCAATACAGTATGTGGAATACATGCGTGAATAAATAAATCTGTGAAATATGAAGAAAAATAATTACCTCCTTGAATACAGTAGTCATCAGTGCATTCACAATATATTTCTGAGCATGCTCCTTTCTAGGCAATTGGTAGAGTTTTATTTCCCCACTCCCTTTGAGGTTAGATGTGACCATGTGACTTGCCTTAGCCAATTAAATGTGAAATGTCAAATGATGGTCATTTCTGGATGGAAACTTTTAATGTCAGTGCACAATACACTATTTTTTAAAATTATTATTATTGCTGCGGAGATTGTAGAATAATATATTGAGATGAAGCTTCAGGCAACCCAAATTCCTGAATGCTATAATACAGAGCAAAACCTCTAGCTTATCCACAGTAAATATGTATAATGAGCAAGAAATAAGACTTGCAATTTTAGATATTGTTACTGTAGCATAATAGCTGGTCTCATTGGTACATAGGAGAACTCTGAGAGTTAAATAATAAAGGCGAAAATGCATGTTGGTAGTAAAGTTTTATATATATGCTATCTTTATTGTATTTCCATAATGACTACCTTAGCATTTGTGAATGTAAAGATATTTCATAATAACATTTACCCATATAATTTGGCAGAACTCACTCTGAAAGAAATCAAAAGGCAGGCTAAAAATAACTATTTTAATATATGACAAGCCTAATACTTCATTAAAAAATTCTGGGAACCCCTCTGTGAATCTGCTCCTGTTTTTCCTGGTATCCCTTAAATCATTTTGAGTAGAAATAAATGGAGTATCCCAGATCCAGTCTAATCAGTGGCTTACCCTTCTTATGCCCTTCGATGCTCTGTATGCACAATTCTGTACTATCTAAAGTCCAATGGAAAGTACCTATTCATGTATTCTTTATCTTTTCTCTACTATTCTATATTCTCTTAGTCAATTTTATTCCTCTCTACTTTTAACAAAAAACAAAACAAATTAAACATAAAATAACAACAATGAAACAAACCTGTGTGGTTGGAGAAAAAAGGACCAGAAAAGTCAGAAAAGTTTTGGGGAAAGGTAGTAATTATTAGATTCAGGATTCCATATGCAAATCACTGAGGTCAGGTCAACTGTTTCATTTCACTCTACTCATGTTACTGCAAATATTCTGATAAAAACTTTTATTAGTATCCCCTACTCCTAAAAATAATTAAGACAACTGTGATCTCTAACTATTCTAGCCAATTCAGTTTAAAGTGGAAAGATTGTACACATGAAATATTATTGGCTCCCATCAAGCAAACTGATGCACATTAAAATAAGGTGCAGTTTTCTGATTCTGTCCTAATGTCCGATCATCCATGGATCCAATGATCCGATCATCCATGGATCCAATGATCCGATCATCCATGGATCCAATGATCCATCCAGTGCCGTCCTCTAACAGTGATGGGGCCAGGACAGTTCTCATTCTTTACAAATTGTTTCTTCCTAAGATAAATTTTACCAAGAAAAAGGTGATATATAAATTCAAATTCCAATGCTGATGAGAATTATTTCATCATTAGCTAACAGTCAATATATTCTTCTTATAAATCATGGTAGAGGAATAAAGCTATATATTCTGGTGTTTGTATCCAGGGTTATCTCAGGAAAAAAAAAGAAATGTTAGGTAGGCAAGATGGTTTTTAAAGTCTTCTGTCCTGGTGTTTTTCTCATTCCCTACTTCAAAGGTAAGTTTTCCTACTCACCTCAAAATTACATTAGGATTTGTCCTTTTTCCCATTATCAAAACATACTCTTAAGAGTGGCACAAAAATTTTTCAAGAGTTTTGTAACAACTGGAGAATAGCTGTTCTTCATCATTCATTATTAACATTCTATGAACAATCACAGTTTAAAGTCGAAAATTCAAATTTTTATCTTGGATCACAGAAAGCAACAAATGGGTGGGTTGAGGGAACCATCTGAGAGTGAACAAAACTTTCATAGAAGTCTGAAATCATAGAGTGGATCTACAAGTTCTCATTTCTCCAATAGTTCCAAGTAGTTTCAACATTTGCAGGAAGAAAGGCAAAAAAAGAAGAAAAAAAAAGGCAAATGAAAGAAGGTGAGACTTTCTTCACTTAGAATTTTGTAGAGCAATTTCATTCAAATAAAATATACCAATTAAAGTATCATAACTATCCAGCAATCTAACCTGAAGCATGTTTCAGTAGGTTTTTCCATTATCCATTACATATTCTCTCCCTCCAAGTAAAAAGAGGCTACATATAATCTTCCCTATTCATGTGTCCTAGCATGCTGGATTCATTCTATAGAGATGCAAGTAACTGAGCTAAAAGGCAGACCACAGAAGAAGAGGGGAAAAAAGAAAGAAAAAAAATACAGAAATCTTTCCAAAATAGCACTTTCTTGTGCATATATTCCCTTAATATTATGAATGTTTGAGAAAGAAAATGTGTAAAATCTATTTTAATTATTTCAGTTGTGATTTAATTATTTTATCCTGTCACATACGTCTAAATTCAATGCTATGCTAAAATCAACCCCTTGTTGAATCTGTTTCTTTAAAGTGCTACTTTAAGCTACTTTTTGTTCACTCTAAATTTGAATGTGTGCAAAAAATAGATTACTTATGGCACTCACCCATTTAGATGTCAGAAGAAGTTCTATATGTCCACTAAATTAAAACATCCTAATCATCGGCTGTCAAGTCTTAGAGAATTTGGCACTGCCTCATATTTCTGTTTATGACAGCTCACAGAGGGCATGCTGTGAACTGCTTTTTTTTCCGCTTAGGACCCAAATAGGAGTGACAAATGCAGGAGTTTTAATATACCCAATACAAATATGTGGTATTAAGTATATATCTCGAGGTGAGGTCACTAAACTTATTTGCCAATGTTCAACGTTCTGAAAGAGGAGAATTAATGCTCTGGCATTGGTAAGACTCTAGATCTAGAAGTCAAAATATTGTTTTGCAAAGTACAAATGGCCCTTGGAAAGTGAAACTGCCTAAAGGTGGTGAGAGAATAATTGACTCCTACAAAGAAAAAAAAAAAAGGAGACTTAATCTCATTGAGAACATTGAAGAAATATAATAAATCTTTAGTGGACTAGGAAGGTAAAATTTCTAAACAAGAAAGAATTTTACTTGTTATTGGAGGGTTTTCTGGCAGATATATATAAAACTATTATAGAAAATAAATGGATTGAAAGAGATCTAGGAGGAAGACAGCCATTGCTTCTATTTCTTGCCATTGAACAACCAACGTTTCCTTACTTGGATGAACAACCAACTCTTCCTTACTCCCTTCCTTCCTTCTTACTTCCTTATTGGATTACTCCCAAAACTCCTTATAGAACTTTGTGATAGAGCAAGGAAAACAAAACTAAACTAAACTACAGACATGATCCTCGATTAGGAGTGATGTTAAAAATAACTGTGATAAACTGTGTACCCAAGCAAAATTATTAGAGATAGATGCACAGCTTTATCAGGCCACAGTGCCGTCATTATACGCAACTATCCATCTTCTCACAAGCTTCCTTGTGTCTCCAAGGAAATAATCTGTAACTTCAGGCAGTTAAGGAAAACATAATTTGGAGAATATCAAAACAATCCACATTGTCACATACTGTGCCTCTTGAATTGTGTGACTGGTGGTTCTTATAAGCAGCGATAGCGTCATGATGATACATGTGTGCCCCTTAAGCTGTCTGGTAAACTTGGAGCCTTTATGTAACATAAGAAAAGGCATTTTTAGAGATGATCTAAGCCCTCCAGTTCAAACAACACAGATTTTTTTTTTTTTGCATTGAAGACTGATATCCTTTTTGCAGTATAAATTCTGTAAAAATCATGGACTTCCCTGTAGTCGTAAAGATAGTAGTTCTCTTTCCTGCCACTAAGCCACTGAGAATACTGATCACTGAGTTTATTACAGTACTTACTGAAGTGTTATCTTTCAGTCAACTCTGTTATTCATGAGCTGAATACCTAGGTGGTGGATTGCCTCTGTTCCACCTTCTCTTCCCGTTTCCTCTACTACCTGCCTATTGGCTATTCACATGCTTGTTAGCATTTCTACCAGTAGGTGAGTAACAGAAGGAAGGGGAAATGAAATGGCAATCAGCCAATTTTATTACTTGTTAGCAGCCCTTATAAAGGTTTGGTAGAAGAAGAAAATTTAAAATAGTCTTTAAAATTAGGTTTGGGGGATTATCTATGGCTTTTATTTATTCATGTTCTTTCTCTTGTCTATTAAAATAATCTATGACTATTGCATTTTACAATTATCTTGGATAAAAATGTGTTTTTAGTGGAGATAGCTCCATTTCAATAATAAAGCTGTGTATAGTCTGTAAAACACATTGGGAGCTTTCATTATGGTGGTATAAGTACACATGTAAAATATTATGATTAAAACAGACTACTTAAATAATGTTGGTAGTATTTAATAATTGATATTTGCAACATGGAGAAAGAACCATCCAATGAAATATGCAATATTTAAAGTTTTCACCTGCAGGTTTTCATATTCTCTGGTTTCTAGTGCTTCATAAGCATTCAGATCACTATGATTTCCGGTTTATAATACACTAAGAAGTTTGAGCTTAAGGCACTAGTGATATCATGTCCCTTTTCCATAGAAAATTCAACATAGTGGTTACTTACAGATGGTGTAATACTATAATGCCAATATCATTTTTTTTTTGCATCATTATTTGCCCTGACCCTAAATTGGTAGCGTACCCTGCCTAGATGCTTTACAAAGTGCCAACACATAAAGCAGTTAAGATATTCCACTTTGGTGAAAAATAAACAACCTTACATAGCATTTTCTAAAGTTTGACAAGTGCCTTTTTTTTTTTTTGTCTAAGAATATAAATGTTCAGAGTTATTACCTTGGCTATCTCTCATCCTATATTTCTAGATCAATAATCATTAGTGTAATCTTTCTACAGGAGGAAAAAAATGACTCACTGTTTATATATAGCCTGAAATACTAATTCATATGAAAGTTTTAAGGGCTGTTATCTTAAATATTTCTTTTTTTAAAAGATTTTTATTTTTAAGTAATCTCTACACCCAACTCGGAGCTCAAATTTATAACCCTGAGACCAAGAGTCTCATGCTCTTCCAACCCAGCCAACCAGGTGACTCTTAAATATTTCTTAAGGAAGTCAATGTTTAGCCTACCTTCCTAGCAGAGAAGCATTGACTTCTTAAATGAGGTATGTTCTGAGGACAAGCTTTTGCCTCACTGCCTCATTTGAAGTGGCCTCGATACTGCTATTTTTCTCAATAATAATTATCACAGGACAGACACTATTCAGTAATAATTTGCTAAGTCTTTTTGAGTTTCTTCCCACCTGGTTGAGAGTATAGATTAAAATGAGGAATTCTTACCCATAGCAATGCGGGAATGAAAAACAAACTCAGAATAAACATAGCTGAAACTCCCCAGAAGAATTAATGGCATAAATAAATGAATAAATAAACAAATAAATATGATTATAGCTGTGTTTTAACATTAACCACAATGTCAGTAGAAGTTCAATCTTTAGTGATCATATAAACACATTCCTGTCTAAAAATTATTTCTGGGAGAGAGATGGGATGTAATGTATATGTAGGGCAGGCATACCAGGAAGAGAGAGAGGATAAAATGGATTCTCGTGAATGAAGAAAAATTTGTAAGGCCACAATGTTGATGGTTTTCAACCCATCAAAAGACTTGTTAAAAACAAGACAACAGGGCCAAAGTGGACTCCTTATTGCTAAGACCCACATCACCAAACCGAGATTTAATTACAGTTTTGGCCTCTCCCAGAAATCAAATCTTAAACCAGTCAGTCAGGAATCACCTCCTCAGGACTAGGGAGGTAATCTGCCTGATTGACTCCTCCCATCCCCTAAAGGAAAGTGACCTTGCCACAACCAATCCCCTTTTTGCTAGTATAATTCCCTTGTTCCCACTCCCTTCTGCCTGTAATAGTCTTCTGTTTTGTACAGCTCCTTAAAGCTCCTTTCTTTCAGCTAGATGGGATGCTGATTGGCTTCACAAATTGTTGAATAAAGCCAGTAATATCTTTATAATTTACTCAGCTGAATTTTATTTTTTAACAGACACCATGCAATATTTCTCCCAGTTTGGCAATGGCAGATGGTGTATGTATTGGAAAGAAAACTACACAGTATTTCTCTGAAATATACCTTAAAAGTAACACCATCCTGAAGCCCTACCAGTATCAACACCTGCAATTTTTATCATCACCCAGAGAAAATCCTGTCCTGGTCCTTAGCCCAATACAATGTATCTTATAGAAAACTGTTTAGCCTTCCCAGGCACTAATGTATTTTGGTGGAAATAAGTGGTTTTGGCAAGCTAAGTATCTGAGGGTCATAGTAAAACAGTAAATTGTGGTAGGCAAATTCTGTAATGCCAAGATTGGAGAATTGTTCCAATTGTCTGATCAAAGCACTCTTCCAGGACCCAGTTAATAAATCTCTGCCTACTCCCTTTTTTTCTTGTTAAATTGACATGCAGGAGTTTAAATACTTCACTCAGAAAGTGACATACCATGAGGAAGAATAAAGATCTTTCAATCCTGAATGTCTGCTAAAATGGAGCCTTCCCATGGACTGAGTAATGATGTCAAAAATGGATAACATAGGGGATTAAGTGTGGCTTCTTGGCAAAAGTGGCCACCACCGCTAAGGTGGTACCACCATGTCCATAGAAAGAAAAAAGATTTAAGATAACAATCACCATAATTATGTCCCAAAGAAGCTTCAGAATCAAACATGGATAGAACAATATTTTTAAACTTTCAGGAATGGTTTGGTCTCCACAAGTATCTTTTTTTGCTCAAATATTTGAGGATATTTTTCCAGATGCTTTCAATATTTTGAATAATCTAGTGACTCCAAGGATGGAATCATGGTAGAAGAATTTGAATGTGATTCCCCCACATCCCAACAAAATCGGGGTGTATTGTTGGTATTCTGGAGGACTACCTATCTTCTAGATTCTACTGTTCATCCATCTATCCCTTGGAGACTCTAGATCTTCCCTTGCTGGACTGCCCTGAGAAATGAGGTCAAGGCTAGATGGCTACAGAATTCTTAGGCTGAAGATTTGCAGAGGAAGGATGGCCTCTGCTTTCTTCTGCTCTTCTTGTTTCAGTGATGTTTACTATTCTGCAATTTTGTCTGTTCCACCTTGTAAGGAATATAAAACACAAAGTGCTTAAAGAAGAATGGTTACCTTATGTTGTACATGCTGAACTTCCAAAATTTTCCACCATAATGGAAAGTTTCTAAAAACTAGGGCATATCATGTATGGCTCATTACTATATTCCCAGAGACGACAGTGTCTGGCAAAAGTAACCTATTAAAAACAAATTGCATCCATGTTTACATGGGGGTATCAAAGAGCATTTGGTTTCCTCCAGGTATAACTCTATATCTCATGGCACAATTCCTGTTCTCTCAAATATATTGTAGGTGGTTTTGGTCAACATATGTTTCTTCAAAAAATCATCCAAGGTGTGAATATTGGCTGCTTAGGAAATTCCTTTATTTTTGATAGTATCTGTGCTGCTGAAGCGAGCACTCTTTATTTTTGATAAATATTCTTTTGTGTTAGATGTTTTTGTTCTAATGATATATGTTCCAGTTTTGTCAGAGTAAGACAAAATCTTATTAGAAATTAATTAAATTATAATTCCTGTATACCTGGAGTAACTTTCTTTCCCTAAAAAGATCATTATTATTGTTTTTATTGTTTGTTATTGTAAACATTCTTGACGCCCCCACCTAAACATGGATATGATCTTTTTAAAATAGACTACTTTTGGAAAATAGAAAAGAGAAAAGTAAATAAGAGTTGGATCATCTCCTTACCCCAAAAAGTGAATTGTGGGCTATCCTTGATTGTCATAGAATTCATGACTTTGCTAGATAAAATGTACCTGAATAACTTCAACTTTGTTTTCTCAAAGCCAATTGTTTACAATTGACTGAGTAGTGGATCTATCGTAGTCAAGGCCTCTCTGGAAATATTCATGATTACCTTTGGCTACAATGACTAACTGGAAAGACTGCTCAATCTTCACAGATGTCATGTTCTGCTCTGGTAACTCCTCACATTTTTCTGGCAATTGGCAAATTTTACTAAATATTATTTTAATTCATTATCAGTGATATTTTTAATCCCTGTTATATTTAAGATATAATGCTAACATCCTCTCACTCTAGCTGTGGAAATAAACATGTTGATAAAATGTCTACAATATAAATCATATTGTTAAAAACACTTAGCATATGCTGACCACAATGGAAACAGAGAAGTACCAATTAATTTTGGCCTAAGGACTCAAGAGAGGTTCCAAGAGAAAAACCTTTCCCTTAGGAATGCTCATAAGAGACTCTTAAGATTTTGTAAAGGCAACATAATTCAATTAGAAAAACATTTATGAATGGCCATTATGTCTAAGACGCTAGGGCACTGTGAAAGGTACTTACTTGGAAAATACAAAGATGGGAAAAAAACCACTTATTTAGATCAAATTGCTTGGTATATAGTGGAGGAGAAAGATATGTACAAATCTCATTATAAAACAGTAATACTTAGAGGCTATGTGACAATAAAGAAGGAGAAATTAATTCTAGCCTGGAAATTATGAAAGTTTTCTCATGGAATATTCATCTGTTCATTTATTCAGCCTTTCATTTAATAATTTATATAACAAACCATGAGCTAGGTACTGTTCTAGATACTGAGAATACAGCGAAAGCCAAAACACACATGAGGAAAGTTACATTATAGTCTGGGAAATAATGGAACAAACAGCTAAATAAACAGATAAGAAACCATCCAATGCTAAAGCATGCTATTCTGGATAATAAACTTCAGCTTCAGAGAAATATGAAATTAAATGGCTAGAGAAAGCTTCTCCATAGACATTACCATTTTAGCTGTGTTCTGACTGACAAGAAGGAGCCAACCTTTTAAATGCCAGAGGAAAGACTTTTCTGGGAAAAATATGAGTAACTTGTCCAAAGGTTTAAGGTAGAAATGGAAGAGGCCAGTTTGAGTAGAGTTAATTGATGGGGGTCAAGGGGGGGTGGGAAGGAGTAGGGGAATAAACCAAGGTAATACAAAGAGTAGGACAAGGCCAGATCACATAAGGTTTCATAAACTAGAACTTGGAGCTTATTCTAAGTACTACAGAAAGGCACTGGAGAATTTTAAGCAGGTGCTTTACAGGATCCCTTTTGTATCCATGAGGTAATACGGTGACAGGATTTCCCAGTTGTATGGCTACTTCAGTAGTCCAGGATAAATGTGACTTCTTTTTTTTTTTTTTATTAGAATTGTCAGAGTAGAGAAGAAAAGAAGTGGATAAAATCAGAACATTTTGGAATTACATATTTGACTGGAGCATAGGTTGGGTAATGGGAAAGTGGGGTATTTAATCTGATCCTTAAGTACTTCAACCAGGGAGATAAGAAAAGTTACCATGAGAGGAAAATGAAGACAAGTAGCTTGGTTGGAAGAGACTTGTTCTTAGAAGCAGGAATAAGGCTGCGATTCACAGGGTGAGAATATTAAGGTTACATATTATGTGATTATTGAAAGTTCTGAATTATGTAGACAAAGAAGACAAGAGTAGTGGGAGTGATCAGATGTAGAATGTTATAAGTGCAGTAGTTGGGCCTGAAATTTCCTGTTTGCCTCTTAGAAGGAGAATATGGGCGGGCCATTATTTTCAAAAATAAATTGTGAACACATAATTTTTTTAATAGAGAAGTAATAGATACCACAAAGTAATATGAAGATTTAAAAGTTATACTCCTACAGCCTAGAAATGACCAGTCATTTCTGGTTTTGAATTTAAGATGCCTTATTTTTTTGCAATCATATAATGTGTCTCACACAAGATATTATTAATTATTAATTATTGATATTGATAATAAACACATGTTGAAAATGTTAAGAAAAATTATAACCATTATTAAGACATTAAAGTGTTTGTCTATGTCACAAATCACTTCATCAGGGGCGCCTGGGTGACTCAGTCGTTAAGCGTCTACCTTCAGCTCAGGTCATGATCCCAGGGTCCTGGGATGGAGTACCACATCAGGCACTCCGCTTAGCAGGGAGCCTTGGTCTTCCTCTCCCTCTGTCTACAACTCTTCCTGCTTGTGCTCTCTCTGTGTCAAATAAATAAATAAAATCTTTTTTAAAAAAAGAATGACAGTAAATGGTCAATTCAACAAAACTTCCAAACTGTGAGAGTGCACTGTAATATATTAGTTTCTTCTTAACAGGTTACAGGTGGACCAATATATAGGTCTCCTTTATCCTTAGAGAGTTGAGTAAAGACTGGCAAGGCAACCCTAGATGGGAATGGTCTTGTGCATTCAATTCAGGATGATAATCACATTTATTTTCTATGATCCCTGATGTAAAAAAATAAATATATAAGTTTGGGAAGCACTACCTTATAATGCCAACAAAAATAAGATACATATATTACAAAGACATTTTAAAATCGAAAGAACATAGAAACTTTATAAACAAAAAGCACATATGAATGTGAAGTTAACTGTAAATACTTCAAACACCTCCACATAAAGGCAAAAATTATTAATGTAGTTTAAAAATACTACCTTATCTTGTTTATCAGTGATACCTCTCAAATAATAACTCTTGAATAGTAAAACAAAGGATAGGTTGAAATGTATTAGGTGAAGGCAAACAATAGGAAAAAAGACAGTGAGACAACATGCACACAAAGTAGAATTCAAGGGAAAAATCACATTCAATAAGACAGAAAAGGGAATTTACTATTTATAAAAAACCTTCAATTTTCAATGAAAATATAATTTTACACAGTAACTTTACATCTGATAAAAATTACTTCTAAATACAGAAAATTTATTTTTAAAAAATACATAGCAGCATTACAAAAAAATAAATGTACTAAAGCATTTTATATTTTCTCTCAGTCTTAAAAATCAAGGTCAAGGGGGGCAGAGCAAGATGGCGGAGGAGTAAGAGACCTGGATTTCGGCCGGTCAGGGGAATTCAGTTGAATAGGGATCAAACCATTCTGAACACCTACGAACTCAACAGGAGATCGAAGAAAAGAAGAGCAACAACTCTCTGAACAGAAAAGCGACCACTTACTGGAAGGTAGGACATGCGGAAAAGTGAATCCGAGGCGATATTCGTGAGGATAGATGGCGGGGGGTGGGGCCTCCGTCAGCCGCTTCTGGCAAGTGATAGAGCCACGGAGCACAAAATCGGAACTTTTAGAAGTGGGCTCCACTGAGGGACGTCACTCCAGTGGCTAAGTGGGGGGTAGAAACCCCATGGGACAGTGTGGTCTCAGGACCCTTGGGGTCACAGAAAGACCGGGGTGCCTGAGTGCAACAGAGCTCCCAGGTATCAGAGTGGGGAAGCCAGCTGCAGAGATGAAGCCAAGGCGTGGGCTCTCAGCTCGGGGTTGCCATAAATTGTGATCGGTGACAGTCAGGCCACTGCTCTCCCAGCAGGGACCCAACAAGCAGCAGAGCCGGGGAGACTCCCCTTCCTCCCCGAGGAGGAGCGGCATGGTAGCGCACCGCAGGGATCTGTTGGATTTGGAGACTCCATGTGGGGTCAAGTGCCAGAGATAGAAATGCTCGGTCACAGGCCAAGTGAGAACAGAGTGCGGCTGGAGACCAGGGACACAGGAGTGACTGACAGCTTTTCTCTGGGGGCGCACTGAGGAGCAGGGCCCCGAGTTCTCAGCTCCTCCAGGCGGAGATTGGGAGGCCACCATTTTCGCTCTCATCCTACAAAGCTGTACGGAGAGCTTGCAGGGAACAAAAGCTCCCGAGAGCAAACCCGAGCAGATTGCTTAGCCCGGTTGGACAAGGGCGGGGCAATTCCACCTCTGGCAAAGACATTTGGGAACCACGGCAACAGGCCCCACCCCCAGAAGATCAGCACGAACAGCCAGCCAAGACCAAGTTTACAGATCAAGGAGAACGGGAGAACTCCAGCGCTAGGGGAATACTGCACATAGAATTCATGGCTTTTTTACCATGATTCATTAGTTTTTCAAAGTTAATTTTTTTAACTGTTTTTTTTTTTTATTTTTCTTTTTCCCTTTTTCAACCAACATCTTATCAATCACTTTTTGAAAAAAAAATTTTATTTTTCATTTTTAGAGTCATATTCTATCCCTTCATAGTAGATACACTTATTTTTGGCATATATATATATAAGTTGTTCTCCCTTTAAAATTTTGAGATACAGTTTCTTCTAACAGATCAAAATATAACCTAAATCACTAGTGTATGGCTTTGTTCTAGTTTACTGCCTGATCACATTCTCTCCCCTTTTTTTTCTTTTTTTTTTAAATCTTCTTTCTTTTTTCAAACAACTTCTTATCTTATCGATTCCTTTTATAAAATTCTTTATAATTTTCATCTTTACAATCATGTTCCATCCCTTCATTTTATCAGCCCTTATTCTGTACATATATAAGTCTTTCTTTCTTTAAAATTTTAGGAGGCACTTTCTTCTAACAGACCAAAATACACCCAAAATCTAGTGTGTGGCCCTGATCTATGCACTAGACTGATCATATCTGATCATTCTGTTCTTTCTTGTTTTGTTCTGTTTTTGTTTCTTTTTATCTTTTTCTTTTTCTTTTTTTTTTTCTCTTTCTTTTTTCTTTCTTTCCCTTTCTTTTCCCCTGGTTTCAGGTCTTTTCTGATTTGCTTAGAGTATAATTTCAGGGGATGTTGTTAACCTGTTAGCATTTTGTTCTTTCATTCATCTATTCTCCTCTGGACAAAATGACAAGACGAAAAAAATCACCTCACAAAAAAGAACAAGAGGTAGTACCGTTTGCCAGGGACCTACTCAATATGGACATTAGTACAATGTCAGACCTGGAGTTCAGAATCATGATTTTGAAGACACTAGCTGGGCTTGAAAAAAGCATGGAAGTTATTAGAGACATCCTTCCTGGAGAAATAAAAGAACTAAAATTTAACCAAATCGAAATCAAAAAGGCTATTAATGAGGTGCAATAAAAAATGGGGGCACTAACTGCTAGGATAAATGAGGCCAAAGAGAGAATTAGCAATATAGAAGACCAAAGGATGGAAAATAAAGAAGCTGAGAAAAAGAGAGATAAACAACTAGTGGATCACGAGGGCAGAATTCAAGAGAAAAGCAATACAATAAGACGAAACAACATTAGAATAATTGGGATCCCAGAAGAAGAAGAAAGAGAGGGGCAGAAGGGATATTGGAGCAAATAATAGCAGAGAACTTCCCTAATGTGGGGAAAGAAACAGTCATCAAAATCCAGGAGGCATAGAGAACACCTCTCAAAATCAATAAAAATAAGTCAAGAACCCAACATCTAATAGTAAAACTTATGAGTCTCAGAGACAAACAGAAAATCTTAAAAGCAGCTCGGGAGAAGAGATCTGTAACTGTTAATGGTAGAAATATTAGATTGGCAACAGACCTATCCACAGAGACCTGGCAGGCCAGATATCTTCAGAGCACTAAACGAGAAAAATATCCAGCCAAGAATACTATATCTAGCTAGGCTGTCATTGAAAATAGAAGGAGAGATAAAAAGCTTCCAGGACAAACAAAACTAAAGGAATTTGCAAACATGAAACCAGCCCTACATGAAATATTGAAAGGGGTCCTCTAAGCAAAGAGAGAGCCTAAAAGCAGCATAGATCAGAAAGGAATACAGACAATATTCAGTAACAGTCACCTTACAGGCAATACAATGGCACTAAATTCATATCTTTCAATAGTTACCCTGAATATAAATAGGCTAAATGCCCCAATCAAAAGACACAGGCTATCAGATTGGATAAAAAAACAAGACCCATCATATACTGTCTGCAAGAGACTCATTTCAGACCCAAAACACCCCCACATTGAAAGGGAGGGGGTGGAAAACAATTTACCATGCTAATGGACACCAAAAGAAAGCTGGGGTGGCAATCCTTATATCAGAGATATTAGATTTTAAAACAAAGACTGTAATAAGAGATGAGGAAGGACACTATATCCTACTTAAAGGGACTATCCAACTAGAAGATCTAACAATTGTAAATATCTATGCCCCAAACATGGGAGCAGGCAATTATATAAGGCAATTAATAACAAAAACAAAGAAATCATTGACAGCAATACAATAATAGTGGGGGACTTTAACAACCCCCTGACTGAAATGGACGGATCATCTAGGCAAAAGATCAACAAGGAAATAAAGACTTTAAATGACACACTGAATCAAATGGACTTCACACACATATTCAGAACATTCCATCCCAAAGCAACGGAATACACATTCTTCTCTAGTGCCCATGGAACATTCTCCAGAATAGATCACATCCTAGGTCACAAATCAGGTCTCAACCGGTACCAAAAGATTGGGATTATTCCCTGCATAATATCAGACCCTAGTGCTTTGAAACTAGAACTCAATCACAAGAGGAAAGTCGGAAAGAACTCAAATACATGGAGGCTAAAGAGCATCCTACTAAAAAATGAATGAGTCAACCAGGAAATTAAAGAAGAATTAAAAAAATTCATGGAAACCAATGAAAATGAAAACACAACTGTTCAAAATCTTTGGGATGCAGCAAAGGCAGTCCTAAGCGTAAAGTATATAGCAATACAAGCCTTTCTCAAGAAACAAGAAAAGTCTCAAATACACAACTTAACCCAACCTCTAAAGGAGCTAGAGAAAAAACAGCAAATAAAGCCTAAACCCAGCAGGAGAAGAGAAATAATAAAGATCAGAGCAGAAATCAATGAAATAGAAACCAAAAGAACAGTAAAACGGATCAACGAAACTAGGAGCTGGTTCTTTGAAAGAATTAACAAGATTGATAAATCCCTGGCCAGACTTATCAAGAAGAAAAGAGAAATGACGCAAATCAACAAAATCATGAATGAAAGAGGAGAGATCACAACCAAAACCAAAGACATACAAACAATTATAAAAACATATTATGAGCAACTATACGCCAGCAAATTAGATAACCTGGAATAGATGCACTCCTAGAGATGTCTCAAGTACCAAAGTTGAACCAGGAAGAAATAGTAAACCTGAACAGACCTATAACCACTAAGGAAATTGAAGCAGTCATCAACAATCTCCCAACAAACAAAAGCTCAGGGCCAGATGGCTTCCCAGGGGAATTCTACTAAACATTTCAAGAAGAATTAATACCTATTCTTCTGAAACTGTTCCAAAAAATAGAAATGGAAGGAAAACTCCCAAAGTCCTTTTATGAGTCCACCATTACCTTGATCCCAAAACCAGAAAAAGACCCCATCAAAAAGGAGAATTACAGACCAATATCCTTGATGAACATGGATGTAAAAGTTCTCACCAAAATACTAGCCAATAGGATCCAACAGTACATTAAAAGGATTATTCACCATGACCAAGTGGGATTTATCCCTGGGCTGCAAGGTTGGTTCAACATCCACAAATCAATCAACGTGATACAATACATTAACAAAAGAAAGAACAAGAATCATAGGATCCTCTCAATAGATGCAGAAAAAGCATTTGACAAACAACAGCATCCTTTCTTGATCAAAACTCTTCAGAGTATAGGGATAGAGGGTGCATACCTCAATATCATAAAAGCCATCTATGAAAAACCTACAGTGAATATCATTCTCAATGGGGAAAAGCTGAGAGCTTTCCCCCTAAGGTCAGGAACGTGGCAGGGATGTCCACTCTCACCACTGCTATTCAACATAATATTAGAAGTCCTAGCCACAGCAATCAGAAAACAAAAAGAAATCAAAGGCATCCAAATCGGCAAAGAGGAAGTCAAACTCTCACTCTTAGCAGATGATATGATACTTTATGTGGAAAACCCAAAGACTCCACCCCAAAACTGCTAGAACTCATACAGGAATTCAGTAAATTGGCAGGATATAAAATCAATGCACAGAAATCGTGGCATTCCTATACCAAGAACAAGACAGAAGAGAGAGAAATTAAGGAGTCGATTCCATTTACAATTGCACCCAAAACCGTAAGATACCTAGGAATAAATCTAACCAAAGAAGCAAAGGATCTGTACTCTGAAAACTATAAAATACTCATGAAAGTAATTGAGGAAGACACAAAGAAATGGAAAAACGTTCCATGCTCATGGATTGGAAAAAGAGGAGGGGAAGAATGAAGGGGAGTAAATCGGATGGGGAGATGAACCATGAGGACGATGGACTCTGAAAAACAAACTGAGGGTTCTTGAGTGGAGGGTGGTGGGGTGATGGGTCAGCCTGGTGATGGGTATTAAAGAGGGCACGTTCTGCGTGGAGCACTGGGTGTTATGCACAAACAATGAATCATGGAACACTACATCAAAAACTAATGATGTAATGTATAGTGATTAACATAACAACAAAAAAATTTTAAAAAAGGATTTCGACATACAAAAAAATCAAGTTCAACAACAAGACTATTTGGTTCATAATATTGAATACTGATTAATTGAATATTGATAAATACACTGTAATGCTCTCTTTTCAATTGTCCATGGATAATTTACAAAATTATTTCAACACAGTATCCAAAATATATTGAATATTTCAATTATTTTTATTCAAAAATAAAATAAAATGTTTATAATTTCTAAAAGAAATTTTCAGAAAAAAGTGATGGGTGTTGATGTCATTGAAAGTAGAAGAATAGAGAATTCTAAAACTCTCTGTCCAATTAGCAATAATTAAGTTGATGAAAAATATCTAAGTCAAGTTTTTATGTAATCTAGTCATACCCCAGCATAACAGTAGCTATGAAGATAGCCATATATCTCACGAAGATTGCTTGTACCACAGGGAGCAATATAGATGTTATTCTCAAAGAATTGGAGTGTTTTCATTTGTCTGGTAGCTCCATAGAGGACTGGCTCAAGGTCTTGCCTTTGTTTCACCCACTTTGGATCTTTCTAGAGATGACGTGGCTTCTCAAGTGACATTTGTCAAAAGAACTTAAGGAGAAACATACTAGGTGCAGCCACCTATGACAAGGGATAACAGTTGGGGCAAGTGATGTATAGACTGACTATACTGGGGAAAGAGATACATGGGGAAATAAGGACTTTGAAAAGTCCATGAGTATATCAGGAAATCTACAATGCCATGTGCACTCCTCGGGCTAGATGTAAGGTCTGAATAAACCTGATAGAACTGTAAGCTTTCACCTCTGGCTAACATTTAGACTATATACAAGTATGAAGTAAAAGCTAAGTTAGAGTTGTAAATGTCCTGGCTAAGCACTGACGGGGTGCTTCAACATAAGACAATCTGGAGAGACTGGGAGAGTACTTTCTTTGTTTTGTTTATTTTTTGATTCAGGAATTTAAGGAAATCTCTGTCAAAACACCAACCAACCACTACTGTAAGGAATAGAGACTTCAGTGGAAACACACAACAAAGAATTCAGTGTTCACAAAACTAGTTTAGAAAAGCTACTACACAAACAACAACCTACAATAAGTAGCAATAACAAACCCTGACTAGGGAAGGAATCTAATTTCAAGATTTACCACATTATAATATTCAAATATCTGACTAAAAAAACTGAAGCATGACATAAAAAACTAAAGCATGACATACAAGAAAGTATGACCTACTCTTAGGAAAAAAATAAATACAAAATGTTTTAAAGAAACCCCAGATAGTGTATGTGCTAAATATAGATGTTTTCTACATGGTTTAAGAAACTAATAAGGTTTAAAAATTATTAGTCTAAAGGCCAATATTACTGTAATTTTGTCTTATAACTCTACATTTTCTTTTCAACATAATTTAAGAGACTGATGAACTTTAAAAATTATTAGTTTCTGTTTGAAGTACACAATATATAAAAATCTAATTTTGTTATATCAACTGAAAGAAATGGAGACAGAGATGTAAAGGAGAAGAGTTTTGTATGTTAATGAAGTTCAACTTGTATAAATCTCAATTGGTGTGCTATAGTATTAGGATGTTAAATGTAACATCCATGGTAACACAAAAAAATGCTTATAGAATATACACAAAAGGAAATGAGAAAAGAATAGAAATATTTTACTATAAAAAATCAACTAAACACAAAAAGAGGAAAGAAATATAGAAAATTAGGAACAATAAAGGTATAAGGCATATAGAAAACAAATAGCAAAATGACAAAAGTAAGTCCATGCTAATCAGTCAGCCTTGAAAATGAAGGGAATTTTGACATATGCTACAATATGGGTAAACCTTGAGTACATTATGGTAAGTGAAATAAAACCAGTCACAAAAGACAAATATTGTATTATTCCACTTGTATGAGGTACACAGAGAAGTCAAAAATCATAGACACAGAAAGTATAATATTGGTTTCCAGGGGCCCAGGGAGGGAGAAGTGGGGAGTTATTGATTAATGGGTATAGAATTTCAGTCTTGCAAGAAGAAACGAGTTCTGGAGATGGATAGGTGTTAATGATTGCACAGCTATATGAATGTATTTAATACCACTGAACTATACACCCCAAAATGGTTAAGATGGTAAATTTTACCACAATAAAAACAAATAACAACAACAACACTCAACAAACTAGGAATGGAAGTATTCAAAACCATAAGTATTGCTAGGAAGCCAGACATCTAGACCAATGGAATAGAATAAAGAGTCCAGGAATAAACCCTTGCGTATATGGTGAAATGATCTTGAACAAGGGTGCCAAGGGTACACAATGAGGAAATGACAGTCTCTTCAACAAATGATATTGGGAAAACGGGATATCCATATGCAAAAGAATGTAGTTTGACATTTACCTTACACCCTATACAAAAGTTAATTCAAAATTGATTAAACACCTGAAACTGTAAAACTCCTAAATAAAATATAGGGGGAAACATTTATGGCATTTGATTTCACAATAATTTCTTATATATATGACATCAAAGGCAAGAACAACCAAAGTACATATCAGCAAATGACATCACATAAAAAAAAAAATCTGCACACCAAAGGAAACAATCCCAGAGTGAAAAAGTAGCCTACAGAATGGGAGAGGATATTTACAAACCATATATCTTATAAGAGGTTAATATTCAGATTATATAAAGAACTTTTACAACTCAATATCAAAAAATAATAATATAACAACAACAACAAAACAACCTTGTGGATTAAAAGTTGGCAAAGAACTTGAATAGATATTTCTACAAAGGAGTTACACAAATGGCCAAAAGATATATGAAAAGATGCTCAACATCACTAGTTATCAGGGAAATGCAAATAAAATCACAATAAGATATCACCCCACACTTGTTAGGATGTCTTTATCAAAACAAAACAAAAACATAACCAAAGGAATCCCCCAGAACAAACAAAAATACACAAAAAATAACAAGAGAGATGTAAAGAAATTGGATCCCTTGTGCACTGTTGGTGATATTATAAAATGATACAGCTATCATGAAAAACAGCATGGAGGTTCCTCAAAAAGTTAAACACAGGAATACCATATGATCTTGCAATTCCACTCCTTAGATAGACAAAAGCTTTGAAAATAGGATCTTGAAGAGAGATATGCACACCCATGTTCACTCCAGCATTATTCACAATAGCCAAGAGATGGAAGTAAACTAAATTTCCATCTATGGATGAATGGTTAAAGAAAATGTTGTATATATATAAATGGAATATTATTCAGTCTTAAAAAAGAAAATCCTGGCATATGCTACAACATGGATGAAGCTTAAAGATATGCAAAGTGATGAGCACCAGGTGTTATATGGAAATACCGAATCATGATATTATACACCTGAGAGTAATATTACACTGTATGTTAACTAACTGGAATTTAAAAAAAACTTTAAAAAAAAGATATGCAAGGTGTAAAAAGCCATAAAAAGGCAAATGCTGCATGATTCCACCTATATGAGGTATCTAAAAATAATCAAATTCTTAGAATCAGAAAGTATTATAGTAGTTTTCAGGGACAGGGAAATGAAAAGAATAGAAAGTCAGTGTTCAACAGGTACAAAATTTCAGTTTTGCAAGATGAAAAATTTCTAGAGATCTGTTACATGCATAGAGTTAACATTACTATATAGTAAACCTAAAAATAATTTTTAAAAAGATAATGACTGTAGGAGTTTTATTTATAAAGTTTTTTTTGTTCATTTATTTATTTATTTATTGTGGCTATTGTTTGTTGTTTTTTAGCACCAAGGAAATGAAATGGAATTCCCTGTGTTCCTCTACCTCCAAACAAAAACATTTCTTTCCACCACATGGACCAACACTCATCTCTAAAAAACTGTATTTCCTCTCACAGTTACAAGGAAAATTAATACCCAGAAAAAACTGAGGTCCTTAGGTCCACTCCTACACTCGCTCTTCTGCTGACCTTAAGATTAAGATAATAAATTTTATGATTTTACCACAATTAAAAAAATTCTCAATATTCACTGTCTTTTTTCTTTTTATTTTATTATGTTTTTAAAAATTTTTTATTGTTATGTTAATCACCATACATTAGTTTTTGATGTAGTGTTCCATGATTCATTGTTTGCATATAACACCCAGTGTTCCAATCAGTACATGCCCTCTTTAATACCCATCACCAGGCAAATCCATCCCCCTACTCCCTTCCCCTCTAGAACCCTCAGTTTGTTTCTCAGAGTCCATAGTCTCTCATGGTTCGTCTCCCCGTCTGATTTCCCTCTCTTCATTTTTTCCCTTCCTACTCTCTTCTTTTTTTTTTTAACATATAATGTATTATTTGTTTCAGAGGTACAGGTCTGTGATTCAATATTAACTTTGATTTCTCATCAGAAGCCATTTAGGCCAGAAAGAGAGGGGGGCATTTTTCAAGTGCTAAAAGGTGGGGCATTGGGTGTCTCAGTGAGTAAGGTGTCCGAATCTTGATTTCTACTCAGGTCATGATCTCAGGGTCATAGGATCAAGCCCTGCATCAGGCTGTCTGCTCAGTGGGTAGAGTTCTCTCTCTCTACCTCTGCCCCTCTCCTGCTGCCCCTCCACCCGTATGCTCACTCTCTCCCTCTCTCAAGTAAATAATAAATCTTTTTAAAAAAAAATGCTAAAGGGAAAAAAGTACCTGCCAATTAGAAATTCTATGTTTAGCAAAACTATCCTTTTAAAAGTGAAAGGGAGGGGTGCCTGGGTGGCTCAGTCATTAAGCGTCTGCCTTCGGCTCAGGTCATGATCCCAGGGTCCTGGGATCGAGCCCCCCATTGGGCTCCCTGCTCAGCAGGAAGCCTGCTTCTCCCTTTCCCACTCCCCCTGCTTGTGTTCCCTCTCTCGCTGTGTCTCTCTGTCAAATAAATAAATAAAATCTTAAAAAAAATAAATAAAAGTGAAGGTGAAATTAAGACATTCCCAACTAAACAAAAGCTGACGTAGTCCATTGCCATAGTAGACCCACCCTATAAAATATGCTAAAGGTTGTCTTTTGGGCTGAAATGAAAGAACATTATATAGTAACTCAAAGTCATGCAAAGAAATAAAGAACAATAGTAAAGGTAACTAAAAAGATAAATAAAAAATATTTATTTTATAATATAATAAAATAAGTATTATTATGTTTGTGGTTTGTAAATTTTCATGATGTAAAAGAAAAAATGCATAAAATGATCACTATATAATCTCAGTTAATCAGTACATGATTTATTTTTTTTAATTATTTATTTATTTGACAGAGAGAGTGAACAAGCATGAGGAACTGTAGGCAGAGGGAGAGGGAGAAGCAGGCTCCCTGCAGGACAGAGAGCCTGATGTGGGGCTTGAATTAGAACCCTGGGATCATGACCTGAACCGAAGGCAGACAATTAACTGACTAAGCCACCCAGGTACCCTAATCAGCACATGATTTATAATAATGTAACTTGTGACAATTAAAATACAATGGGGGGAGGAAGATATAGAAGGGTGTTTTTGTGATATTGAAGTTTATATTAATTCAAGCTATATTGTTATAAATTTAAAATATTTACTGTGATCAACAGAATAAGCACTAGGGAAATAACACAAATACACGGAAAATGGAATGAGAGGGGATAAAAATGGCATACTAGCTAAAATCAATTAAACAAAGAAGAAGGCCAGTAATGGAGGCATTGAGGGGAAAAGGCATAAGAATAAATATATATAAGTAGAAAAATATAAGTAGCAAGTCCTTCTATATTAGTAATTACTTTAAGCGTAAATGGATTAAACTCTTAATAAAAGGCAGAGATTGGTAAAATTGATGTAAAAATGACCCAAATATATATTATTTTATAAGTAAGGGTGCAAGAGACTTACTCTAGATCCAAAGACAAAAGTAGACTATAAATGAAAGGTTGGAAAAATACTTTACCCAAATGATAGCCAAGGAGAGCTAAGGTAGACATCAGACAAAATAGACTTTAAGTCATACATTTTTATAAGAGGCTAAGAAAGGCATTGTATATTGGTAAAAGTGTCAATCCATCAAGAAGAGGTAACAATTGTAAACATATATGCATGTAGCAACAGAGGCCTAAAATATATGCAGCAAAACTAACAGAAATGCAAGAATAGATAATTCAACAATAATAATTGAAGACCTCAGTAATGTACTTTCAACAATGAATAGGAAAACTGGACAGCAATCAGTATGGACATCGAGAACTTGAACAACATCATAAGCCAGCTACATCTAAGATATATAAAACCCTCAACATTTCACACAATAACAGTAGATAGAATAAATGTTCTCAAGTACACATGGAACACTCTCCAGGGTAGACCATATGTTCTTACAACATATGGATATTAATTTTAAAAATGGAAAATAACAAGTTTTGGTAAAGATGTGGAGAAATTTGAACACTTGTGCATTGCTGGTGGGAATGTACAATTGTGCAACTACTATAGAAAACAGTTCAGTGGTTCTTCAACATTCTTAAACATCTATGTTTAAACATAGACTTACTATATGATTCAGTAATTCCACTGCTAGGTATATATCCAAATGGATTGAAAATAGATTTTCTAGCAAAAATGTATATATGAAAACTTATAGCAACACCCTTTATGATGGCCCAAAGGTGGAAACAATTAAAAGCCCACTAACAGAGGAAGAGATAAACAGAATATGGTATATCGATGCAATACAATATTATTCAACCAAAAAAAAAAAAAAGGGAACTTGAAGTACTGCTACCTGCTACCATGGATGAACCTTAAAAACATTATGCTAAGTAAAACAGGACAGATACAAGGCCATATATATGTAAAGTGAAATATCTATCATAGGCCAATCCATAGGGACAGAGAACAGACTGCTTAATTGATATGGGGTTTCCTTTGATGGTTCTGAAATGTTCCAGAACTGGAGAGTTCTGATGGTTGTACTATATTGAGTATGTACTAAATGTCTCTGAACTGTACATTTAGAGTGGTTAAAATAGTGAATTTCATCTTGTAGACTTGTGCAATAAAAAATTCTTATCTTTAAAAGGTAATATGTAAAATACAAAGAAAATTTTTATATATGATATATATAAAATATGAAAAAATTGATTTCTATAAAATATGATTAACCAGTATCTATATCATACTTGGTACACAATAATTTTTTGATGGTCTATAAAATATTTTACACATCAATTATATATTGGTAGGAGCAGGAAGATGGCAACAGAGTATGACCCTACTCATCCAACAAGTACAACTAGATAACTAACAAATCATCCTAAATACCCACAAAATTTACTTGAAGATTGATAGAACAAATTCCACAACTAAAGGGAGAAAAAAGGCCACATGAAAGAAGGTAGAAAGTGTGGAGACATGGTTTAGGGGAGAAATGGATCACAAATGCTGCAGAGGGGAGGGAGCCCTGGTGATGGGGAAGGGTGAGAGAGAGTAGAGCACACAGGGGAATACACAAGGAGAACATTTCCCCAAAGCCATTGGCTTGGAAAGGGAGAGGAGCTGAATTTCATGAGTTCTTGCAACCAGTGGGACTCGAAGCCTGGAGTTTTAAATGTCAGTGGGCTTGGCTGAGATAAAGTGTGCAGGGCACTGTATTGCCCCTAGAAAGAAGACAGGACAAACAACCCAGGGGCAGACAGAGTGGTAACAATGATCTGAAAAACACCTGAGGCACACACCGGAGGGAGATTATTCACTCTTCTCATGGTGCGTCCTTGAGAGGCAGCATTCATGGAGACATTACTCCGGGAACAAAGAAGGTGGCTGGCACCATTTCATTCCCCTATCCTGCAGCATAAACACAGAGCCACCTACAGGAAGCAGCACAGTGTCAACATTGACTGCCTAACTTTCTGGTGGAACTTCCTTCTCAGTCACCCTTGCCCTAGTCCCAGAGTGGTGGGCCCCTCCCAAGAAGATCAGCACAAACCCCTGCCCACACCATGTCCCCCGATCAGAGAGTTTTACAGGGCCTCAATTCCAGTGGAGGTGGTGACTGGTCTTACATCATAAGCAGACCAGAGCACATCAAGTTAAAACACCACATTCAGGCCAGGGACCAATCACTGTCCACAGCAGGCAAGGAGAACCTCTGCAGACAACTGGCCTGAGGGATAGAGCAGTCAGAACATAACAGCAGAGCACATGCAGCACACCCTGGAGACACTCCCTGAAGCACAGGCCCTGGGGACTACATGACCTCTTCTTTATAAGGCCACTACTTTCAGGAGCAGGAGACATAACTGGCTTTTCTAACATAGAGAAAGAGGCAGAAACTTAGACAAAACGCGAAGACAGAAGAATATATCCCAAGCGAGAGAACAAGATAAGGCCACATACATAAATCTAAGCAAAATAGATATAAATAACATGCCTGATGGAGAATTTTTAAAGCAATGATCATAAGGATACTCACTGGGTTTGAGAAAAGAATGGAAGACACTAGTGAGACTCTTACAACAGAAATAAAAGAGAAAAAAGAATCAATGGAAATGGAGAGAGCAATAAATCAAATTATAAGCCTGCTTGATGCAATGAACAATAGGCTGGAATAGCAGAGGAAGAAATTAATGACCTAGAAGACAAAGTAATGGGAAGCAATGAAGCTGAACAAAAGAGAGAAAGAAGAATTATGCAATACAGGAATAGACTTAGGGAACTCAGTGGCTCCATCAAGTGTAATAACATTCCTGTTATAGGTGTCCCAGAAGGAGAAGAGAGAGAAAAGGGGACAGAAAATTTATTTGAAGAAATAAGATCTGAAAATTTTCCTATTCTGGGGAAGGAAACAGACATCCAGATCCAGGAGGCACAGAAAACTCAAATCAAAATCAACAAAGCCAGGCCAATACCAACACATACCGTAATTAAATTTACAAAATAAAGTGGTAAAGAAAAACTCTTAAAGGCAGAAAGACAAAAGAAGTCATTAGCTTGAAAAGGAAAACCTATAAGGCTAGCTGGAAATTTTTCAGCAGAAAGTTGGCAAGCTAGAAGTGAGTGTCATGATATATTCAAAGTTCTGAATGGGAAAAATCTGCAGTTAAAAATACTCTATCCAGCAAGGTTATCATTCAGAATAGAAGGAGGGATAAAGAGTTTCCCAGACAAACAAAAACTAAAGGAGTTTTTGACCACTAAGCCAGCCCTGCAAGAAATATTAAAAGGGACTTTTTGAGTGGAAAAGAGAGACCAAAAATGAAAGTATAAAGTCAGGAAACACAAAAGCAATAAAAATGAATATTTCTCCAAAAATCAGCAAAGGAACACAAGAAAAAAAAAGGATATAAAATAAAATAACATAGACCTAAAATGTAGGGAGGAGAGAAGAATGGTTTAAAGTTAACAACCATCAATGGAATTGTTGAATCACTATACTGTGCATCTGAAATTAACATTACACTGTATGTTAACTAACTGGAATTTAAATAAAAACTTTTAAAAAGTATATATTGCCATAAATATTACAAAAATTTTCTCCAAACTTACATTCTCTGATCAAATACAAAAAATAAATATTGAAAAAAATAATAGAAGCTTAAAAATAAGCAAATAGGAAAAACTGACTTGACAAGAGTAGAAAAAAACAAAATTGAAAAAAAAAACTTTCTAGGAAGTGAGGGTAGGAAAATACTATGCCATATAATAAAAAGCAACATAATTTAGGGAAGCAGATAACTCTTAAAACCAAAATTAAGAGAAAAATATATTAGTATTATTTAATATTACTTAATATGGTTTAGTAATGTGATTTTGTTGTTGTTATTGTGCTTGTGTGTGTTGTGATTTGCCAGATTAATCTTCTCATATATAATGTCCAGGAGATAGTATTCTAGAGTTACCTATGCTGGAAAATACCCACTGTGAACAATTAAAGATGTTTATATTTAATAATTTGTCTCTTCCCAATTAAATCCAAATTTACCCCCTTATATCACTCCACCATTAAAGTCTAAGATTCAGCGAATGAAAACAGGCTGAACTAAAAATTCAGATAATATAAAAATTACTTCAATTAAAGTGGAAAGTTGGATGGATGTGGAGCCTTGGCCTGTACTTAAGAATAGTGTTAAAATCACCAGATGCACCATTGTGGGGACTGCCAAGTGAGTAAGATGCTGGGGAAAATGTTTGAATATAAATCTAGTCTGTCTATAATTTATATTTCACAATCTTAATATAAATATTAAAAAATTCCTTTATTCCAATTTTAGTATATCTCATGACCAAATTAATTGCACACAGTTTCACAAATTTATCATAGATTTAGATTTTAGAAGATAAAATTTTGGCATTTTATTTTAGAACTTATGGTAAAATTTAAAGTAAACATTCTTTTACTTTGGTAGCACTTTTTCTTTAATATATATAAATCTGAACACTCCAAGTATAAGTCTTAATTCTTCAGCTTTATAAGATACCTCATATTTTAAAATATTTTAAAATGCTCCAATGCCCTCTTCCTACACTGTGGAAATTCTAGAAACCTTTCAATATGTTTAAGGAATTTCAGCTGTATGAAAGAAAAAAAGAAAAAAAGGAGGTAATGTCTCTGTTGTTAGTCTACTCTGCCCCCTGCTTTTCTTAACCTGCAGCCAGATGTGCTTAACCATCCTCCTTGGTCCTGTAGTTTATATTTGCCACCCCATCTTGACCACAACTTCATTTTATTTTTAATTTTCCAAAGCACCTTTTGCATAGGTTAGCTTGTGTGGTCATCTTTTCCAAAAGACTTGGAGAAAAGGAAAGAACTAAAAATTAAATGTTGACTATCATTGTACCTAGTAATAATCATTGCACAATCTGATTTGTTACTCTGGGTCCTCTTTTGCCATGGACACTCTTCATTTACTTATAGCTCCCTCACTACAAAGCTATCCAAGAAAACCCAAGATTTCTTTAATTTATTTTGCATAAAATTGAGCTCTAACTTCATTTTTTGTGACTTTGCCTTAGGCTAAGGGTGTGGGAGTTGGGTTGCTCACTGTTACTTCCCCAAATGCCCTTGAATGCACTTTGCTAAAGAAAAAACTGTCTTCCTGAAGATAAGTCATTACCCACCTATTATGTGAAAGTGGCTACCTCCAGATTTTTAAAAAAAATATTTTATTTATTTATTTGTCAGAGAGAGAGAGAGTGAGAGAGCACACAAACAGCAGGCAGAGGTAGAAGCAGGCTCTCCACTGAGTAAGGAGCCCCATGTGGGATTCAATCCCAGGACCTTGGTTTATGACCTGAGCCGAAGACAGATGCTTACCTGACTGAGCCACCCAGGAGTCCCTGGGTTTTTCTTAAATGTACACTAAAAAGCTGGCTTCCCCCTTTTCTCCTGTACATGCAGATAGCCTTAAAGTTTTCAACTATTTTTTTCTATTTCTAGTTAGATAATCTTTGAAGAGAAATGATATACATGTTTTAAAGAGATTGTGTAATTGCCTTATAATTTTTCTTTGAAATATTCTCATTGAGTTATTACATTCCCTAACCCATAACTTATTTTTTGGAAATTAAAAAAGCAATATATATGATTAGAAAAAGAAAACAATACAATATATGGACATTGAGAAATAGCAACTTTAATACTGACCCTAGTGCCTCTATTCTCCTTCCTAAAGGAAATCACTATTAACAATTTCTTGTGTCTTTCTAGATATTCTGATTATATACATGCATATATGCACCTTAAAAATGGTAATAAGCTTTTACATATTGTTTTGATCCTCACTTATTTGTTTGTTTAGCTTTATATATTGAGTACATTTTATATCATCAATATAGCTCTAATTTTTATATGGCCATAAAGTATTCACTCATATGGATGTATTGTGATGTATTTATTCAGTCTTCTGACTGACTCTGCCGTTGTCTCAGCATATTCCTACTACATACAGTAAAGCAATGTATGTCCTTCTACCTATATTTTGAGCACATGGACCATTTGTGTGCAAGATAACCCTAGAAATAGAATTGCTGGTTCAAAATATAAGTGCATTTTACATTTTGATAGATAATGCCAAAATATCTTTTAATGAGGTTCTACCAATTTGCATTCAATCACTGTGCTCATTCTCAAGAATACAATAGTGGTAACATCAATCCTTTTGCAGCTCCTAAGAGGCAACAAATGAAATGATTAAGAGAATGTACTCTGAATGTAAAGCCTGGATTTGAATCCTGTCTTACTAGTTTGTGACCTTGGAAAATGTACTTGATATTTTCTGTACAGTGGTATTAACAATAGAACTCACTCTTTAGGTTGCTACAAGAAGTTTAATTAGTTAATGTATATAAAGCACATTAAACAATGTATACTTCCTAGAGAATACTTAATACAAATTAGCTATTTTTAATTCAGTCAAGAGGAGAGACAGGCAATAAGCAAAAAGCACAAATAAATATAAAGTTGCAACTATAATGATCATTTTGAAGGAGAGGCAGTTGATTTCAGAGCCTAGAGTACAGATCTTGCATTGTCACAGAAGGCTTTCTAAAAAGTGATTGATGATTCAGTTGCGATCTAAAGGAGGAGTCAGTGTTAACCAAGTGAAGAAGTTCAAGAGGAACATTTGAGAAAGAGAGAATTATGTGGAAAGCCTGTGTCAGGGGAGCAATAGATAGTATAGGAAACTGAGTGAAGAGAAAGAACACAGGTGAGATAAGCCTGGAGAGGTAGGCAGAGTATGAGCAACATAGGATCTGACACATGTAAGCATTCAATAGCTTTGCATTTTTCTTTCATCTTTTTCTCCTTGACCCCCTCTTTTATACAGTATGTGTAGAATCAGCCCAAATTTGGGGTACATGTACTTGCTTTATTTTTACATTTTAATCTTGTGTATTTTATTATTACTATTACTTAGACTAAGCATGCAGTAATATGGTTAGGAATGTATTTCTAATTACTTCCTAATTACACATTATGGAGGCAGAAATTTCCTAATTTCTGGCATACCAGAATTTTACCTTCTGAAATTATACTAACCTATAATAAATTCCAAGTTATTTATTATATCCCTATAATTTATAAAATGTAACAACTGTAATTGAAAATAGTTGCTAGGAACCCTCATGAGCTGCTGGTGGAAAGGCAAACTGATGTAGCTGCTGTGGAAAATAGTAGAGGTTCCTCAAAAAGTTAAAAACAGAAATACCATATGATCCAGTAATTCTACTACTGGGTATTTACCCAAAGAATATGAAAACATTAATTTGAAAAGATATATGAACCCCTGTTTATTGCAGCATTATTTACAATAGTCAAATTATGGAAGCAGCCCAACGTCCCTCAATAGATAAATGGATGAGGAAAATGCGGTGTATAGATGTATGTATGTATGTATGTATGTATGTATGTATGTATGTATGGCTGACTATTATTCAGCCATAAAAAAAGAATGAAACTGTGCCATTTGCAACAACATGGATGGATCTAGAGGGTATAACGATAAGTGAAATAAGTCAGTTAGAGGGACAATACCATATGATTTCACTCATATGTGGAATTTAAGAAACAAAACAAATGAACAAAGGGAGGAAAAAAAGAGACAAACCAAAAAAACAGACTCTTAAGTATAGAGAACAAACTGATGGTTACTAGAAGGGAGGTGGGGGGGGATGGATGAAATAGGTGAAGAGGTTTAAGAGCACACTTATCATGAGGAGCACTGAGTAATGTATAGAATTGTTGAATCACTATTGTACACCTGAAACTAATGTAACACTGTATGTCCACTATATCAGAATTACTTTTTTTAAAAAGAGGATAATAAACGGAAAAAGAAATTGAAAGTGACCAAAAAATAAAAAATAAAAGCAAACAAAAATAGTTGCTAAAAGGAAATAAAGCAATAAATTACATACATAAAATAATAATAAAAATAAAGCATTGAGTTATATGTGCCACAGTCTTCTAAGAGTATCATATGTATCCTGTCATCTAATTTTTATAGGAAGGAGGTTGGGAAGATGGCAGAATTGTAGGAGGACCCTAGGCTTGCCTCATTTCTCAAGCACAGCTGAAAAAATGGAAATCATTCTGAACACCCAAGAAATCGATCTGAGGACTGACAGACAAACTGCACAACTAGAGGGAGAGAAGAGGCCTCCCTGTGGAAGGTAGGATATGCAGAGACATGATTTAGGGGAGAAAAAGATTGTGGGTGCTGCAGAGGGGAGGGAGTCCTGATCACAGAGAGAAGAGAGAGAGAGGTTGAGAGAGAAAGAAAGACAGAGAAGCACACAGGGGATCGCACAAGAAAAACACTTCCCCAAAGCCATTGACTGGGAAAATAAGAGAGGTTGATTATCTTGAGTCTTTACAAGTAGAGCTCAAAGACTGGAGTTTTAGAGGTCTGTGCTGTGGCTGGTGTTGAGCCCAGCAGGCACTGCAGTGTTCCTGTGGAAAACGAGGGCAGAAGCCAGCAGCAGATGATGCGATCTGAGGATCCCCTGAGACACAACTGGAAGAGATGGTTCCCCCTTCCTGGAGTGCATCTGGGAGAGGTGGTGTAGCATCTCTGGAGATAAAAGAGTTGGTGGGTGCCATTATGCTCCCCGCCACATTAGCATAGGCACAGAGACACCTGCTGAGGGCGGCTAACCTGGAAAATGGCTCTTTGCTGAGCTTTACTCCAAACTCTAAGCTCCTGTGTGTTCGTGTGACAGCCCTTCTGGGACAAACCTGAATGAGCCCCAGCATGGTGAGCCACTCCCCTAGAAGGCCAGTGTGAGTTTGTGCATTGCTGGGTCCCTGATATGCTGGATGCCTAAAGTTTGGAGTTTTAAAACTCAGCCTGCCTGGGATAAAACAAAGGTGCACTGTGATGCCAGGCAGGCAGATGGCCTGGACACAGACAGGGTGAAGGCAAGGATCTGAGGGAGGTCTAGGACACATGAGGGGACATTGTTCCTTCTTCTGGGAGGGCTTCCTGGACAGTGGCAGTTGCAAACTCCCCTCTCTGGGGATGAGGGAAAAGGAAAGTCAAATTATGGAATCATTCTCCTCTCCTGCCTCTCAGCATAAACTTACTTCAGTAAGCAGCACAGCACCAACAGTAGAAGCCTAAACTGCTTACAACAGGACCCCTCCCCAGCCTCCTTGCTATGTAGGTACTTCTCTACTAGAGCAAGTGTGTCTGAGAACTAGAGTGGCAGGTCCCTGCCCCAGAAAACCAGCATAGACTGCCTGCTCACACAACATCTACTGACCATAGAGTGCTGCAAAACTTCAGCTCTACTGGAAATAGCATCAGGTCTCTTTTAACAAGCAGACCAGACTGTACCTAGTTAAAACTCACCACACTCTAACAAAGGTCCAAACATTCCTCACTGCAGGCAAGGAGAAATTCTGAAGAGGACTGACTTGAGGGAAAGAACAGTTAAAAACACAGCAGCAGAGTGCACACAGCATACACTAGAAACACTTGCTGAAGTGTGAGGCCCTGGACACTATAAGACCTCTTCTTAATAAAGCCATTACTCTCAGGAGCAGGAAACATAACAGGCTTTCCTAACACACAAAAGAAGAAAGAAACCTAGACAAAAATGCCAAAACAGAGGAATTCATCCCAAAAGAAAGAACAAGGAAAGGTCATGGCCAAGGATCTAATCAAAACAGATATGTCATATGCCTGATCCAGAATTTAAAACAACAATCATAAGGATACTAGCTGGGCTTGCGAAGAGCATAAAACACACCAGGGAGTCCCTTTACCACAGAGATAAAAGACCTAAAAACTAGTCAGGCCGAAATAAAAAATGCTCTAACCGAGATGGGAAACCAAGTGGATGTAATGACTACAAGGATGGAAGAAGTAGAGGAACCAATAAATGATATAGAAGGTAAAATTATGGAAAATAATGAAGCTGAAAAGAAGAGGGAAAGAAAAATATTGGATCACAAGCGTAGACTTAGGGAGTCATTTGTCTTACTTGTTAAGTTGTTGTTTCTGGAGATTTTCTCTGTTCCTTTCTAGTCTTTGTCACTTTTGGTATTTCCCACTCAGAGAGTCCCCTTTGGTATTTATTGCAGGGCTTGTTTAGTGGTCACAAACTCCTTTAGTTTTTGTTTGTCTGGGAAACTCTTTATCTCGTCTTCTATTCTGAATGACAGCCTTGCTGCATAGAGTATTCTTGGCTGCATAGTTTTCCCCTATCATGCCACTCTCTTCTGGCCTGCCACATTTCTGTGGAGAAGTCTGCTTCTAACTTTTCTTCCTTTGTAGGTTAGGGACTTCTCCCTTGCCGCTTTCAGGATTTTTTTCCCTTATCTCTATATTTAGCAAATTTTACTACAATATGTCTTGGTGTTGGCCTGCTTTTGTTAATTTTGATCAGGATTCTTTGTGCCTTCTGGATTTGGATGTCTATTACCTTCCCCAGATTAGGGAAGTTTTCAGCTATAGTTTCCTCAAATAAAACTTCTATCCCCTTTTCCCTCTCTTCTTCTTCTGGGCCTCCTAGGATATGAATGTATTATGCTTTATGGAGCAAAGCTGAATTTCCATCATGAATGAGAGAAGAGAGATCACAATCAACACCACAGAAATACAATTATAAGAGAATACCATGAAAAATTATAGGCCAACAAAATAAGCAATCTGGAAGAAATGGATAAATTCTTAGAATCATATAAACTACCAAAACTGAAACAAGAAGAAATAGAAAATTTGAACACACTGATAACCAGCAAAGAAATGGTATCAGTAATCAAAAATATCCCCAAAAAACAAAAGTATAGGTCCAGACGGCTTCCCAGGAAAATCCTACCAAACTTTTAAAGAAAAGTTAATACCTATTCTTCTCAAAACTGTTCCAAAAAATAGAAATGGAAGGAAAACTTCCAAACTCATTCTATGAGGTTAGCATTCCTTGATTCCAAAACCAGACAAAGACCCCACTAAAAAACATAATTACAGGCCAATATCCCTAATGAACATGGATGCAAAATTTCTCAACAAAATACTAGCAAATGAAATCCAACAGTACATTAAAAGAATCATTCACCATGATCAACTGGGATTTATTCCTGGGCTGCAAGTGTGGTTCAGTATTTGCAAATCAATCAACATGATACACTACATCAATAAAAGAAAGGGTAAGAACCATATGATCTTCTCAATAGATGCAGAAAAAGCATTTGGCAAAGTATAACATCCATTCTTCATAAAAACCCTCAACAAAATAGGTTTAGAGGGAACATAGCTCAACATCATAAAGGGTATATACAAAAGACCCACAGCTAATATCATTCTCAATAGGGAAAAACCTGAGAGCTTTTCCTTTATGGTCAGGAACAAGACATGGATATCTACTCTTACCATTGTTATTTAACATGGTACTGGAAGTCCTAGCCACAGGAATCAGACAACACAGAGAAATTAAAGGCATCCAAATCAGCAAGGAAGAAGTCAAACTTTTACTCTCCACAGATGACATGATACTATATATAGAAAACCAGAAAGACTCTATCAAAAAATTGCTAGAAGTGATGACGTGAATTCAGTGAAGTCACTAGATATAAAATCAAGGTATAGAAATTTGTGACATTTCTATACACCAATAACAAAACATCAGAAAGAAACAAGGAGTGCTTGGGTGGTGCAGTGGGTTCAGCGTCCATCTCTTGGTTTCAGCTCAGGTCCTGATCTCGAGGTCATGGGATGGAGTACTCTGTCAGGCTCCATGCTCAGTGCGGAGTCTCCTTGAGATTCTCTCTCCTTCTCCCTCTACCCCTCCCACTTGTGTTCTCTCTCTCTAAAGAAAAAAATTAATAAATCTAAAAAAAAAAAAAGAAAAGAAGGAGAAATCAAGGAAACAATCACATTTACAACTGCACCAAAAACCAATAAAATACCTAGGAATAAACCTAACAAAGAAGATCTGTACTCTGAAAACTATAGAACACTTATGAAAGAAACTGAAGATGATACAAAGAAATGGAAGAACATCCCATGCTCATGAATTGAAAGAACAAATATTGTTAAAATGTGTATGCTACCCAAAGCAATCTACACATTTAATGCAATCCCTATCAAAACACCACCAGCATTTTTCACAGAGCTAGAACAAACAATCCTAAAATCTGTACAGAACCAAAAAAGACCCTGTATAGTCAAAGCAATCTTGAAAAGGAAAAGCAAAGCTGGAGGCATCATAATTCCAGAATTCAAACTATATAACAAAGCTGTAGTCATCAAGATCATATGGTATTGGCATAAAAACAGACACATAGATCAATGGAACAGAAGAGAAAACTAGAAATGGACCCACAATTATATGGTCAATTAATCTCCGACAAAGCAGGAAAGAATATCCAATGGGAAAAAGAATGTCTCTTCAACAAATGGTATTGGAAAAACTAGACAGCAACATACAGAAGAATGAAATGAAACTGGACCACTTTCTTACACCAGATACAAAAATAAATTCAAAATGGATCAAAGACCTAAATGTAAAACAGGAAACCATCAAAATCCTATAGGAGAACATAGGCAGAAAACTCCTTGACATCAGCTGTAGCAACTTCCTACCAGTTATGTCTCCTCAAGCAAGGGAAACAAAAGCAAAAATGAACTATTGGACTTCATCAAGATAAAAACCTTCTACACAGCAAAGGAAATAATCAACAAAACTAAAAGGCAACTATCAGAATGGGAGAAGATATTTGCAAATGACATATCTGAAAAAAATATATAAAGAACTTGTCAAACTCAACACCCAAAAAACAAATAATCCAGTTATGAAATGGATAGAAGACATGAATAGACATTTTTCCAAAGAAGACATATAGATGACTAAGAGACACATGAAAAGATTCTCAACATCATTCACCATCAGGGAAATACAAATCAAAACTACAATGAGATATCACCTCACAGCTATCAAAATGGCTAAAATTAACAACAAAGGACACAACAGATGTTGGTGAGGAAGCAGAGAAAGGGGAACCCTCCTACACTGTTGGTGGGAATGCAAACTGGTGCAGCCACTGTAGAAAAGCAGTATGGAGGTTCCTCAAAAAAATTAAAATTAGAACTACCCTACAATCCAGCAATTGCACTACTAGCTATTTACCCAAAGGATACAAAAATACTGATTTCAAGGGACACAGGCACCCTGATGTTTATAGCAGCATTATCAACAATGGCTAAATTATGGAAAGAGCCCAAATGTCCTACGACTGATGAATAGGTAAAGAAGAGGTGCCATATATCTATATCTATCTATATCTAATGGAATATTACTCAGCCATAAAAAGGATGACACCTTTCCATTTGGAACAACATGGATGGAGCTAGAGTGTATTATGCTAAGCGAAATAAGTAAGTCAGAGAAAGACAAGTACCATATGATTTCACTCAGATGTGGAATTTAAGAAACAAAACAGATGAACATAGGGGAAAAAAAGAGAGGGAGGCAAATCTTAAATGTACTCTTAACTATAGAGAACAAACTGAGGGTTGCCGGATGGGAGGTGGGTGAGGAGATGGGTTAAATGGGTGATGGGTATTAAGGAGGACACTTGTGATGAGCACTGGGTGTTGTCTGTAAATGATGAATCACTGAATTCTACTCCTGAAACTAGTATTACACTGTATGTTAACTAACTAGAAAATTAAATAAAAACTTGAAAAGAAGCTGTACTTAAACTAATAAAGTTTATAATCACACACACACAAAATCTTATCAGATGCTATGGGACAGATATTATTATTATCCATATTTTATACATAAGAAAACTGTGGCACAATGGAGTCAAGGTGAAGGAAGTTCTACTGCTAATATGTAGTAGCACTGGGATTTGAATCCTGTTTTCTCAAATTCCAGAACTTACATTCCTATGATGAATTTGTAAACTTCATTTTAAAAATCACTCTGAGGGTTGCTGGAGTGGTGGGGGGTGGGAGGGATGGAGTGGCTGGGTGACAGACATTGGGGAGGGCATGGGCTATGGTGGGTGCTGTGAATTGTGTAAGACTGTTGAATCACAGACCTGTACCTCTGAAACAAATAATACATTATATGTTAAAAAAAAAAAAAGAAGATAGTAGGAAGGGAAAAATGAAGGGGGGGGATCAGAGGGGGAGATGAACCATGAGAGACTGTGGACTCTGAAAAACGAACAACAAACTGAGGGTTCTAGAGGGGAGGGAGGTGGGGGATGGGTTACCCTGGTGATGGATATTAAAGAGGGCATGTATTGAAAGGAACACTGGGTGTTATACGCAAACAATGAATCATGGAACACTACATCAAAAACTAATGATGTAATGTATGGTGATTAACATAACATCATAAAATAAAATTTTAAAAAATCATGCTACTCACTTCTAGTTTTGTCATTTACTAGCTCTAGGATCTTGTGCCATTATCTTACATAGTTTCACACAGAAGCTGTAGTTGAGAAAATTCAAAAAAGACACTAAGGAAATACCTGTCATATGACATATACTCACTTTACATAAATTAAAAATATCTTAAAAATGCATTATCTTTGTTGTTGTCATTGTTCAAGTTTGTTTATTGACTTGAAGACCAAAAAGATTCAGTTTTCTCACTCCTAACATTTTGTGTTAATTTTTATGTCCCTGGTATTAGGAAAATGAGTACTTTCTAAAAATTACATAGTCTGTGAAACCAGTTTTACAAATTTTAAGTCCACAAAATTCAGCATTGTAATATGAAACTGAAAGGCAACTCCCAGTTTCCTGAAGAAATATATGTTTACAGACTTCTTTATTTTTTGGTGCATGTTTTGTTCATATTCAACAAAAGAATTTGGATGCTTGACAGAAAGGTGATTTAGACTACATTTGCATGCAGAACTAGTTCAATTATTATGAGGGTCAAGTCATTCAAAATCCAGTTTTGACAGAACCTAGATTGCTAAAGTAGTCTTCTTTAAGATGAGTATGGTTTGAGACCTTAAATATTCATCATTAATAAAAATTCTATGACATTTTTCAGAAGAACATTTGCCCAGGTCATTTGACCAGATGCCAAGTTAAATCATTAAGGCATGGCCAACTGCCATTTCATTTTTCTTTTTTCCCTTAATATCATAGATTTTTTTAATTTAAAGGAACCGAAGATACAATTTTTCTTTCTTTTTTTTTTTTTTTTAGATTTTATTTATTTGACAGAGAGAGCACAAGCAGAGGGAGAGAGAGGGAGAAGCAGGCTCCCCGCTGAGCAAGAAGCCCAACGTGGGACTCGATCCCAGGACCCTGGGATCATGACCTGGGCCAAAGGCAGCTGCTTAACCGACTGAGCCACTCAGGTGTCCCTACCATTTTTCTTAAGTATAGAATTTACAACTGAATGTCAGAATCTCAGAAAATGCCTTTCCCAAACCTAGAACTTTTGAGATCTTTGAAAAATCCCCCCTTGGGTTCAGGGTACTGCTGATAGCGAAGAGTGTTTCTGAGTTCTTAATAATTAAATTCTGGATAAAATTTTCCATTAAAATATTTTCCAATGGATAGGCCAGAAGCTGTTTTACTTGCCGTTTGTTTGTTGTGTTAGTGGTCATTACTGTTGTTTTTTAATGACTGAGGATTAAACCATACTCCGTTTGATAGAGTTACTCTGTTGATGTTTTTCTCTTGTATCACAATTTCACAGAAACAAGTGCAGCATTTTTTTTTTTTACTTATCCACACATTTTAATAAACTTTACCATTTCTCATTAATCAGTAATAGGGTAAATTCTTTCCAATCTGTTTTAGGATATAATAAGGACAGCTTTCTTTCACATCCCACAGAATACTCATCCGTGCTTTGCTACCATAAAAATTTCTTATGTTATCTCTTTAGTTTTGGGAGTTTGTTTGAATGTTGAAGAAAATTAATGATAGTGTATTTGAATGGTACCTTGATATGATTTTTGAAAGGCTACCAGAATTAAGGAATGACTTGTGTAAGAGAATGAAAATAAAAATTAACCTTGGAAGTATGCTATTTTAGATTCTCTACCTCATAGTTTAAGAATGTTGAATATGTTATTCTAAGTTAGGAAGCATGTTTACAGTGGCAAGAAGTCTCCCAGTTTTATCGCATCTATATTTTACTAGTTTTAATGTGTTAAATATTAGTTGTACAGATAGATGCCTACTATTGTGCCACTTGCAATTACGTATGCTTAGAAAAATATGATGTTTATAATCAGGCACATGCAATAGGACCTAGTAAATCTTTACTTATCCTTAAGGATTCAGATTATATTTTAACCATTTTGTAATTTCTTATCCAATCCACAAATGTAATCTCCCTGAGTTTCCCTTAGAACTTTATTTATCAGAGATCATTTTATAATAACAATATAGCAAATACTATTTTTAAGTACTTATTATGCCAAGCATGTTTTTTTATAGTTTAGTTTTTTTGTTGTGTTAATCACCATACATTACATCATTAGTTTTTGATGTAGTGTTCCATGATTCATTGTTTGTGGATAACACCCAGTGCTCCATGAAGAACGTGCCATATTTAATACCCATCACCAGGCTAACCCATCCCCCCACCCCCTCCCCTCTAGAACCCTCAGTTTGTTTTTCAGACTCCATCGTCTCTCATGGTTCGTCTCCCCCTCCGATGTACTCCCCTTCATTCTTCCCCTCCTGCTATCTTCTTCTTCTTTTTTTCTTAACATGTTTTGCATTATTTCTTTCAGAAGTACAGATCTGTGATTCAACAGTCTTGCACAATTCACAGCGCTCACCATAGCACATACCCTCCCCAATGTCTATCACCCAGCCACCCCATCCCTCCCACCCCGCACCGTTCCAGCAACCCTTAGTTTGTTTCCTGAGATTAAGAATTCCTCATATCAGTGAGGTCACATGGTACATATCTTTCTCTGATTGACTTATTTCACTCAGCATAACACCCTCCAGTTCCATTCACGTCGTTGCAAATGGCGAGATCTCATTCCTTTTGATGGCTACATAATATTCCATTGTGTATATATACCACTTCTTCTTTATCCATTCATCTCTCCATGGACATCTTGGCTCTTTCCACAGTTTGGCTATTGCGGACATTGCTGCTATAAACATTGGGGTGCACGTACCCCTTCGGATCCCGACATTTATATCTTTGTGGTAAATACCCAGTAGTGCAATTGCTGGATCATATGGTAGCTCTATTTTCAACTGTTTGAGGAACCTCCATAGTGTTTTCCAGAGTGGTTGCACCAGCTTGCATTCCCACCAACAGTGTAGGAGGGTTCCCCTTTCTCCGATCCCCGCCAAAATCTGTCGTTTCCTGACTTGTTAATTTTACCCATTCTGACTGGTGTAAGGTGGTATCTCATTGAGGTTTTGATTTGGATTTCCCTGATGCCGAGCGATGTTGAGCACTTTTTCATGTGCCTGTTGGCCATTTGGCTATCTTTGGAAAAATGTCTGTTCATGTCTTCTGCCCATGTCTTGATTGGATCATTTGTTCTTTGGGTGTTGAGTTTGATAAGTTCTTTATAGATTTTAGATACTAGCCCTTTATCTGATATGTCATTTGCAAATATCTTCTCCCATTCTGTCAGTTGTCTTTTGGTTTTGTGGACTGTTTCTTTTGCTGTGCAAAAGCTTTTTATCTTGATGAAATCCCAATAGTTCATTTTTGCCCTTGATTCCCTCGCCTTTGGCGATGTTTCTAGGAAGAAGTTGCTGTGGCTGAGGTTGAAGAGGTTGCTACCTATGTTCTCCTTTAGGATTTTGATGGACTCCTGTCTCACGTTTAGGTCTTTCAACCATTTGGAGTCTATTTTTGTGTGTGGTGTAAGGAAATGGTCCAGTTCCATTCTTCTGCATGTGGCTGTCCAATTTTCCCAACACCATTTGTTGAAGAGACTGTCTTTTTTCCATTGGACATTCTTTCCTGCTTTGTCAAAGATAAGTTGACCGTAGAGTTGAGGGTCCATTTCTGGGCTCTCTATTCTGTTCCATTGATCTATGCGTCTGTTTTTGTGCCAGTACCATACTGTCTTGATGATGACAGCTTTGTAATGGAGCTGGAAGTCCGGAACTGTGATGCCGCCAGCTTTGCTTTACTTTTCAATATTCCTCTGGCTATTCGGGGTCTCTTCTGGTTCCATACAAATTTTAGGATTATTTGTTCCATTTCTTTGAAAAAAATGGACGGTATTTGGATGGAGATTGCATTGAATGTGTAGATTGCTCTAGGTAGCAATCTACCTAGATTGTGAAGACTACCAAACGTCTTCACAATGTTTGTTCTTCCAATCCATGAACATGGAACGTTTTTCCATTTCTTTGTGTCTTCCTCAATTTCTTTCATGAGTATTTTATACTTTTCTGAGTACAGATCCTTTGCCCTTTGGTTAAATTTATTCCTAGGTATCTTATGGTTTTGGGTGCAATTGTAAATGGGATTGACTGCTTGATTGGGCTCTCTTCTGTCTTGTTGTTGCTGTATAGGACTGCCAGTGATTTCTGTGCATTGATTTTATATCCTGCCACTTTGCTGAATTCCTGTATGAGTTCTAGCATTTTTGGGGTGGAGTCTTTTGGGTTTTCCACATACAGTGTCATATCATCTGCAAAGAGTGAGAGTTTGACTTCCTCTTTGCCGATTTGGATGCCTTTGATTTCTTTTTGTTATCTGATTGCTGTGGCTAGGACTTCTAATACTATGTTGAATAGCAGTGGTGAGAGTGGACATCCCTGCCGCGTTCCTGACCTTAGGGGAAAGGCTCTCAGCCTTTCCCCATTGAGAATGATACTCGCTGTAGGTTTTTCATAGATGGCTTTTATGATATTGAGGTATGTACCCTCTATCCCTATACTCTGAAGAGTTTTGATCAAGAAAGGATGCTGTTGTTTGTCAAATGCTTTTTCTGCATCTATTGAGAGGATCCTATGATTCTTGTTCTTTCTTTTGTTAATGTATTGTATCACGTTGATTGATTTGCGGATGTAGAACCAGCCTTGCAGCCCAGGGATAAATCCCACTTGGTCCTGGTGAATAATGATTTTAATGTACTGTTGGATCCTATTGGCTAGTATTTGGTGAGAATTTTTGCATCCAAGTTCATCAAGGATATTGGTCTGTAATTCTCCTTTTTGATGGGGTCTTTGTCTGGTTTTGGGATCAAGGTAATGGTGGCCTCATAAAATGAGTTTGGAAGTTTTCCTTCCATTTCTACTTTTTGGAACAGTTTCAGAAGAATAGGTATTAATTCTTCTTTAAGCGTTTGGTAGAATTCCCCTGGGAAGCCATCTGGCCCTGGGCTTTTGTTTGTTGGGAGATTTTTGATGACTGCTTCAATTTCCTTAGTGGTTATAGGTCTGCTCAGGTTTACTATTTCTTCCTGGTTCAACTTTGGTAGTTGAAACATCTCTAGGAATGCACCCTTTTCTTCCAGGTTATCTAATTTGCTGACATAGAATTGCTCATAATATGTTTTTATAATTGTTTGTATTTCTTTGGGGTTGGTTGAGATCTCTACTCTTTCATTCATGATTTGGTTGATTTGGGTCCTTTCTCTTTTCTTTTAGATAAGTCTGGCCAGGGGTTTATCAATCTTGTTAATTCTTTCAAAGAACCAGCTCCTAGTTTCATTGATGTGTTCTACTGTTCTTTTTGTTTCTATTTCATTGATTTCTGCTCTGATCTTTATGATTTCTCTTCTCCTGCTGGGTTTAGGCTTTATTTGCTGTTTTTTTTCTCTAGCTCCTTTAGGTTTAGGGTTAGTTTGTGTATTTGAGACCTTTCTTGTTTCTTGAGAAAGGCTTGTATTGCTATTTATTTTCCTCTTAGGACTGCCTTTGCTGTATCCCAAGATTTTGAATAGTTGTGTTTTCATTTTCATTGGTTTCCATGATTTTTTTTAATTCTTCTTTAATTTCCTGGTTGACCCATTCATTCTTTAGTAGGATGCTCTTTGGCCTCCATGTATTTGAGTTCTTTCTGACTTTCTTCTTGTGATTGAGTTCTAGTTTCAAAGCTTTGTGGTCTGAAAATATGCAGGGAATAATCCCAGTCTTTTTGTACACGTTGAGACCTGATTTGTGACCTAGGATGTGATCAATTCTGGAGAATGTTCCATGGGCACTAGAGAAGAATGTGTATTCCGTTGCTTTGGGATGGAATGTTCTGAATATGTCTGTGAAGTCCATTTTGTCCAGTGTTTCATTTAAAGTCTTTAAATCCTTGTTGATCTTTTGCTTAGATGATCTGTCCATTTCAGTCAGGGGGTTGTTAAAGTCCCCCACTATTATTGTATTGTTGTCAATGTGTTTCTTTGCTTTTGTTATTGCCTTATATAATTGGCTGCTCCCATATTAGGGGCATAGATATTTACAATTGTTAGATCTTTTTGTTGGATAGACCCTTAAGTAGGATATAGTGTCCTTCCTCATCTCTTATTACAGTCTTTGTTTTAAAATCTAATTTGTCTGATATAAGGATTGCCACCCCAGCTTTCTTTTGGTGTCCATTAGCATGGTAAATGGTTATCCACCCCCTCACTTTCAATCTGGGGCTGTCTTTGGGTCTAAAATGAGTCTCCTGCAGACAGCATATTGATGGGTTTTGTTTTTTAATCCAATCTGATAGCCTGTGTCTTTTGATTGGGGCATTTAGCCCATTTACATTCAGGGTAACTATTAAAAGGTATGAATTTAGTGCCATTGTATTGCCTGTCAGGTGACTGTTACTGTATATTGTCTGTGTTCCTTTCTGATCTATGCTGCTTTTAGGCTCTCTCTTTGCTTAGAGGACCCCTTTCAATATTTCTTGGAGGGCTGGTTTCGTGTTTGCAAATTCCTTTAGTTTTTGTTTGTCCTGGAAGCTTTTTATCTCTCCTTCTATTTTCAATGACAGCCTAGATGGATATAGTATTCTTGGCTGCATATTTTTCTCATTTAGTGCTCTGAAGATCTCATGCCAGTCCTTTCTGGCCTGCCAGGTCTCTGTGGATAGGTCTGTTGCCAATCTAATGTTTCTACCATTGTAGGTTACATATCTGTTGTCCCGAGCTGCCCCAGGATTTTCTCTTTGTCTCTGAGACTTGTAATTTTTACTATTAGATGTTGGGGTGTTGACCTATTTTTATTGATTTTGAGAGGGGTCCTCTGTTCCTCCTGGATTTTGATGCCTGTTTCCTTCTCGAATTTTGCCCTCGTGATCCTGTAGTTGTTTATCTCTTTTTCTCAGCCTCTTTATTTTCCATCATTTGGTCTTCTATATCACTGATTCTCTCTTCTGCCTCGTTTATCCTAGCAGTTAGTGCCCCCATTTTTGATTGCACCTCATTAACAGCCTTTTTGATTTCGACTTGGTTAGATTTTAGTTCTTTTATTTCTCCAGAAAGGGTTTCTCTAATAACTTCCATGCTTTTTTCAAGCCCAGCTAGTATCTTTAAAGTTATGATTCTGAACTCTAGGTCCGACATTGTACTAATGTCCATATTGAGTATGTCCCTGGCAGACGGTACTACCTCTTGTTCTTTTTGCTGAGGTGATTTTTTTCGTATTGTCATTTTGTCCAGAGGAGAATAGATGAATGAGAGAACAAATGCTAACAGGTTAAAAATGTCCCCAGCAAATATACTCTATAAAAATCAGAAAAGACCTGAAACCAGGGGAAAAGAAAGGGAAAGAAAGAAAAAAGAAGGAGAAAAAAAAAAAGAAAAAGAAAAAGATAAAAACAAACAAAAACAGAACAAAGCAAAAAAAAAACAGAATATGATCAAATATGACCAGGCTAGTGCATAGATCAGTGCCACACACTAGATTTTGGGCGTATTTTGCTCTGTTAGAAGAAAGTGCCTCCTAAAATTTTAAAGGAGAAAGACTTATATATGTACAAAATAAGGGTTGATACAATGAAGGGATGGAGGATGACTGTAAAGATGAAAATTATAAAATATTTTATAAAAGGAATTGATAAGATAAGAAGTTGTTTGAAAAAAGAAAGAAGATTAAAAAAAAAAGAAAAGGAAAATAAAAGCGAGACAATGTGATCAGGCAGGATACTAGAACAAAGCCATATACTAGGTATTTAGGGTATATTTTGATCTGTTAGAAGAAATTGTATCTCAAAATTTTAAAGAGAGAACAACTGATATATATATGCCAAAAATAAGGGTAACTACTATGATGGGATAAAATATGACTCTAAAAATGAAAAATAAAAAATGTTTTTTTAAAAAAGGGATTGATAAGATGTTGGTTGAAAAACGGAAAAAGAAAAATTCAAAAAAGAAAACAGTTAAAAAAATTAACTTTGAAAAACTAATGAATCATGGTAAAAAGCCATGAATTCTATGTGCAGTATTCCCCTAGCGCTGGAGTTCTCCGGTTCTCCTTGATCTGTAAACTTGGTCTCGGATGGCTGGCTGTTCGTGCTGATCTTCTGGGGGAGGGGCCTGTTGCCGTGGTTCCCAAATGTGTTTGCCCGAGGAAGAATTGACCCGCCCTTGTCGGTCCGGGCTAAGCAAGCTCCTGGGGTTTGCTCTCAGGAGGTTTTGTTCCCTGCAAGCTCTCCGTACAGCTTTGGAGGACCAGGGTGAAAATGGTGGCCTCCCAATCTCCACCCGGAGGAGCTGAGAACTCGGAGCCCCGCTCCTCAGTGCGCCCCCAGAGAAAAGCCGTCAATCACTCCCGTCTCCCCAGTCCTTGGCTGCACTCCGTGCTCACCTGTCCTGTGACCTAGCATTTCTATCTCTGGCGCCTGACCCCGTGTGGAGTCTCCAAAGCCAGCAGATCCCTGTGGTGCGCATCCGTGCTGCTTCTCCTGGGGGAGAATGGGGAGTCTCCCCGGATCTGCTGCTTGTTGGGTCCCTGCTGGAGGAGCAGTAGCCCGACTGGGCCGCGGATCCCAGTTTATGGCCACCCCAAGCTGAGAGCCCGCGCCCCTGGCTTCGTCTCTGCAGCCGGCTTCCCCGCTCCGAAACCTGGAAGCTCTGCTGCACTCAGGCACCCCTGGTCTTTCTGTGACCCCGAGGGTCCTGAGACCACACTGTCCCGCGAGGGTTCCACCCCCAGCTTAGCCCCTGGAGCAACGATTCTCAGCGGAGCTGACTTCTAAAAGTTCCGATTTTGTGCTCCGCGGCTCTATCACTTGCCAGAAGAGGCCGCCGGAGGCCCCCTCCCCCACCGTCTATCCTCCCTAATATTGCCTCGGATTCACTTCTCCTCACGTCCTACCTTCCAGTAAGTGGTCGCTTTTCTGTTCTGAGAGTTTCTGCTCTTCTTTTTGATCTCCTGTTGAGTTCATAGGTGTTCAGAATGGTTTGATCCCTATTCAGCTGAATTCCTGAGACCAGTGGAAATCCAGGTCTCCTCCTCCTCCGCCATCTTGCTCTGCCCTGCCAAGCATGTTTTTAATGCATTATTTAATTTAATGGGTTTAACTGCTCCATGAGAAACTTTAATTTCTGTAGTTGCCAATCAATTTCTATCATTTATCCATTCAACAATATCAACACATGTTCATGTGTGTGTGTGTTTATGTGTAGAGAAAGAGAGGGAGAGAGAGAAAGAGATATAGATATATATATATATATAGAGAGAGATACTAGCTATTTATGCTATTCCTAAACATTGAGGTTTCAAAGATTTTAAGAGAACCTATTTGGTTACAAAATAACATTATAACAAAAAATACAGTTACATAATTATATAATAATACAGCACAGTACAGTAAATATCACAAAGGAAGTGAGTATGAAATATAGTATGATGGAGAAGTCCATAGCATTCATTCAGTGTACATTTATTATGTGCTATGTACTTTATAGAATTTAAGATTCATAACTATACTAGGAGATAAACATTAGTCTTTATTCATGAAGAAATTAAGATTAGATAAATTTAGTAGCGTACAAAGTCACACGGCAAGTGACTAGAAAATAAGAAATAGATTCTAACCCTTTCTGACTTTATTATGTCAATTGGATTCTTTGCTTTGAAAGACTGAGGAAGACCAAAACAGATCAGAGGACATGGGATTTAGGAGTAAGAACAGAAGGGAAGGGAATTCTCAGAATATTGGATATTCTCAGTCAGGTTCAGGCTCTGACTCTATTGTGAGCCTGCATTAAAGCCTAAAGAATCTATATAAGTAACTATTCAAGGATTTCTTGGACTTAATGCAGCTGAAGTTGCGCCTTTCAAGAATAGCATTCCAGTTAAAATAATGAAGACATAAATGACATAGATCTGTTTCTCACAAGACATTATACATATATATATACACATATATATATAATCAAAACCCTTCTCAACTTATAATTTCTTTAGTGAACTAAAAGTTACTTAATAGGTTAAATGGTTCATGAATCTTTCAAAAGCTTCTAATTTGCACTCTACCTACAGCTAAGTCATTATGATTCCTTGTATTTCAATGACCAGTATTTATTACAGCAAAATGGCTGCACTCATATGCACACATTTGCTCAATCTGTTAGTTGACTATTTTACATAGCATTTGATGTTTATTAATTTATCTTTTAGATTTAAAAAGGGCAGAAGGATATGAAATAGCATTGAATGCACTAGGAATATATATATATATCTCTTTAGGAATATATGTATCTTTAGGTATATATATATCTTTAGGCACACACACAAATCCAATTTACGTATGTAAAATGGATCCCAAACACAATATTACATATTATTTAATTCTCTGCCCAAATAATTGCATTTTAGTAGAAGAACCAAAAGACTCTTGATGTTAAAAAGAATAACGAGGATTGTAATCTACATGAAGGTGAGAGTATTTCAAAATCTGTATGAGGAACTATTCGAGGATGTGGTCTTCTTAAAGTAAAACTAGCAATACTTACAATCATAAACACTTTGGGAAGTAAATCTTTAAAACTAGAGATGTAAGAACCAGAGAATATCAAATCTGGGACATTCAGAGATTTTTATTTTAGTAAGTATAAAACAAAATTGAACCTAAACTTATAAATAATATAAAATCCTGTGTTTTTTTTTTAAGATTTTATTTTTATTTATTTGAGAGAGAAAGAGAGCACAAGCAGGGGGAGTGGGAAAGGGAGAAGCTCTGAGTAGGGAGCCTGATGTGGGGTTCCATCTCAGGACGTTGGGATCATGACCTGAGCCAGCCACTTAACCGACTGATTCACCCAGGTGCCCCCAAATCCTAGTTTTCATTTACTGATTCTCTCAAAAATATTTATTGAGCCCTGGATATAACAACAGTATTGCTAAACATTTATAACTCTCACTAAATAAATAAGTACCATGTGGTAGAAACTTTTGTGGAAATTGGGGATAGTGTGAGAAAAAGAGAAAATATCTATAATGAAAGCCAGAACCACTCCCTGCAATGTATTATTTTTTCATGTTATTAGAGTTTTTTAGGAATTTGAACATTATGATTAACTGCATTCTCTGATTAAAAACATTTTCATTGTCAAAAAATTTTAATGAAATATATTTATCTTCCTCCTCCTTCTTAATATGTTTAGGATGATAAATGCAATGAAATTTCCTTAACAGTAGACCCTATAGTGTCTCATGAAAAATTTCTAAATACCAATTTTAAAAAATAACTGCTACTATTGATGGTTAAAAGTAATAGATTTCATATTCACGTCCTATAAATCTAAACAAATTTTGTTTCCTCAAAATAAAAAGCTTTAACTCAGTTGACTTTCTATTATGTTTCAGTTTTCTCTTTAGTTTTTATGAAATAATTTTATTTTTGGGTAATTATATTCTATCATAAACCCACTTATTTGAATTCAGGGTGAGCAATGAGGTGATTTTTATGAAGAGCATTATTTTTTAAGGAATATTGTACACATAGTAGTATTTTACACGTAGTCTTAACTTTACATACAAATGTAAAGATAACGCAAATAATTTTTTGTAGTCCAGTTCATTATGTGATTCCTGGTCTACTCAAATGAGATATGGGAAGGTATTTTAGGAACATTCTTTGTAAATATATGTCTAGCTTCTAATCAACTTGTAATAAAAATTTTGCTATAGTGTCTTGATACTGTGTTACAAAATGTACTTTCCTATTAACCAAACAGGTTTGAAGGGTCTTTTGAACTCAAAAACTCACTTTCTTCCTGGTTTGGGGGTGAAATATTCAATTTATTTTGGTATTTTTATGTTCCCATATGTATTTGTGCCCTAGTTTGTTATATGTTTCTGAAATTCCTGAAACTAATAGTATATTTATACCCGATCAGTCACTATCTTGGGGAAGCTCAAAAATGCAAGAAAGGGATATCACTGGATAGAAAATACTTCTATGGGAAGTGCTGTTTTAATCATTGAATAGAGGCAATTCTCTCTCCTCTAATATTTTTACTTTACTTTGATTTATTGTATTAAAGAATCAGAAGATGTTCTGAAGGTAGGCAGGGCACCTTACAGATGAGAAAACTGAACCTGAGTTTGGTAAACTCAACAAAGGTCACATGGCCAGAGGATGGCAGAGCAGAAGGGATGCCTCAATTCCCTGGCTCTGACCATTCAAATGCTTTTTGCACTGGACTATATTCTTTCCTACAGTACAAACTACAGCCTCAACAACACAAATTCCAGCAGTTTTTCTATTGAGTCTTGACCTTTCTTTTCTTTGAAGCTTGCTAGGAGTAAAGGAAAGACCCCCCTGTTTTTTTCACATACATTTCAAAACATGTTTTCAGCTTTACAGACAATAGCTCCTAGAAACTACACTTGGTCATTAATATAAATTTCAAGTAGGAGTTTGGTGGAAATAAAAATAAAAACAAAAGAAAATAAATATCATCCTTTCTGTAACAACATAATCTTTGTAATTTCCAGTGTTGGGTGTGATACAACAAATGAATTTATTATTTCTTTAGAAGGACTGCCTTATTTAAATGAAGTGTAATTCTTCCTCAATGAACATTTTAGGAAATTTAGTGGAGCTCAAAGAAATAATTCTATCAGAGAGGGAATTTTGTAATCTCAGCAACTCCTTATATTTGTAACTAAGCAAAGTCCATAGTTGAATTAAAAAAAATCAGAATCTATTAATTGCTTTGCTTATTGCACCAGAATCAGCACAAATTAAACCTCTCTGTCAATTATAAGCATATGAACATCTCTTTAGTATCAGAGAGAATGACAAAATGCTATACTTAAATGAGCAATGGCTGAGGCCTTGCTGCTTAATTTACAGATGATATAACATCCTTTTATTGATGCACTGTGCATGTTTCAGCCTGAAGGTTATCACATAAAGATTTACTGTCCCTTACAGAGTGTAAAAGTACAAGCAGACCTGAAGCATTTAACCAAACAACAACAAACAAAAATGACTGGAAGAAAATATTTTGCTAAACATTAAGCATGTAGCCTTAACCTTACCAAGATTCTTGCAATTGGAAATGAAACTCATATGGCACCATTAAGACAGGGAGGAATAAAAAGGAATAAAACTTGTGCTAGCCTACAACTGTTACATATCTTTTTGTTCATGTTTTCAAGGAACATGCTAATAGAAATTCACACTTCCAAAGATGTAAACCAAGTTACACTGTTGAATTGTTAAAGAACATCACTATTATATATTGTGTACGAAAAAAATAAAAAGCATAAGGAATGTTTACATTCAGAAATTTATCAGTTCCTTAAGTATTGTTCTAAGAGGGAAGTCAAAGTTTACATGTTACAATTAAGGGGAGCAAAACTTTAGAGTTATTACTATCTGTTATTGCAATCCTTTTTAAACGCCTGTCCTAGAGTTTAGATGGAAAGAACTTACATTTGCCAATTAAAGGTGTCTTATTCATTTTCAATTTAAAAATTTTTTTTCTAATTACTTCAGAAACTTTTGGGCAGTCAGTTCAAAGTTCAACTCCCTATAATGGTTATTTGTTACTCTGCCACTATCTACTCCCTAAAGTGGCAACTGGGTTCAAGGGAAACATTTAACCTCAGTACACTAAGGGAGAGACATAGCTTTGAGTCTTCACCTATCTCAAATGTGTTCTAGGAACTTTTACCCGAATTAACCAACATTTTACATTTTACCTACCTTAACATATTTCATTTAAAACTCACAGCAAAGTAGATATTAGTATTTTCATTTTGTTAATAAGAAGGTGGAGTCTCAGAAAATTAACTATTTATCCATATAATAACAGCTAAACTCTATTGAGCATGTGATATCTGGTAGACAATTCAAAATTGTGTATGTAATATGCTAATATGTAGTAATTAATGGAATACATAATAACCTATGATGCAGATACACATATTATATTCATTTTACAGATGAAGAAACAAAACCATAGTTTAAGTAACTTGCCTAATACTACAGTGATATGTTGAAGTGGAACAAATTAAAACCCAGGCTGTCTGGCCCCAAAACCTACACTATTAACTACCACTGCCTCTACAAAATGCACTAGAACATCACAAATTCAGATGATCTAATAGTGGAATTGAATCTGAATAATGGGTTTGCACTTTGAAGTACTAAAGAAGCAATGCGTTATCTTGTGCACTGTTTCCCAAGGTGTGTTATGGTATATTCCACTATAGCTAGGAAGATGGGTTATCATTAGCTCTGTCATCCTTACTTGCCAGTGACTGGCTAGCACCCCCAATCTCACATTCTGGTTATAAGAAGAGATCCTGTGTAGCCTGAATTACTGGGACTGTTTTCCATGCACTCACTTACCCTATACAATGGGTTCCTACAATCCCAGGGTGTGCCAGTATGAGTTTGTTGGAGAAGTTGAGGAGGAAAACAAAATGTAGGGATATAACTGCGGTTGCAGCCTGCCCCAAGTTCAGCTCCCACTTAAGAGTGTCTTGCAAAGGTTATAAGTACCATGGCAGGAAGGGGACTTTCAGTCTATCAGTTTCAGACCCGATGAATAGTGGATATATGACAGGCTATGGTTGAGAGGGGAGAGAAGCAATCACAAAGAGCACATGCAAATATATTAGAAAAAGATAGTCATTAAAAGGGAGGAAAAGTGGCACCTGCATTATATGTAAGTAATTCTCAAATTTATTCTTCAGCTTCCAGATCCTATGATTTCTGGGAAGTGTTCTCTGACCATCCCCAAGTCTGATGGTAGTATCTCTCTTATGGAGTTTAATAATAAACTATACAACAGCTTAAATTCATTTCAAAAAATGTTAAAAATTGTAGAAAATATTATAGAATTTAAATGATTTCTACAGTTACATATCTGTATTCCCTGCATGTTATACTTCTATAAAAAGTTAATAAAAAATGTTACTATAAAAATTATAGGAACTATTGAAAAATGTTTTCAGAAGAAATTTATCTTGAAAAATAAAATTTAAAATTATGCTTGTCTATTTTACTTGATGTTTAACAAAATTAACTTATAACTATATTCTTTTTCTTTTTATTTATTTATATGACAGACAAAGAAAGACAGCTAGAGAGGGAACACAAGCAAGGGGAGTGGGAGAGGGAGAAGCAGGCTTCCCTCTGAGTAGTGAGCCCGATGCAAGGCTCAGGGCTCAATCCCAAGACCCTGGGATCATGACCTGAGCCAAAGGCAGATGCTAATGACTGTGCCACCCAGGTGCTCCATTATATTCCTTTTCTTAAGATGAACAAAGAATGAAATAAATGACAATAAAGAAATTAGCTTTGACTTCATATCTAACTTTTCTAATAAAGGAAATCTAACTTTGAAACATAGTTATAATGATCACCTACCAGGACTATAAAGATAACCTAACTTATGCAACATGATCATAAAAATAAATTAAGTGTACACATGGAATTTAAGAAACAGAACAAATGAGCAAAGGGGGAAAAAAAGAGAGAGGCAGACCAAGAAACAGACTCTTAACTATAGAGAATAAACTGATCATGACCAGAGGGGAGGGAGGTGGGGGGAGGGGCTAAAAGGTGATGGGGATTAAGGAGTGCACTTGTGAGGAGCACAGGGTGTTGTGTGGAAATGTTGACTCAAACTAATATTACACTGTGTGATAATTAACTGGAATTTATGTAAAAACTTAAAAAAACATAAATCAAGTGCTAGTCAATTTTCTCTAGTGTGCTTACCTAAGATTGCCAAATCAAGTTATTTGAAAAGCCCGTCTTTAAACCTTGTTGACTTTCTTTTTAAAATTTTTTTCCACCACCAAAAAGTACAGTAGTATTTTTAACCACGTTAATATGCATGATCTATATTAACTATATTTAACTGCATTAATTAGTAGTGACCAGTAATTCATGAGTTAATCATTACCAGTAATTAATGTTCTCCAACATCACTTTCAGGAATTTCATGAAATCTTACATTTTTTACAAGATTTGTATCACTTTGAAATCACATGTCATTGTATTTGAATTGTTTTTAGATGTTTGCAATAGCCAACAATCAGTGAAAGACTGACCAACAAGGAATAAAGACTTTGATGTAATGGGGGAGATGTTTGGCATTAGAAGCAGGGCTGCTACTCAGCCAGTAAACACTGTTGTGGCCATATAAGTTGTTAAATTTTTGAGATACATCTATACCTCAAAATAAAATCATTATCTTGAAGCCCAAAGTATGTCAGGTGCTGCTGCCCTCACTAGCCTAACCCTACTCTGGGAACCCCAAACTTCCTCATAATGCAGTAACTAGATGAGAAATTTCTGGCACAGCACAGGGTCTCCATGACTCCGTCCCAGTGCTTTAGCAGGCATCCTTTCTGATTGGTTAGTGACTGTGCCTGGACAGAAAATAGGTGGAACAGAATATCTGAATTGAGATTTTTTTTTAATTAGTCGCTTTCTTAATAAATATTCCCAGTGTGAAAGGACTTTTGTTTCCCTAGGCAACACCGTAACTTCAAGAAGCCAGAAAATGAACACTTGGATATGGAGGACTCCCACTCATCCCTGCTGTCATGTCTCATAGCACATTTTATTGCAAATGTTTCTTCAACGTTTCTTTTTTCTTTTTTCTTTACTAATCTGGACTTTACAAGATAGCAAGGCACAGATCTGTCTTTTTCATTTTCTGTGCAGCGAACCAAGTTTTTACTCCTGTTCTCTGAACCCTTTGATGATTTCACAACAGTGGAGTAAAAGCTAAAGTTCTTACGATGATCTTTGAAGGTCTGCAATGTCTTCCATTAACTTTGCTTTACTGCTATCACCCTCACCCTTCCTCACCCTGGCCCATCCATACTGGATTTATTGCTGTTCATCAAATTTGCCAATATGCTACCTCTAGAACCTTAGTATTTGTTGTTCCCTCTGCTTGAAATAGTGATTCCTTAGATATTTTCATGGCTCATTTCAACTGCTTTCGGATGTAATTCTTTAGGTATTTCCTTAAAACATTTCTTCTCAGGAAGCCTTTTCTGATCCATTTTATTTAAATGTTCACCCCTCTCCTTGTCAGTCCGTATGCCCCTTACATGTTTTTTCTCTATAGATGTATGATTGTTGAGGGAAAACAAATATTTATCTATCTCTTCTAAAATATAAGCCTCACAGGGGTAAGGATTTATGTAGTCATTTACTGAGGTAACGGTGGTCCCTAGGACAGTGCCTGAAACATAGTAGGTGCCCAGTTAATATTTTTGAACTAACAGAAGCAGTGGGTGAAAGCAAATTTTCCTTGAGATGTCCTTTTGAGTCTCTCCTATGGGAGATATGAATTAACACTGAAAATCTTCAATGGGGGGCACCTGGGTGGCTCAGATGGATGAGCATCTGCCTTCAGCTCAGGTCATGATCCCAGGGTCCTGGGATCGAGTTCCGCATCAGGATCCCTGCTCAGTGCAGAGCCTGCTTCTCCCTCTCCCTCTGCCATTCCCTCTGCTTGTGCTCTTCTGTCTATCTCTCTGTCAAATAAATAAATAAAATCTTAAAAAAAAAAGAAAATCTTCAATGTGGGTGATGCTCTTCTATTTAACAGTTAAAACTATCTTGAAGGTTAGCAATAAGTATTTTCTTTTCATAAAAGAGGAAACACAGGTGCCAGAGTAGCTCACCCAAGGAGGCAGAGGAAGGATACATCCAGGTTATGAAGGGTTTTGAAGCCCAGGTTCCTTAACACACTGTTAGGCTCCCTTTGCAGTACAGAAAAATTTCTAGAGTATCTATTGTTCCAAAAATCACACATTGTCAGAAGTTGTGCTATTATTCACAAATAGAAAATGCCTCATGTATTTTAAACTTCTAATTTGAATACTAACTTGTGAAGATATGGCAAAATGGGAAAAGAAGGAATGAAAAACATTGCCCCTGTCCCACCTTCCAAGCACTGGTTTCCATGTACTTTCCGTACCCAAATAATTATAAAATCTATGTTACTCTCCTATATTACTCTCATACTTGGAACTGATCCCTATTAAAAAAATTTCAATATAATAATGGAATAAACTATAGCAATATGAAAATGAAATCTTGAAAAAGATAAATCCCTTAGTCAGTCTGTTATCTCTTATATATATATATATATTAATATAGAGTATGTTTTACTTATTTAATTGCTAATGGGGATAACACAATACAAAGTGTATGGGAAAGAAAAAAAAAAGTAGTGATTGTCAGTGGCGGCAGCAAACTACAGCTACGCTGGACAGCAACACAAAACAAACCAGAAAACGATGCCTTCTCTCCTTGAGGCAACACCCTGTGCTGAGATGATGGGCTGGCAAAAGAAGAGTGAATTGGATTTTTAGTCTGCACTCATCAAATGTTTATTCCAAAATTTGATTCACCATGGTGAAATCCAGCTGTAATATCTTGAAACCAAAATTAAGATACTAAATAATCTCCCTTTGAATTAATAACAAATCAGCAATTAACACATTTAAATACCTGGTAAGATTCATCAATAAAATAGTAAACTGTTTTTAATAAATGTATCTTTTTGTATGCAATTGTATCTCAAAACAATTTTATAAATCTTTTCAGATAAATTAAAAGTTTAGTGACTAATATCTATGTCATAATTTTATAATCATGCATCATTTTGGCAAAATTATTAACCACCTTCATTAACTATTGCTTTTTCAGATTTAGATAGTAATGATGTTTGGTTTCTGAAAATCAAAGCCATTGTCAAAGCATAAAGATCTTTCATTATTGCTTATACTTAAAATATATTTTAAACCTTAAAAATAATTCCAGAACTCAGAATGGTATCTGAAACCCTAGCTAGATTACTGTAATAAATGCAAACAATAAGCCCCAACTCTTTTCTTCAGGCATTCCTCACTAAGTTTTGAAAGGGAAAATACTTATTTGATTGTAAAATTTGGGGTAAATTAATTGATAATTAGATTACATTACTTTTTCATTTTATAGAGAAATTGCTTTTTTTCAAATTTTATAGAGAAATTGTTTTGTTTACATACAATTAAATACAACAAAAACTAGAAACCAGTAAAAAATACTACAGTACCTGATGTTCAGAAGCATATTTGGGAATGATACGCTTTGCTCAATATAATTTAGTTAACAGAAAATTAGTATGTATTACACTTAAATTGTCAATTTTATACTCAGACTACAACAAAATACATTGAACACAAAAGCAATTCAAAACATTCAAAATGTAAATTCATCTATTATTTTCATTATTCTGAACAAACTATATGAGTTTTCAGGCCATCAGAGTATTCCCACATGCATTTTCATTGTCCCATCATACCTAGAAAGTAAATGGATATTTTCAGTTGATATAACACAAGATTAAATGATGTCATATTCAATTTATATTAGGGAATATTTTGGAAGTAAGATATAAGCATCAGTGAGGCTGATAAGTACACATTCAGCACAAAGATTTTACCAGCTATTAATTTGTTTCAAATATTCTTAAGAAAATCCTTTATTGATTATCCAACTTATTTTATATGTAGTCAGTCTTAGTAAAATTTATAATAGATCTGAATTGAAGCTCCATTTTTACTACATTCTTACCTGCCTTTATTCAAATTTTGATTATTTGTTGTAGAGTTGATACTTTTTCATCAGTGTTTCTCTATCTTTAAAAAATCATTATTCTTGCCCACCCTCATTCTTTTTTAACTTCTTTAAAGGAAAGCTTTGCTTTCATGTCTCTTCCTTTTCCTTAATCATTATGTCCCCAAGCATCCTTACTCCACTCTTCACAGCAGATTCTATTTTGTAGCCTAAACACTTTTTAGAAAGTTCCATCTTGGTGAATGGTATAAAACAATTTCAAAAACAAAAATCAAAAGTAATTCACTAAGTTCCTAAAATACTCATGACACAGCAGGAATTTCTTAATTATTATATTTATTACATTTCTTATAATATGTTTTCAAATTATGTTTTGCCTTTTTTTTTTTTACCTAGACCTATGAATCTTGATTAGAAAATCCCTGTCCCTTTCTTAGAGATTCTAATCTAAAATCCCAATGCTAATTGTACAACAGTGCCAGCAAACTGACCAAAATCAACAATATTCTATTAAATCTTAATTCTGAAAACACTTATATAACATTTAAATGTTAAATGGTCATATTTTACCCCATTCTCAGAATATAATTTTTAAAAGATAGGAATTAAAGTTAAACCTTCCAATTTTCTGAAAAATGTGTAAAGTGCATTATGAGGAATTGAAATGCCTGAAAATGAAAATGCTAAAACACTATTGTTTCATAAGGAATAAAAGAATTAATCTGTGTTAAGTTGAAAGTTGATCTGTAAGAACGCTTGCATTTTTAGGATGCTAGATTTCTATTCTTGAAACAAGATAGAAAAATTAAATGAAGCCCCGAGTGCTTGCTTGCTTGTCTTCCAATTGTCATGCAATTTACTTCTGAAATTAAATTTTAAGCTAGAGTAAAATATTTCTTAGAGTATGATACTACCTCTATTCTCTATGCCTGATCAGGCTAAAACTGATTTCTTGATTTATCCTGGATCCACAATCACACAAAAAGTCTCTAAAGCATGCCTGCCCCAGGGGATTTTGATTGGTACTGAAATCATTGTGAAAATATTACGAAACCTTATCCAAAGCTTTCTGGTCTGTGTATGTATGTATTTTGTCAATTAACTGGAAAAAGTGAATCTTACAGAAGATACATTTGTTCTCTAATATTTTGACATAAGAACCCAGAACTTTTCTTTTATTGTAATCCACCATTTGGATTTCATGTTTTTTCTATAAACAGTCATAATATATGTTCTACAATATCAAGTTTGTTTTCTTAACATAGAACAGGAATTTAAAGGTAATTATGAAGCAAACTTCAATATCATTCTATATTTTAGGATTCCTCTCCTTACTATTTTTGGATGCTTTTGCCATTCCTGACTTAGTAGCAGCCTCTTAACCACTCAACTTTATGTAGCTTTGCTCAAATATTCAACTTCATTTTCATAAATCAAATCATTTTAAAGTCCTATTTTACTTATTTATGTATTTATAATGACCCAATCATTAATGAAAATAAACAAACTGTCTCTTAGCATGCAAATGATTGAACTATCGGAACTAAAATGCATGGTGGGGGCACCTGGGTGGCTCAGTCATTAAGCGTCTGCCTTCGGCTCAGGTCAGGATCCCAGGGTCCTGGGATCAAGCCCACATGGGGCTCCCTGCTCAGCGGAAAGCCTGCTTCTCCCTCTCCCACTCCCCCTGCTTGTGTTTCTGCTCTTGCTATGTCTCTCCCTGTCAAATAAATAAATATAAATCTTTAAAAAAATAAAATGCTTGGTAAAATTAAAGAACTGTGTCTCATATGGAAGCGGTCAGTGTGACATGTGTATCACACAGTAGGTTTTATGGAGAGGATGAAGGACATCTGATAAAATGACAGATGGTTTAAATGAAGGTAATACATTTATTGTACTGTTTCTTTCCTTAAAATGTCAGGCCCACAGTTAGATGTGTCTAGTGAGGATAACAGTGTTTGCTTAGGAGGAAATAAGCAACCCTTGGGAGGCTGATCTCAAAGTCAATATATGCATAAGACCTTGCTAAAATTCAGATTCTTAGCATCAATCCAAAGACACTGGGTCTGGAGAGAAACCAAAGATTTTTTTTTTTTTTTTTTTTACAGGCATCCCAGATGATTCCAATACAAGTGATCCATAGCATATATTTTGTGAAATAATGATCTATCATGTCCAGGCCCCAGAAACAGGGAATACTTTGCTCCCTAACATCTAATATGACATTACCACCATTTAAATTTTATCCTGACTGTGGAGGTGAGGATGTCTTATGTAGAAAATTTAGAAAATATTGGGAAATAAAATAATAAAAATCACCCAAAATTTCACTATTCAGATATAATATTTAAAAAATACATATTTTGAGGGCTCCTTCAATGGGTGGCTCATTCAGTTGGGAGGCCAGCTCTTGATTTCAGTTTAGGTCATGATTTCAGGGTCCCTAGCCCTGTGATGGGCTCCCCGCTAAGCGGGGAGTCTGCTTGAGGATTTCTCTCTCTCCCCCTTTGCCCCTCCCCCTGCTTCATGTTCTCTCTCTCTCTCTCTAAACTAAATAATCTTTTAAAAAGGCATATTTTTGTGTATTTACAGTGAATCATATACATGCACATACCTTTATATATTATATTTGAAGTAATTTTTTTGTGGGGGATCTTTTTCCATCTGTATCAATTACATTCTAATAACAAAATAGAAACCATGCTGGATCTTGCAAATAGGGAATTGGTTAGCCAAATGTTAGAAACCTTCAGAATGCTGAGGAAATTCAGGTACTAGTCACTCCAGGAAGTAGCTGCCCTTCCTTATGACTGAGGGAACCAAAGGCTGTAAGTCTGGCCTAGAACCTAGGAGCTCAAAGAAGGGACCACAACACAGCTGAGAGGAACCCAATCTTCCTGGCGATTGGTCCACCAACGATGGTTGGTACTTGGACCTCTGAGAAGGTACAGTGTATGTGGTACATCCTGCCAGCAGTTGGGAATGGAGATAACCTTTGTTCGTGAAGTAGTGCTAATAGCAACTAAAAACAAAATGGGGGTTTCTTATCAGCCCTATGTACTAATAAATCTCCCTCTAATGCTTCCCGCTAATGGAATATCGTAGAAACTCAGAAGTCAGGAGGTTTGTCTTCTCCAGTCCTAACAGAACAGAAGAGAATATAGAAAGGCCGGTTTGCTGCTGAGAGAAGAGTAGTCACCACAATCCACCCCTTGGTTTACTCAGCATTCTTCTACTAAATATACTTCCTAAATATACACCGTAAAATTCCCTTCTAAGCATATTTAAGTTTCATGGAACACCGGTAACAACTCAATACTTTCTCCTAATAAGGTACAATTTTTAATTTATATAAAGCAATTTTTACCATTTTAAAAAAATATTTTAGATGCAAAGTCCACCAGTAACTGTAGCCAGTGTATCGCCTCTGGAATGCTATTAATTCAATTTTCATTAGAACATAAATCCACCTGAATATAGGTTACTTCCTAAATACTCAGTTTTAAAAGTTACCAGCAACAATCCTTATATAAAATAACAGGAGAAATGAAGAAGAAAGGAAAACTTTAGCCAGTGTTTGTAAGTATGTACATAATAATGAAATGACAAAGCGGCAGTTTGTCTCTATTATTTTTGTAACTTGTCCCAAGGCTGTAGGTGTAATTTACAACTTCATTGTCCCCTTGCCTATCCCATGTACCCTTTGTTTAGTTGCTTTTTCATTAACTTTTACCATTAGGTGGAAGTTGAAGAAATTCACCAGAAATTCACCTTGAATTTAAGACAAAGTTCTCTCTGTCCCAATTATGTATCACTAACAAACTCCCCTTTGAAAAATGAGATCAATCACCTCAATCCAGTGATTCTAAAGCAGCATCTAAAATCACCGGGGTCCAAAATTGAAGGGATGGAAAGCAAAAATTACAATAATTAGTAATCGATAGCTAGGAAACTAGTTAATTACATTAGCCATTGTAAGTGGTGGATATTACATTGATAATTGGTTGCACAGATATTTAAGATGGATTTTTTTAAGATTTTATTTATTTGTCAGAGAGAGAGACAGAGAGCAGGGGGAGTGGCAGGCCGAGCAGGCAGAGGGAGAAGCAGTCTTCCTGCTGTGCAAGGAGCCCTGTTGGGGCTCAATCCCAGGACCCCGGGATGATGGCCTGAGCAAAGGCAGATGTTTAACCAACTGAGACACCCAGGTGTCCCTAAAGGTGAATTTTTTTAAGGGATGCTGAGATAATTCAAATATTAGTAACTGTAAGAATCTGCTACTACCCTGAAGTTTAGGTGAACCAAAGGAAAATACCTAGTAACTCAGGAAAGAAGCTTCTGGATGGCTGTTTCTCAGATCTCTGAAAGAATACTTCATAGCTGGGGCAGGAAGTGCCAAAGGAAACTGAAAGATAGGACTGACTTTGCTGCTGCAGCAATACTGGAAGGAAATGAAAAAAGAAAGGAAGTCCTTTTCTAATTTCCTACTGTTCAAATTGTTTCTAGCTTTTCTTACTGCTGTAACTTAACAAGAAGTTAATTGGTAAGAGAATCTAAAAATATATTTTGTAGACCCCAATTCCAATATCACAAGGTCATAAAGGCAGTATTGGACATATTTTGAGAAGACTATTTTAATGTCTGCAATATGGTCCAATTCAAGACCACAGTGTATTTCATGAATTATCCCTGAGCCCAGATCCCATCCTAACCAAGCCACTCTCCACATGGTAGTAAGGATAGGGTTTCCAAATTGGAGCACTGAAATTCTGAACCCCTGAAAAATAGTTTTGAAATGCAGAAATAATGAATATGAATATAATTAAAACGTTCCCCCCCCAAAAAATTCCAAATATATTTAGTCACTTATAAAGTTGATGGTAAGGTCTGCCTCTGTAGTTTACATTTTAACTCAAATCAGATATTGTAACCTATAAACTTTAAAGTATTTCCTCATCTTTGTATCCAAAGTCATTGCCTAAACTCATCCTTCGTCTAAGGTCTAGAGATGGTCTGCTCAGAGTGCTAGTGGTGATCAGTTGTGTGGGTTGAATTTCTCCAGGCAGATGTTTAAGTGAAGCTTCCTACCCAGGAAAGCATAGAATGTCATGATGCAGAGGGATAAGCAGTAAGCATTTATTTATTAAGAAAACCAGAAAGAAAAAGAAAAAAAAAAGAAGAAAGAAAAAACCAGAACCATGAGCTGAAAGTGAGGAGAGATGGAATCTGAATAAGAGCCCAAGTTCATAGAAAGGACATAGAAAGGTTCAATGTATTCACATGCCACTAATACCATTATTGAAGGTTAATTCTGTGTTTTGTAATTACATTAATACTTGAACTCTATTGGGTAATGTCCAAATTGTTGCTTCTAGAAAAGCAACTTGATAAATTAATACTCTAATAACCAGAAAGATTTACATTTCCAAAACTTAATTTGATATCAGTGATTAAGCATAAGGCTCTGTAGCATAGGGTATTCTAACTGCAAAGTCTTGAACCCATCTAGGTATGAGATACTATCCTAATACCCACAGTCTACAACAACTATTAATTTTTTGTCTAATATATATGACACTACACATTGCCTCACATTAATGTGGTTGATTTGCATGATACTTGTAATAATTACAAAGACTATGAAAAACAAGGAAATTGAGAATTATTGAGATTTTTTAATTTTTTTGATTTCTGAGCAAAAGGCATAAAACTAACAGGAAAAAAATGACATGATGAAGTATTGCCTTGTTTAAAAATCATGACACTGATGTGAAGAAAGGAAAAAGAGGAAGAGAAAGCATATCCACAGTGATTGCTTTAAAAAAATGCATTAGAAAAAAACTATAGGCCAGGAACAGATTTCTTTTCTGCTCTAAGAATTATAATTTATATGATTTGAAACTGTAATTTCTTTAGATCAAGCATACTTGATCATTTTCCTCATTTGTACTTTTTCTGCATCCTTGCCTGATACTTTTTATCATTTAATTACCTTATCAATCACTTATCCCCCTTTAGTTCTTAACTACTGAAAATCATCTTCACAGTGTTAGAAAGCAAAATTGATCTGCTCTTCCTCCTCCTTTTCTTTTTCTTCTTTTTTTTAAACCAGCAAAGAGTAAGCCCAGCATAGCTTAAAATTATATATTAGATTTTAACAGAGTGGTTAAATGTTTATTAAACTTTCACCTTTCTAGCTTGTAGTTGTAGGACTCTAGTAGAAGAAATATAATTAAAAGAACAAAAATGAAAATGATATATTGGAGCAACCAGAAGAAACTGAGCATGCCTCTAGTGAATTGGTTTCTTCACTACAGCCAAATCAAGGACAAGACGATAGGGAAACTCAACACACACACACACACACACACACACACACACACACACACACACACACTCCTTTAATGATTCCAGGAAATCATTCCTGGTTGGTCTACTATGATGACTCACAACATACAGATAAAGAAGTTGAAGTAAATAAGTTAAACACTTACTATAGCTACCAACCAATGTGTTATTTTCTTCAGTGACTATTTGATTTTTAGAGATGTGTTTTGATGTTCTGGGCCAGAAAAGTTCCTAAAACATGCTGAAATCATTAGTTGACATCTATTAACAAATTATGTAGCTCTAGTTATTTTTAATACTTATGTCCATTAACCTTTATTCTAGAGTTAAATGATTAAGTTATCCCCGTTATTACAGTATTAGAACATTCTGATTTTGACTATATACCTTTTACCAGTGTATTTTACTGTTTTCATATATTTTCATGTTACTAATTAGCACCCTTTCATTTCAACTTGAAGAACTTTTCTGAGCATCTCTTTGTAAGACATGTCTAGTGGTGATAAACTCCCTCAACTTTTGTTTGGGAAAATGTTTGTTTCATTTCTGAAGGATAGCTTTGCCAGGTAAAATATTCTTGATTGGCAGGGTTTTTTTGTTGTTTTTTTGTTTAGTTTTGTTTTCCTTTCAGCATTCTGAATATATCATTCCACTCTCTCCTGGTCTGAATGATTTCTGCTGAGAAGTTTACTGATACCCCTATAGGGTTTTCTTGTATACAAGGATTCTTTTTCCTCTTCCTGCTTTTAAAATTCTCTTTATCCTTGATTTTCAAGTTTTATTATGATATATCTTGGAATAGATCTCTTTGCCTAAATCTGTCTGAGGACTTATAAGCTTCATAAACTTGTCCCGGTCTCTCCCCAGATTTGGGAAGTCCTCAGCCATTATTTCTTTTTAAGCTTTCTGCCCCATTTTCCCTCTCTTTTGCTCTGAGACACCTGTAGTGTGTAAATAGTTTCATTTAATGGTTTCCCACAATTCACATAGGCTTTCTTCACTCTTTTTCTATTCTTTTTTCTTCTCCTTTGACTGGATCATTTCAAATGACTGTTTTCAAATTCACAGATTCTCTCTTCTGCTTGCTCAAGTCTCCCATCAGTGTTCTCTATTGCACTTTTATTTTCATTTCCTTGATTGTACTCTTCATCTCCAGAATATCTGATTGGTTCTTTCTTAATGATATCTCTGATATACTTCTTATTTTGCTTGTATATTATTTTACTTATTTCATTTATTTGTCTCTATGCTTTCTTGTAGCTCACTGAGCTTCCTTAAACAACTATTTTGAATTCTTTATCGGGCACATTGTGGATCCATTGGGGTTGGTGCAAAAAAATTACTGTGTTTTTTGTTGTTGGTGGTGATGGTGTCATGTTTCCTTGATTTTTTGTTTCTTCAAGTCCTCATTGCTATCTGTACATTTAAAGAAGGAGTTGCCTCCTCTAGTCTAGTATAATTTTTGCCTTTTGAAAAGAAATACTTCTGTCAACCATCTTAGGGATTCTGAGATCTTTCTCAGATCTTTTCTATGGATACACTTGCTTCACATACTTGTTCCCTCTGGGGGCAACGGTGGGGGAAATTCTTAAAATTGTGTGCTTTCTCTAGATCCTGAAAAGCCTGGATGGGTGCTAACAACCCTTCATTTGCTTTCCCTAGAGTAGTGCTGAATGCTCACATTTGGGTGCTTTCTCTCAATTTTGCAGAGTTGGACTGGCTTTCTACTCATGCTCACTTGCTGTCTGCAAAGTCTAACACGCACCACTCTTGAGGGCATGCACAGGAAGCCAGCCACAGATTTGGTGTGTGTGTATGTGTGTGTGTGTGTGTATGTATAAGGCACATAGAATGTTAGGGGTGCCCAAAGGCCACTCAGGGAGATCCACATATGAGGCATTCCCAGTGGCTCATGGGTTGGTTTTCTGATATAGTTCACAAAGTGTTTGGTAGGATCCATGTTTCTTTGGGATGTTCTAAGTCCTGGCTGATGTTTTCCACGTCCCTCTGAACTACTCAGTCAGGCAGCTCATCCAGTGCTCTGGATGAGGCAAGAAAGAAGTACCCTGTTAGGCAGTATCCCATAAAGCTGGGGAATCCACACATTCACTCACATGCTCTCACTTTCCACTGAGGGAGAAATAACAGGCCTAAAGGGTCTCCCTTGGTCCTAAGCTGTCTTCTTGAGGGAGGAGTGATGTGAGTAAAGGGAAACACTTCTTTTCCCTCTTCAATGAATTCAGTCTCAATTTTTTTGTTCCACTGGTATGCTGGGAGTTCTTCACCTGGACTCCTGGACTTCCACAAAATTATTCTGATCCATGGGTGTTTTATCAAAATCAGTGTTTGGGGGAGAAAAACGGCAGAAAACTCCTATTCCACTGTATTGCTTATGTACTCTTGGATTGACTATATTCTTGATAACAGTTACATGACAACTTTATATATATGTGTGTATATATATAAAATAATTAACTCTCTTTGCTTCTAGTGAGGCAATTATAATTTTGTGTTATAATGGGACACCTGGGTGGCTCAGTCAGTTAAGTGGCTGCCTTTGGCTCAGGTCATGATACCAGGGTCCTGGGATCGAGTCCTGCATTGGGCTCCCTGCTGAGTGGGGAGTCTGCTTCTCCCTCTGCCCCCTCCCTGCCACTCCCCCTGCTTGTGCTCTCTCTGACAAATAAATAAATAAATAAAATCTTTTAAAAAAATTCTGTTATGACACACAGTGTCTTATTTTATATCACTGAATTATCCCTTGAGTTGGAATTTCTGGATTGAAATGTATTAACAAATATACAGATAGCCCTCATAAAAGTTCCATGTATCTATACCACTGTTTGTAATATTAAGGGCTTTGTGTGAATATTATAAAACATTTTATGCTTTATCAAACTGATAAAAAGGCATATATCTTAGTGAGCCTAGGTGGCTCTGTCAGTTAAGTGTTGGACTCTTGATTTCAGTTCAGGTCATGATCTCAGGCTTGTGAGACTGAGCTCCACATCAGGCTCGCACAGCTGCCAACAATATATGAGCCGATTTGAGTTAGAATGTAAAGTACAGAGGCAGGCCTTACCATCAACTTTATAAAAGTGACTAAATATATTTTGGGGGGTATTTTAATTATATTCATATTCACTATTTCTGCATTTCAAAACTATTCTGAGATTAGGAAAAAATATGAAAGAAAAAACTGCTTTATTATGGGAAGCCATTAAATACTGAAGTGTGTTTAATATGCAAAGATATAAATAAGTGTTACAAATGTATTAACATTTAAGACAAATTTAACATTTCTTTTGATTTTCTTCAACAGGTAAAGAAACTGATGACTATTATAAGTATCAAATAAATAATGAATATTCACAGGACTTACAGTACTATCCTAGGTTCAAATACATTAATTTAAAGTCAATACATTTTTTTTAAATAAATACTTAGAGGAAAGCACTATTTAATGCATTTCAGAGGATACAAAATCAATTTATCTTTAATTAACAATCTAAATCTCTATTATCAACTACCTGACATCCCTCCACTTTGCTCTACTCTCATGAATTAAACTCACACAGCCTAACATAACTGAAGGAAAACACAAAATAACGCTGACTATGTTACCATTAAATTCATGGCCAATCTCAAGTGGGCCTAGCAGTATACAGTATCCAGGCCCTGTCTCTCCCCCTCCTTCATGTGACTATTTCTAAACTTTTCCTTTTCCTCAGACTTTTAATACCTCCCTCCAAAGTTCAGTCTTAGTTGCTGACTTTGCTTCCTCTTTCCCTCAGAGGAAAAAGAAAATGAGTCAGTAAGAGATGCAGTAGATTTACCATAAAGTGACCCTCAATGAATCACACTCTAGTAGAAGACCCTTCTGATTGAATGTGGACATAATCTAAAACCTCCTTCCAACCAATAAAATATGGGAAGGGAGTGAGATGTCACTCACATTATATAGCAAAGATAAAAGGATTTTGCAGATATAATTAATGTCTCTACTCACTTGATTTCAGTTACTCAAATGGGACAGTATCCTGGGTGGGAATGACTTATTCAAGATAACTCTTAAAGAGGGAGGAGACCTTCTCTGAAGACAGAGATTCAAAGCAATAGAGGATATCTCTGGAGCTAGCTCAAAATAAGCAAGCTATCATGAGTTCCACAGCTGCAAGGAAATGAATTCTGCCAACAATATATGAGCTGGGAAGCAGACCTCAAGTCTTAGGTGAAACCACAATCCTGATTAACATCTTGATTGCAGTTTGGTGAGAGTCAAAAGCACTGGACACAGCTAAATCATATCTGGACTTCTGACCAATGGAAACTGAGACAGTAAGCATGTGTCATTCAAGTAGTTAGATTATGGTAATTTGCTATGCAGCAATAGAAAATTAATATAGATGATTACTTTTGATTACATATATACACCCACCTGATTCTGAACTGAAGCAATTTGCTTTTCCTCTTATAATGGTGGATGGATTTTTCCTGAACATATTGAGAACATTATATACTAATGTCTTTCAGCTATTCAAGGACATTGTTTTCTGTGTGTGTGTGTGTGTGTGTATTTGTGTGTGTGTGTGTATGTGTGTGTGTAACCTATATCCCCTTCCTACTACATACCCATTTCTTTGTTCTCTTTCACAACAGTATACAAATTTGGAAAAGTTTACACGTATGTACTAACTTTTCTTCTGTTTTGAACCATGTGTGATTAACACTTCACCCTCATCATCCTTTACTTCACCTCTCTCTCACCATTCCACAAAAGCTGCTCTTATCAAAGTCAACAAGAATTTTCATACTGCTGTACCTGATGGTGAATGACTTTCTATCTTACATGGTTTATCAACAGCACATAGCAGTGTTGACTCCATCTTCCTTGAACAGTTTATTCAGCTTCTCATACACCACACATTGATGATTTTTTTAATCACCTTAGTCTTTCCCCAATATCCTTTGCTATTTCTTTCTCATCCTCCTGAGCTCTTAATATTAACATGTTCCCTTAATCATGGATTTTATTTTCTCTACCAGCACTCATTTTTGTAGTAATCTCATCAAGTTTCATGGCTTTAGCTACCATCCACTTTCTGACAACTTCCAAATTAATTGTTTTAGCCTTGACTTCCGTGCTGGACTCAAAAGACTTAGGAATTTGACACCCTCCTAGAATATCCACTTATGTGTCCAGTAAGGATCTCACTTATTATCTACAGATACACTGAAATCTACCTTCATAATATTGTAATACCTTGAGAATCTGATCAATTTTTGCCTCCTCCACACATTACACAATCCAGTCAACATCATCTCCCCCAAGAATACTACAAATGTCCATTCCAGTCTCTCTGCTTCTGTACAACAACCAGAGTGATTCTTTTGAAACATAAAATGTTTTCTCTCCCTCTTCTGTCCCAGCTCTTCTAATGGTCCCTTATTTTGCTCATAATAAATGCCAAAACCTCTTTAACGGCTTTCAAAGCCCTTTACAATCAAGTTCCATTTTCTTTCAGACCTCAGCCCTTCACATACTCTGCTCTAGCTACATTGGTGTCCTCGGCTTACTGGTCACATGCCAGGCAAAATCCTGCCCGAGGGACATTTCATTAATTGTTCCCTCTACCTGGAATATTCTTCCCTAGAAATCTACACTTCCTTTAAATCTTTGCATATCATCTTGTCAATGGGACTAACTTAACCAATTCATCTAAAATTGCAGTCTGCTACCCACCCACACTTCTAGGAGCCCTTTCTCTGATCTTTATTTTTCCAATGAATTTATCAACTTTATAAATGTGCTGCATAACTTTGTTTTGTTTATTAATGTGTTTTAGCATCTGATCAGAATAACTAGAAAATAATAAATTTTCAATATATTTGGTAAATGAAGGAATGACTAAAAATAGAGTAAATGAATGAACAAATAAATATGACGAAATTCAGCTTAGAAAGGTTCAGTAATTTTTTCCACAATAAGAGTAGCAAAACCAATATTCAAATCTAGACTTTCTGGTTCTGAGGCCTATTTTTTTTAAAGATTTTATCTATTTATTTGACAGAGAGAGAGAGCACAAGTAGGGGTGGAGCAGCAGAGGGAGAGGGAGAAGCAGTCTCCCACTGAGCAGGGAGCCAGATGAGGGACTCGATCCCAGGAACCTGAGCCCAAGGCAGACACTTAACCAACTGAACCACCCAGTCACCCCAAGGCCTATGTTTTTAATACAGTAAGTGCACTAAATTTCAGGGCCCGCACTAGATTTTGGAACTACAAAGATAATAGAACACAGTAATTAGACTCAGGAGTTAACAACATAGTGAAGATAAAATTTTTTTAAAAACCGTAATTTTTATCGTTTTTAGGTATTTTTAAATAAAGTCTCCTTAGGAGCTCAGGAAAAAAAAAAAGAGGGATATTTACATACAGTTTCTGAAGATTAGAAATTTACTAGCTGCTTGCAGCATATATAAGAAAGGGAATGGTATTTCCAAAGACATGGTAGGAATAGGGAGAGTGGAAAATTTAGGGAGAGAAGGGAGAGTAGAGAGAATGGGGAGATGGCTTTAGGATGAAAAAGACTTAACAACAATGGACTCAAGACTTTCTTCTCCTACTTCAAATGTTAGTCCAGTTAGCATAGTAAGTAATGATCTTTGGCCAGGAATCAGAAATCCCAAACCCTAGAATTCAGCCCTGCCACTGTCATCTCCCTAGATGTCTCTGCAAAAAATTACCTATAGTACATATACCCAGCAAATTTTCAACTTTATTACCATAAGATCTTTATCTCTGGCACCAGCCTAACACTCTTGAATGGGTTTAGGTTGTTGGAAGAATTTCATGGCTCTGTATTAGTTGTCTACCTGAGAACCCTACAGTAATAGTGTTGATCAAAATCCCTCCTTGGCAGCTTCCACCTTAAGGTTTAACCTAAAACCCCATCAGTGTCTTTCCACACTGGTAATAAGAAATGGTGAGTTGGACAGAGAGAGAGAGAGGAGGGGGTAAACGTGGTCTAACTTATCTACTCTAAAGTAGGACTATTTCACATGAAAGCCACCTTTGGCCTGAACTAGCCAAGTGGGCAGAGAGGGAATTCTCTCCATGAGATCAGATTTTTCAAGAGAGACAAGACAATACCATAACAAAGCCTGTAAAATAATTTGTCAGCAGTTATTTATCTCTCTACTCTTTGACTGGAATGAAGCAAAGAGAATCCTGAATTTCTTATTTTAGTGAGTAGATAAGTGAAGATACTGAAGTATGTTGAACAGGAGGGTGATATCTGATATTCATTTTATAAATATGAAAGAAAAGGAAAGCAGAAAATTAAGTTAATCTGAACACTGGGAGATCAACTTGGATGCTGTTTATTTTGATGAGAATTTAAATATAGGCAAACAACCAGGGAGAGAGACAAATGTGAGAAATAAGAAAGGTCAAAAATTTAAAACAGAATATAAAGCACAAGGACAATTTGGATTATGTGAAAGAGTAAGGAATTTAGGATGATTCTCAGATTTTGGCTTTGATAACTAGAATTATGGTAAACAAGTTAGATGACATATTTCCAGGTGGAAGAAAAAGGTCGGAGTGCTCGGGTCTCTACATGAACAACAGTTAATGTCTTGCAGTGATTAGTACTTTGTCAGGCTAAAAAAACAAAAAGCAACAGCAAAACACATACAAAAATCTGTTTTAATGTATTAATCACCTTGAATGAGGATATCAGCTGTCAATTAAATAGAAAGACGATTAGCCTTTGAACATATTGGCCAATCTACTAATTTGCTGATCATTACCAGGCATTAGCTGGTTGCCAGACAACTACATGTTCCAACTGGGAAGATTCTCTCATGCTAACCAAGGATTAGATTATTTCACATCTTTGGGGAGCTTCTCATATTATCTGAAGTCCTAGCAACAGACTGCAATAATTTTACCTGAAGATATCTCAAAAAGTAAATTACTTTAGGTGATTGAGTTACTTTTTAAATTGCCATAATTTGGGGGGAGGGAGGTTAAAGGACAGTCCATTCCAATTTGCTGTATGGCTGAATATAAATATTTGCTGATTTTCCTACATGGATAATGGTAAGATCTGTGTGTTTATTCTTATAATTTAAAAAGAGGGGCACCTGGGTGGCTCAGATGGTTAAGTGTCTGCCTTTGGCTCAGGTCATGATCCCAGGGTCCTGGGATCGAGTCCCGCATCAGGTTCCCTGCTAGGTGGGGAGCCTGCTTCTCTCTCTGCCTCTGCCTCTCTCTCTCTCTCTCTGACTCTCATGAATAAATAAATAAAATATTTTTTTAAAAAAGAAAAGAAACTGCCAATAATATGTGGCCCAGGTTTTTAAGACTTTGTTTATTCATTTGAGAGAAAGAGAAATAGAGAGAGCACAGAGGGAGAGGGAGAATCAGACTCCCCACTGAACAGAGAGCCCGATGTGGGGCTCGATCCCAGGACCCTGAGATCATGACCTGAGCCGAAGGCAGACGCTTAACTGACTGAGCCCATAGGCGTCCCTATGTGGCCCATTTAAAAAAGATAATTTTAGATATAACTTAGTGTGCCCTTTGAAATTTCATGTTTTCCAAAGCTCAGAGAAGTGTTATTTTAACATGAATATTGCATCCATTTAAATGGATAGTTATGGATAGAATATCTTAAATTCTTAGGTTGGACTGTTTTCTGCTCTATATTCTTATTTTAAGTTTTTATTTAAATTCCAGTTAGTTAACATACAGTGCAATATTAGTTTCAGATGTACAATATAGTGATTCAACACTTGCATACAACACCCAATGCTCATCACAGCAAGTGCACTCCTTAATCCCTATCACTGCTCTATGTTCTTGTCACTTGTCATATCACAGTTTATCGACAGTAGAGCAGAGTGGTTAAAAGTAGTGTGTAAGAATCAAAAAGGCATGGGCTTGGATCTCTGTATCTGCCACTTACACATTGTGTGTAGCACACAAATTGTGTGTGGCATACTTTTAGCTGCAAGTAACAAAACTACTGACTCAAAAATTACTAATCTATAAAGAAATGTATTATCTCACATAACTAGGATTTCAGAGGTAGGTTAATCTCCAAAGGTGCCCCTATTTACTGGTTCTAATATTCCTTCAATTATCCCCTCCCATTTCCTCAATAAATCCCTGCATTAGGTAAGCAGCTCCATGATGTCCTTAAGACCCAACAGCCTGCCTGTCCCTCAGGAACTCTCTTCTTCTGGACATGAACAAAAGAACAAATAGCTCTATTACTACTAATGGCCATCTTGTAATCACAAATGTAACTGCCTTAGAGTGAAACCAACACTAAAATATCCATAGGCCAGGAACAGAAAAACCTTGGATCCTTGAAAACCTCATTGAGCTACTGGTCAACTCTTTCCTACCCTTGAGCACTTTTTGTTTGTTTGTTTGTTTGTTAAAACTGTATCACTCAACATTTGTATTGTCCTATATCACAAATTCTTTGCCTCTCTCTCCTCAACCTCCCCACACTGCATTTACCCTGAAATCCCCATTCTCAATCCTCCTATCCCTTAACATCTCTAACTCCCTGTCAGAATTAGAATTTTCAGTGAATAGAGAAAGAATAGCATGGATGGCAGGCAGAAATAAAGGCAAATAGCCTACCTTCTTCAGAAAGCTGTACCAGAATGTACTACTAACTGAGTTAAGCAAAAACTCGCATCCCTAAGACAAAGAAATTAGAGGAAATCAGATACAGTATTGTCCTATCTGCAGGCTGGTGGCCTTGCTAGAAAGTAAAGACAAGTTTGTTTCTGAATGAATTTCTCCATTCAGCTTCATTTGCCTTGAATTTATTGAAAATTCTTTATAAATCTACTATATACAATTATATACATATAATTATATATAAGATATATATGAGATATATGCAATATAGTGTATGTATTATTGTGTGTATATATAATATGTACATATATTAATATATTATCTTTATTATACATATACATATGTATAATATGTATGTAAGACTGAATGGTCTTGTGCCTTAGTTTCCTAGAGCTGACATGACAAATTACACAAACTGGGAGGCTTAAAACAGACATTTATTTTCTCACAGTTCTGGAAGCTAGAAATTTGAAATCAAGGTATTGGCAAGGCCACATTTTCTGTGAAGTCTCTTGTAGCTTCTGGTGGTTGCTGGTAATTTTTGGCTTTCCTTGATTTGTAGCTTCCATTACCCCAATCTGTCTCCATCTTCACATGGCCTTCTCCCATATGATCTTGTCTCTGTGTTCAAATTTCCCTTTCTTATAAGGGCACTAGTCATATTGGATTTAGCTGCCCACCCCACCCCTATTTAGTATGATCTCATCTTAACCTGACTACATCTGCAAAGATCATAATTCCAAAATTACATTTGCAAAGACGCTATTTCCAAGTATCGTCACATTCACAGGTTCCTAGTGAATTCATAGGACATGAATTTTGATGGAACACTATTGAACTCAGTATAGCATGTAAATTTTGGTTTCTACACTTACTTTTGGCTTTATCTTAATTTCCTACCCTTATTTCTCTTTTCTATAATTCATTCTCAAGTTTTAAATTTTATGTAACTTTGAAACATGGATCTTTGTTAGATTCATTAATCCCCTTTTGTTTTAAAATTGTGAAGTGTAAAGATAGAGATAAAAGTGTTTAAAACATCAATTAATCTTTCAATCTTCTCAGATTCTCCCATAGCACTGACTGTAAATCTTACTTTTGTTGATAATATGACTTTTATTTTATTATTATTTTTATCCTTATTTTGGTCTCTTCACAGATGCCTATGAAAAAGGAGGTCTGGGATGTGCTAAGAACAATTAGCTATATACCTGTGTTATTTTAAACTAGAATTTGATTATTTTTGAAGGAATGAATAGTTTAAGAGCAAATTCTGATGAACCTTGTGGTAAAAGAGTAATACATCAATATGATACAAGCAGAAATAATAGAGATTATTTGAAAGCCAAAGATGAAATTCTTTCCAGATGTTCATCTTCAACATATCTGTCCTTGAATAAAATGACACAATATCAGAGAACTGGAAAAAGATAGGGAGCCAGAGGTTGAAATTCTGATTTTACTACCTATAATTTAACCTTAAACTGGTAATTTAATGTCTTAGTTTTATTGTCCTGAATTGTAAATTAGAAATAATATCTACCTCACAAGCATGATTTTATTTTAATCATCTAATGAATGCTAAAATATATTGTCCAAATTCTGGTCACAGACATGGTATAATGCTTTTTAAGTTTGAACCACAAACCTTGGTTCTCAGAGACCTATAAGTCCTCAGTCTTATATGTACAACCACCTGTTGCCTTTCCCAGAACAGCCAAGTGTGAAAAGACCCAATCAGTTTCTAAATATCGTGTCAACACCATTTCTTGATTTACCCAATTTAACGTTTTTTTTTGAATACTCAAAACTTCTTTACTGCTATATCAGCCATTAGTATTTACAAAATTGGAACTTATAAAAAATTGTCATAAATATAGCATACAGTGAAATAAATTACCTAATACTAATAATGGCTAAAGTTATATTTTTAAAAATTTTAATTTATTTCAACCAAAAGAGAAGAAATAATGTATATAAATATTGTGTAACATTGGGGGGAGGTTATTTTATGTAAGAATTTTGTATATTATAGGTATATGCATGTATATGTACAAACATATAATGTATACCTTAAAAATAGATTATTAATAACTTTCAAACCTGCCCTGAGCTTCTTCCAGATTGCATTCCCTACTCACAAAGTAATATTCTGAATTTTATGTTAATTGTTCTTTGCTTTCTTTATAGCTTTCCCATGTATACTGAATTATTTTTCAATATATTTTCAAGTCTCTTAATCTTTTTTTTTTTTTTTGACAGAGAGAGACACAGCGAGAGAGGGAACACAAGCAGAGGGAGTGAGAGAGGGAGAAGCAGGCTTCCCGCCGAGCAGGGAGCCCGATGTGAGGATCGATCCCAGGACCCTGGGATCATGACCTGAGCTGAAGGCAGACGCTTAACGACTGAGCCACCCAGGTGCCCCCACACAAAATTTTTTTAAAGACTCCGGGCGCCTGGGTGGCTCAGTCGGTTAAGGGGCTGCCTTCGGCTCAGGTCATGATCCTAGGGTCCTGGGATTGAGCCCCAGGTCGGGCTCCCTGCTCAGTGGAGAGTCTGCTTCTCCCTCTCCCTCTGCCTGCCTCTCTGCCTATTTGTGCTGTCTATCTCTCTGTCAAATAAATAAAATTTTTTAAAAAAAATTTTGTGTGACTGAAATAATACTGAATAGATTCGAATGCACGTTTTTTTTTATCATATTTAACATTACTTTAGAGGAAAAATCTATGTTGATGCATATAGCTATAGTTGATTCATTTTCACTATTACATAGTGTCCCATCATATATTTTCATCCTTATGTCCCCTATGCCTTTATCTTTTTGCCTGCTGAGAGATTTTAGGGTTGTTTCTTTTTTCCAATTTTTTGCTATTCCGAAACAATACTTCTTTGGATATCCTTCAGTATATCTCCTGATGCATATATGCAACTATTTTTCTAGGGATGATTTCTGAGTGGAAATTTTCAGTCTTTGTGTTTATTCATATTCAAATTTACTAAATAATGGGGAACAATTTTGAACATTGATTTTGTCAATTTACAGTTATACCAGGATATGTGTTCATATACAATTTTCTATATTGCTCCACATTTCATCAACACTGGCACGCTTTAGTTTTATTTTGGTTCATTTGATGTATGTTAAATGAAATCAGTGTGAATCTTATGTTGTATTTCTCTGATAATAATATAGTTGATATGTTTTCATTTGTTTAGCCATTCAAACTACCTCTTTTATGAAATGCCTTTTGTTCTTGTTTTTGTTGTTTGTTTTGGGGACTGCAATTTGTCTTCCTTTATTTAAAAGAGCTTTATAGATATTCTGGATGCTAATCTTTTGATGTTATGTGCTTTAATATTATTGTTTCTTATTTAGTGATTTTTTTCTTTACTGTCTTAATGGTATATTCTGATGAAGATATATGCATAATTTTAGGAATATTTTAGTTTCATTAAAATTGTTTTGTGATTAGCATGAACTGGTATGTATGTGTTAATTTATAATAATAAACAATAATATGTATTCTATGTATAATACACATACAGGAGTATGGAGTTTAGAGGAGTATTTATATCTAGAGATTATATATATGTATTTTATATATATATATATATCAGGAAAATATTCACATTAATTGACCATAGGTATGTTGGTATATTTTTTGGTATTTTTTCATCTTTTGTGTAAATCTGAAATTTTTTAAAATAAAATTTAGTGAGGAAAACAAAATGGCTGGGAAATAACAACTTGAGTCATCTGAGATGTATTAAAGATGCCAAATTGTCATTCAATAGTTATTTGAGAGATTAAAACTATCTTATTAGGACCAACATATTATGTATTTTAAGGTATTATTGGTACAGAAGGTTAGCATGTATTCACTATTACTGATGGAAATGTTATTAGTCTGATATGGAGAATCTGGAAAATCATACAGCAAATACATTTACTAATACAGAAATAAAGGGAATATTTCCTTTAAAATCAGGAACTGTTATGGAAGTTCACTATCCATTTTTCTGCTTAATATTGTATTAGAGGGTTCAACTCAAGTCAACAGGGAAAGTAAATAACTAGATTAATAACAAAAAGATTTGGAAAAAACAATAGTATTATTAATTGTATATATTTGTCAACATAAAATTTTTTAAAAACAAAAATGACTCGACTTAGAAACTTAAGCAAGAGAGTTTTCTATAACATGATTATACAAAATCAACTCTATTGATACTCAAAAAAGACAAAGGGTCAGTGAATATAACTATTTCAGATTGAAATATTCTGATATGATATCACGAAGGAAATGAAAACTTGTTCTCAGAGGTGAAAAAAATGTTAGATATGGCAATCATATTTGGCCCTCCAACTCAGCTCAATTCTACTTGACCAAAAATAAAAATGTCTAAAAAGCACATTGGGGAGTAGAGAACTATAATAAAGAAAAGAAGGTTGAGAAAAAAGAATTAAAATATGATGCAGTAACAAATGACTCTAAAATCTCACTAGCTTAGAAATCAAGGATGATATTTTTTTGTTTATGCTACATGTTTGCACAGGTCAGCTCTACCATTGAGCTCATTATGTTCATTTTCAAATAATAATACAAATATTTTCAAATAATAATATGGTCTACTAAAATAACAACAAATGATGCAATTTAAAATATCAACAGTGGGTACCTGGGTGGCTCAGTCGGTTAAGTGTCTGCCTTTAGCTCAGGCCATGATCTCAGGGTCTTGGGATGGAATCCACAATGGCCTTTTGCTCACTGGGGAGTCTGCTTCACCCTCTCCCTCTCTGCTCTTTCTCTCTCTCTCAAATAAATAAATAAATAAAATCTTTAAAAATAAAATAAAATAAAATATCAACAACAAAAAAAAGGAACCTAGGAATAAAATTATGAAAGATATTTAAGGCTTTTACAGAGAAACTTTTAAAAAACATCATTAAAAACTATTAACAACAAAAAGAAATGGTCATAAGAATGCAAGTATCCACAAATTTATATGTAGATTTCATTCAGTTCTAATTTAAAATGAAATAAAACAAAAAGTAACATACATGTCTAATAATTTGAGAAACTGACCCTAAAATAGCTATATTAGGACAAAATATCAAAAATATCCAAGTTTCTCTTGAAAAATAATAAGGTGTGGAAATTTGTTCTGTCAGTTATTAAAAGTATTTTTAATAAAACTCTATTAATTAATGCAGTGTAGTTTTGGTACAGGGATGGAGACCATTAGATCAGAACCTGGTCACCCTCTACATGGAAACTTGTAGTACAACAAAAGTGTCAGGAAAAGAGCAATAAATGGGATACTACTGGGACACTACTTATTTACTATTATTTACCAGTACTGAGATAATACTTATTTGAGAGAAAAAATGAAATTGGTTTTCTGCCTCACACCAAACCAATAAATAAATTCCAGGTAGAACAAGAGATGAACAATGAGAAGAAACATTTTGCAATTTTTAGAAGGAAATAAAATAATAGCTTCAGGACTTTGGGTTAGGACAATACTTTATATAAAATATTGGTATGTGATGGAAAATTAATAGTATATGAAGGAAAATATCAATAAATTTGCTACATTAAAATTAAGCTTTGTTATTCATGAAAAGACTATAGAGATAATTAAATAATGAGGTAGAACCTGGGAGAAACTATTTGCAGTTAAAATAACCATAAAATAATTTGGCATGTAAAGCATAAAACATTTCTCCAAATCAATAAGATGACAACCCCACTTAAAAGGAGAAAGGACATTTGAACAAACAGGCAGCAAGCATGTTATAAAAGTAGAAAAAAGCCAAGATGCCCTTCAACAGATGAATGGATAAAGAAGATGTGGCCCATATATAAAATGGAATATTACTCAGCCATCAGAAAGGATGAATATCCAACTTTTGTATCAACATGGATGGAACTGGAGGAGATTATGCTAAGTGAAATAAGTCAAGCAGAGAAAGTCAATTATCATATGGTTTCATTTATTTGTGGAACATAAGGAATATCATGGAGGACATTAGGAGAATGAAGGGAAAAATGAAGGGGGGGGACATTAGAGGGGGAGACGAACCATGAGAGACTATGGACTCCGGGAAACAAACTGAAGGTTTTAGAGGGTAGGGGGGTGGGGGGATGGGTTAGCCCAGTGATGGGTATTAAGGAGGGCACATATTGCATGGAGCACTGGATGTTATATGCAAACAATGAATCATGGAACACTACATCGAAAACTAATGATGTACTGTATGGTGACTAACATAACATAATAAAAAAAAAAGTTGTAGCATAATCAAAGTAAAAAAAAAAGAAAAGAAAAAAGAATGGCCAATCATCATATGAAAACCACATCAGGATTAGAGACATGTCAATTAAGACCGTGTTAATATAACAGCAAAGTTGACAAAGATTTAAAAGTCTGTTGATTTTGTGTTGGTAAGAATATGGAACAACTTACACATTGCTGGTGGAAATGAAGAAGGATATTTACAAAGCTAATGATGGAACTATTTCTATAAGCTAGGTCAGAAATGTTGAACTATACAAATAAAAAGTACAGATTCCAGAAATATATTAAATCAAAAGTATGAATCTAATTCTTCCTAGGTATTGAATTCTATTTTTAATCAATCAAAATTCAAGGAAACCCTAATACACTATTCATGGGAATGTAAATTGGTAGAGCCACTATGGAAAACAGAATGGAGGTTCCTCAAAAAATTAAAAATAGAACTACTATAAGATCTAACTATTCCACTTCTAATTATTTATCTGAAAAAAACATTATTTTGAAAAGATATTTGCACTCTTATGTTCACTGCAGCATTATTTACAATTGCCAAGATACAGAAACAACCCAAGTGTCCACTGATGGATGAATGGGTAAAGAAGATGTGACACAACACCCCCCCACACACACACACCCCGCAAAATGAAATACTAGTCAGCTATAATAAAGGATATAATCTTGCCATTTGTGACAACATGATGGACTTTGCTATGCTAAGTGAAATAAGACAGTCATAGAAAGACAAACAAACAAATAACAAACAAAACAAAACTGATATATGTGGAGAACTGATTGGTGGTTGCCAGAGGGAAGGGAATGGGGAGGTGGGTGAAAGGTTGAAGGAGGTGGATTGTATGGTGATGGATGGTAACTAGATTTATTGTGGTAATCACTCTGGAGTGTATACAAATATTGAATTATTATGTTGAACACCTGAAACTAGTATAATGTAACATACCTCAATAAATTTTACCTCAATAAAAAATACTCAATCATTTAACCAATCTTCATTTTTTTCTTCTGTTATTTAAAATATCTGGCATTTTATTTTTTAATTCCTTGGGTATTTGAGTTGTCTATAAGAAGTATATTTATCTATTAAATATAAAATGCCTGGGCCTTGAAAACAAGGATCAAAACTTGGATTTGGATTTTGCCCCAGTTCTTTAGACTACATATGGAAATAGAGACTTTGGGTGGTCTCACTGCATACCTTGTAATTAAAATACAAGCCTATGTGGTATTTAAAGCAGGTGTGAGCTCAAACTGTTAATTGCACTATAAATTCATGCTCTTGCACCTGAAGAGGATTCATTTGTATGCACATTTTCAAACATATTACAAAAGAATTACCAACATATGCTGTATATTCTCTGCCATTAAGTCACAGAGCAGGCAACAGCAATTCACGAATGTACGTGTGGTGCAGGTGTTAAGTGGCATCACAGATGTGATATGACTGAGAAAATACTGTAATTCAGTGCAGCAGGTAGACTTATTTCCTAGAAACTTTCTTCCAAACCTTTCTAAAGCATAAGATCATGCAACTGAAGATACAATAAAGATTGCGTTAAAGGAAGACAAATTAAAAGATAGTTAAAGAGCAGGAAATTCACCTCCATAAGGCTGGAGGTTACAATTTTCTTTGAGGTCTTGAACTATACCTTGAACTTTGATAAAAGTTGGATAGACCTGTTTATCACCAGGAAAGCAATCATTTCTCCAGGAGATCTTGATATTAGATGTTTAGATGTTTACACCTATCTGTTCCATTTAAATTCTGCTCTAGTAAAAGGTAATGAACCCAGAAAATCATTACATGGAAAATGCTAAATTCACTCTAGTTATTTTTAATACAGTATTTACAGGAGGTTGAAATGTAGTGAAACTAGATTTATGAAAAAGTTAAAAATTCAAATGATTGTGAATCCTTTAAGAAGTGTAAACTATAAAAACTAAGATAAGATATTCTTTAGACATAAGATTTTGCCCTTTTCAAATTTCATCAGGTCTTAGCCAATGACCTATTAAGACTCTAAACCCTTTGTGGAAATTTTAGGGTAGAATCCTGTGTATTGGTGTTAATCTCCGTGATGTTACTTCAGGAATTTATTTGATCAAGAGAAACATATGTTGAACATTAAACCCAGAGTTGATTTCATAAAACTGATAACATAATATGACCTTTGCAATTTACTAGAGGAAGACAGTTTGTTGAGGAGTGTCAATAGCAAACTTAATTATCAAATAATTAAAAATGTAAGCAAATATAAGTAGAGATTAAGGATATTAAAGAGGAAGGCAAAGCTAATATGAAACAAACCACGTTCTATGAATTTCATGTTAAAATTTTTATGGTCTTGTTATCAAGTCTGGGATAGTTAATTTTATATGTCAATTTGGCTGGACCATAGTGCCAGATACTTGGTCAAATATCATTCTGTTTGTAGATTCTGATTTGCCAGCCTCTGCAATGCATGAGACAATTCATTAAAATAAATCTCTCTTTGTGTGTATTATGTATATATATGTCTGTAAGACCAGTAGCTCCACAACCCCCAACTTGTTTCAGAAGCCATTTTTCTGTGTAACTTTATGCAAATTTCTCAGCTCAAATATAATTTTGTTTAAAAAAAAAAAAAGGCTGGGGCGCTTGGCGGCACACGCCGGGGAGGTGGAGGTGGAGGAGAGCGCGGTCGGACTGCCGGAGCGGTTACTGCCGGGCACCGCGGACGGTGTCTTGGGGCTGCCTCCCCGGCCTCAGCTTCCGGGCCGTAGCACTGCGCGGTCCTCCCCCGCGCCGCCTTTGCCAATGTTAGGCGTGGGGCCGGGCCCACTGCCCGCCCCCCAGCATGCGCACCTCGTACACCATGACCCTGCCCGAGGAGCCCCCGGCCTTCCCCTTTCCTGACCTCACCAAGGAGCTGCGGGCGCGCTCCCCGCTCTCCCCCTCCCTACTGCTCTCCACCTTCGTGGAGCTCCTGCTCAACAAAGCCAAGAATTCTAAGAGCGCCCAGGGTCTCGCTGGTCTTCGAAACCTTGGGAACACGTGCTTCATGAACTCCATTCCACAGTGCCTGAGCAACACCTGGGAGCTGAGGGATTATTGCCTCCAGAGGCTCTACATGCGGGATCTCAGCCACAGCAGCAATGCACACACAGCCTTCATGGAAGAGTTTGCAAAACTAATTCAGACCATATGGACTTCATCCCCCAATGATGTGGTGAGCCCATATGAGTTCAAGACCTAGATCCAGAAATATGCGCCACACTTAATTGGCTATAATCAGCAAGATGCTCAGCAGTTTCTTTGCTTTCTTCTGGATGGGCTCCACAACGAGGTGAACCGAGTGACAGTGAGGCCCAAGTCCAACCCTGAGAACCTCGATCATCTTCCTGATGATGAGGAAGGATGACAGATGTGGAGGAAATATCTAGAACGGGAAGACAGTCGGATTGGGGATCTTTTTGTTGGACAGCTAAAGAGCTCCCTGACATGTACGGACTGTGGTTACTGCTCTACAGTCTTTGACCCCTTCTGGGACCTCTCACTGCCCATCACTAAGCGAGGTTATCCTGAGGTAACTTTAATGGACTGCATGAGGCTCTTCACCAAAGAGGATGTACTTGACGGCGATTAAAAGCCAACATGCTGTCGCTGCCGAGCCAGAAAACAATGTATAAAGAAGTTCTCCATCCAGAGGTTCCCAAAGATCTTGGTGCTCCATCTGAAGTGGTTCTAAGAATCCAGGATATGAACCAGCAAGCTCACAACTTTTGTGAATTTCCCACTAAGAGACCTGGACTTGATAGAATTTGCCTCAGAAAACACCAACCACGCTGTTTACAATCTGTACGCTGTGTCCAATCACTCTGGAACCACCATGGGCGGCCATTATACAGCCTACTGCCGGAGTCCAGTGACAGGCGAATGGCACACTTTCAATGACTCCAGCGTCACACCCATGTCCTCCAGCCAAGTGCGCACCAGCGACGCCTATCTGCTCTTCTACGAATTGGCCAGTCCACCCTCCCCCATGTAGCAGCGAGGAGCTACATCCCTTTCTCCCTTCCCTGTGGTGGCCCCACACCCTAAGTTTTGTTTTGTTTTTTTTTTTAAGACCAAAAAAAAAAAAAAAAAGCGACCAGGGAGTTGGCTTCCCAAGGACAAGGGAAAATCGTAGTCACCTTTGCACTTGCTGAATCTGTCTTTGTTTCTGCACTAATTAATGCACAATGAGTTCTGTCGGGTTTTGTTTTCAGGGGGTGCGCCAGGACAAGGACCCTCTGGCTCACCCTCCAAGCGACTCTGTAGTTTTCCCAGATTTTAGTTCCTCATTTTGCCGATGAAAAGCAAAAAAGAACTACGTGTCCGGAAGGTATTGACACGATGCCCACATCTAGGTTTATTTATTAAAAGCGCTTTTTTTACATTCCTTGCAATACTGATGGTGGTGATGCGCGCGTCTCGTTGGTTTCATTCTTGCAGTTGCCATACAGTGCCTTTCCATTTATTTAACCCCCACCTGAACGGCAGAAACTGAGTGTTCAGCTGGTGTTTTTTACTGTAAACAACAAGGAGACTTTGCTCTTCATTTAAACCAAAATCATATTTCATATTTTACGCTCGAGGGTTTTTACCGGTTGCTTTTTACACTCCTTAAAACAGTTTTTAAGTCGTTTGGAACAAGAGATTTTTTTCTTTCCTGGCACCTTTTAACATTATAGCAAATTTGTGTCTGGGGGACTGCTGGTCACTGTTTCTCACAGTTGCAAATCAAGGCATTTGCAACCAAGAATAAAAAATTTTTTTTGGATTTGAAACTGGACCGGATAAACGGTATTTGAGCGGCTGCTGTATATAGTTTTAAATGGTTTATTGCACCTTCTTAAGTTGCACTTATGTGGGGGGGAGGGTTGATAGAAGTTTTTAATCACAAAGTCACAGGACTTTTTTTTCTTTTGTAACTGAGCTAAAAAAGGGCTGCTTTTTGGTGGGGGCAGATGAAGGCTCACAGGAGCCCTTTCTCTCAGAGGGGACAAGTACCCTTGCCTTATTTCTTTCATTTGAGAAGTGTATGAAGCAACAGTTGCAGTCACTGAACTGCTACTGGAATTTGAAAACTTGACTTTTTCTTTCTTCTTTAAAACAAAACAAAAAACCTACTTGCCCCTCTTTGGGAAGCTGTGTGTGAAGTCTCTACCTCATTGTAGTATATGCAGGCAAGACTGCACTCTCCTACAGATGTGTGGAGTAAGCTGTGGTGTAGATTTTTTGGCACATAATAAACATGTTGCAGCAAAAAAAAAAAAAAAATTCCTTCTGTCTATTTCTTCTGTCTCTTTGGAGAACCCCAATACATAATGTTTATCTGAAGCAACCCAACTGACATAGCATGTGTGTTTTGACCTCATGCCAGCTAAATGTAAGACAAAGTAAATATAAATATACATGGAGTGTAGAATGAGTTGGCATGACCTGGTGCTGAATGTTATACAGGTCTGAATGCACTGTAATGATCTAGGCTCATAGATCTCTTTGCCAAAAAAACAAATCACACTTCCCAACTGTGTACTGATCATAGATAATATCATAGATAATTCCAGATAAAAGTCACATCTTCATTTCTAGAGTTTGGTCAAGTTACTAAGAGAGAATTGTGCAGGAAGAAAATGTCTTTATATGCTACTAAGTATTTGAAACTGCCAACAGGCTTTTATTTATTTTATTTTTGGGGGTTATTGTAATTTACATTTTATAAAGCCAGAATAGACATTTTTACTAGATTTAATTAATGCAAGTATATATTCATGTGTCTACAATTTATTATACTAGTATCTAATGATGCAGTTAGAATTAGAGTATTTTTTAAATTTTATTTTATTATGTTATGTTAATCACCATGCATTACATCGTTAGTTTTTGATGTAGTGTTCCATGATTCATTGTTTGTGCATAACACCCAGTGCCCCACGAAGAATGTGCCCCCTTTAATACCCATCACCAGGCTAATCCATCCTCCCACCCCCCTCCCCTCTAGAACCCTCAGTTTGTTTTTCAGAGTCCATCGTCTCTCATGGTTCGTCTCCCCCTCCAATTCCCCCCGTTCATTTTTCCCTTCCTACTATCTTCTTCTTTTTTTTTTAACATATAATGTATTATTTGTTTCAGAGGTACAGGACTGTGATTCAACAGTCCTGCACACTTCACAGCGCTCACCATAGCACATACCTTCCCCAATGTCTATCACCCAGAGCGAAATAAGTCAATCAGAGAAAGACATGTATCATATGATCTCACTGATATGAGAAATTCTTAATCTCAGGAAACAAACTGAGGGTTGCCAACAGGCTTTTAGAAAATGACCATAGCTAGAGCATATCAGTGATAAATAATTATCTGATAGGTTAAATTAAATGGAAAAAACTAACAGGTATGAAGTTTGACCTGTTTAGCTAACAGGTTCTGTAAAAGACAGACAAAGCCACTAAAAATACCAAGGGGAGGTATTTATCAGATCACAAATACCAAAAATAAAAATATTAAAATTATTTAGCCATTTGTATATAGTGAATATGCTGCCATCTTGAGCAGTAGGAAAATTTGGTATTTGATTTCTGTATGAAACCAAAACCAGGGGTTCAAATGATAAGAAAACCCAGTTTCTTTCTCTCTCTTGGCTCAGTTCTTTATGTTGGCTTGTTTCTAAGACAGGCATTTCTCTTATTGCTGTAAAGATATGGGAGTAAATTCACCTTGCATTCTTTCCACTTCAAATCTCATAAGGGAAAAATAAAAATACCTTCTTAGACACATCTTGTTTCTTACTGATTTTGAAAGTATGATTGTGTGATGACTATCATTTAGCTGGATTACCAAATGATAATCTCATTGGTCTGAGCCTCGAAACCATCCTCTACCAGCCAGGAGTGAAACCCTTTCTGAAGCGCAAGGACTAAGAAATGAAGAGGATAGTTCACAAATACAAGCCTGGATAGGGTTTTCTGAAGAAGGATAAAGGGATACTGAATTATTATACCTAGATTTTCCATTTGAAAGGTAATAAAATGTAATTACATAATACTACAGCAAGCTGAATACAATTTAATATATCTTTGATGATTCAGAAAGCATTTCCAGCTAGAATAATATATTAATATTATTGCATAAAAACTGCACAGTAGAGTATCACTGATGGTTATAGAAATATCCTATTACCAAAAAACTAAAAGGTCAGTAAGTGATTAATTGTATAACAGTAGCAGCAATTTAACTAAACTCACTTACACATACAACTCACTTTACTAGTACATGTAAATAGGCTTATAAGGACATACATACAACTCTACATTTTGGGTAAAATCTGGAGTAAAGCAAGGATATTTCAATTCAAAAACCATTTGTGGAAACCTGACATGACTAGGCACAGTGTTAGGTGTGAGCGGCAGAATTGCCCATCTCCTGGAGATGGCATTCTAGGTAGGAAGATGAACTGTTACACACAAAAATATAAGAGAGAACAAATATATAGAAAATGATATCTGTATAAGTGGTATTCGAGAACAAGTGAAGTAGGATTTGGAGTAAAGTAAGCATCTTCAGTTGGGATGATCAACTTACATGAAAGAGGTAAGATTTGGACATTCAGAGATAAAGATTTACAACAGAGAGAAATTTAGATTCAAGAGGGTCTATGTTAGAAAAAGTTTGTGAAAGTCAATAATGCTAAGACTGTTACCAACTTATAATTTTAAGTAAACAAAAGATTGTAGTTCAGAAAACATCTGAAATTTGATTACATGTTTTAAAGCAACATCTACAGTTTTCATCATTTTTACCCTCATTCATTATTTAAAATTATTTTCTTGGGGCGCCTGGGTGGCTCAGTAGGTTAAGCATCCGATTATTGATTTCACCTCAGGTCATGATCTCAGGAACAATCCCCACATAGGGCTCTGCGCTTGGTGAGGAGGCTGCTTAAGATTCTCTCTCTCCCTCTCCGTCTGACTCTCCCCCCATGCTCTCTCTCTCTCTATGAATAAATCTTCAAAAATTATTTTCTTAAAAAGAACTTTTTCACTGATGATGAAAAAAGTGTCTGAAGATTCTAGGAAAAAAATATTTAACTTTTACAACTACCATAAGGAAAGTACATTTATTATCTAACACCGATCAAAATCACCTCTTCTGTTTTAATTAAATCTAAGCTCTTAAATTTCTGCTTTATTCAATAACAGTGTAATTCACATTGAAAATACAGAATGAAATTTAAAGGAACCTAATTAAGCTCTTTATTCTTTATTCAATTTCCTTTATTTCTCCAATTTTTCCAGTTTCCATTAAAAATCAAAATATAAGGAAATTTGATTAATTCAATAAAATTTTAAAACTATACAAAACTGAAAAGAAAATCACTAAAGTAGCTCAATCTTTTTTTGTTCCTGTTATTATTCTACAATTATATGAAGCACACATAATAAAAATCGCTTCATAAATTTGATTATATAAAATGTTCAATAAGAGATGTGTGTTGGCAAGCCTCTAAGATGGCCCTCAATTATCTCTACCTCCTAATATTTTCACCCTTGTGTAATTCTCTCACATTGAATTAGGGTTGCTATGTAATTAATAGGCAGCAGAAGTAATAGTATATGCATTCTGAGACTAGTTTATAAAAGTCAAAGCAACTTCTGCCATGCCATGAGGACACCCAAGAAGGTACAGGAGACCTCCTGCCAACAGCCAGCAAGATACTCGGGTATTCAGACAATATCATTTCAGTGAGCTGCCTTGTGAGCAGATCCTTCAGCCCAGGTCAAGCCCTCAGATGACTGCAGCCCTAACCATCAGCTTAACTGAAACCTCATGTGCAACCCGAAGCCGGAACCACCAGCTAAGTCACTCTCAGAATCCTGACCTTCAGAAATTATGTTCTATAAATAACTATGTTTTTTGTTCCTAAGTTTTGAAACATTTTGTTACCCAGCAATAGATAACTAGTAAAAGATGGTTGAAAAATGATTAAGTAACAATGATATTCCTGAGATCATTCAGAGAATGGATATGATTAGACTCCTAGGACACTCTTAAGAGCAACAACAAGCATTTCCCAAGTATCAGTTCAGTGTCAAATTATGCTGCAGGTGCTTTGATTGGTATAAGAGCAGTATAAGATTTGGTTCTGACTACAGACTGAGAATGGAGGATAAACACATAGGAAAGTATTAGAAACAATTGATTTTGTCTTGAAGAGGCAGATTTATGAAGCAGGTACATTCTGCAGAGGAAAAAAAAGTAGAAAGATGAGATGAGTCAGGGAGGGTGTCAATGAAATTTGAACTGTTTTTGACAAATGTGTAAGATTTTCACAGAAGGAAAAAAAGAGAATTTTTTTAGGAGAATATTATAATCAGAGTTATAATGGTGGAAACTATGTAAACAGTCACAGAAATGTTAATTTTTCTGCAGTAGAGACTCTGACTTGGGGAATAGACATAAATACAGATTGATAGAGCAGGTCTTCCAGAAAGGGTCTGAATGCCAGGCAGAATATTCTGATTTTAACAGCATTCAGGGGACCTACAAATGATCTTAAACAGTGAATACACCTTGACATTTCCTCTTATAGGGAATGAGGCTCACTATTGAGAGAACATATTAGATCATTGTACAACCATAATTCTTAGGAAGTTCTTACTTATCTTGAGCTGAAATTTGTCTTCCATTAATTTCCACACTTGCTTGTACTTATGTAGCTCAAGGAATTATTGGGGAATCATAGAAATTTTGTATTGAAAAGAACCTTGAATCTGATCTATTCCAGCTACTCATTTGATTCTCATAAATTCACATAACACATGACCATACATCCCATGCTTGGATAACCCCTGTGATATGACTTTCAACCCATTCATCAAGCAACTGTATTTATCTTTAGATAGGGCAACAACAAAAAGTTTGCCTAAAACAATGTTTGTCTATAAGCATAGACCCCAGTTTTAGACCTTCAGGTCACACCTAATTTAAACAAAGTCTAATCCCTCTATCATATGTAACTCATTTAAGTATTTACTTTTTAAAAACATTTTATTGATTTATTTGAGGAGGAGGGAAGGCAGAAGGAGAGGGAGAGAGAGTCTTAAGCAGACTCGTGCTGAGCACGGAGCCTGACTTGCAGCTCGATCTCCCGACCCTGAGATCATGACCTGAGCCGAAGTCAAGAGCAGGAGAGGAAGAATGAAGGGGAGTAAGTCAGAGGGGGAGACGAACCAGGAGAGATGATGGACTCTGAAAAACAAACTGAGGTTTCTGGAGGGGAGGAGGGTGGGGGGATAGGTTAGCCTGGTGATGGGTATTGAGGAGGGCACATTCTGCATGGAGCACTGGGTGTTATGAACAAACAATGAATCATGGAACAGTACACCAAAACAAAATATGTAATATATGGTGATTAACATAACAATAAAAAAATAAAAAAAAGAATACTGGAAAAAAATTTAAATATTAAAAACCCAAAAAAAAAAAAGAGTCAGGTGCTAACTGACTGAGCCACCCAAGTACTCCAACCTTTTAAGTACTTAAAGATGGCCTGTTCCCCTTGGAAACGGAGGGTAGAAAGAAGCATGGTATGGTTTGGAGTCCCTTCAATACTGTGCCCAATCTTCTCTAAGTTGCCAGAATGTATCTACAAAATTTTAAAAGTGATTCTCAAAGTGAGGGTAACACTTCAGTATGGGCTCTTTACTATAGAGTTAGGTGGTGCCATTGTTTTCTTGTTTGGAATATATATTATTTCTCCTTAAAATTCTTTACGTTTTTTTGGTGACACTGTCTTAGTTGAATTTGTTTGCAAAATTTGCCATATCTCTTTTAAGTGGGCTGTATCCCTGACACATTTTACCATCCTTATTTGTTCTCTGTAAGAAGTAAGAGGTCACTCATGTCCCTTGACTATATCAGGTTACAGTGATACATCCAGCCAGCTTACACTTTGGGATCTGAGACTATCTTCCTGTGTGGTGGAGAATTCATATATTATTACTCCTACTTCTTTCATTATTCCAGAGAAGAAACTGAAGCCTCATAAAAATTTTACTTGACTAAGCTAATACTTTTCACAGAGCTAGTGGAGTAATTTCAGGCTTATAATTGTTTTTCTGTAATCATTTTTAGTTTTTCCACTAAATGTACATTATCTATATGAGGCATATGTGGTTTTTCCCTTATCAAAAACAGTATCTCAATGCCTAGATTTTCTCAACCACTTTCCGTGTATTGTATCACAAGTTTGGTTTCTCCATCCAGAATTTTTTAGTCATTGCTTTGTTCTCTGTCCCTATAAATGTGCCTTTCCCAATCATAAATCATGCAGTATACAGCCTTTGTGTCTGACTTGTCTCATTTAACAGAATACAACTGAGATTTATCTACATATTTTGCATGTACTCATAGTTTCTTCCACTTTATTGCTAAGTAGCGTTCCACTGTACAGATATACTATGACTAGTTTATATATTCACCAATTGATAAACTGGTTGTTTCCAATTTAGGCTTATTATAAATAAAGCTGCTAAGAACATTCTCATACAGGTCATTGTACAAAGATATATTTTCAGTTATCTTGGATAAATATCCATGAGTGGTATTTTAATGAGTATGGTATTTTTTTTTATTTTTAAAAGATTTTATTTATTTATTTGGCACAGAGAGATAGAGAGCACAAGCAGGGGGAGTGACAGACAGAGGGAGAGAGAGAAGCAGGCTCCCATTGTGCAGGGAGCCCAAAGCGGGGCTCAATCCTAGGACCCGGGGATCATGACCTGAGCTGAAGACTGACTGAGACACCCAGGCACCCCAAGTTTATTATTTTTTTAATAAAAATGATCAAACTATGTTCCAAAATGGTTATAATAGTCTGCTATTACTGCTGTAACAAAGCATCACAAACTTAGTGGCTTAAACAATAGAAAATGTATTGTTTCATAATTCTGGAGGTCAGAATACTGAAATCAAGGTGTCAGCAAGTTGGTTGCTTCTGAGGGATATACGGGAAAGATCTTTTTCAGGTTTCTCTCCTCAGCTTGTAGATGACCATCTTCTCTATATGTCTATTCACATCATCTTCCCTCTATGCCTGTCTCAGTATACTAATTTTCTCCTTTTTATAAGGACAGACGTATTGGTTTAGGTCTAACCCAATGACCTCATCTAAACTAATTATATCTGCAATCCTATTTCCAGTTAAGGTCATGGATTCCTCCCGTAGCAATGGTTAACATTCTCTCAGCACTGTATGAGATTTCTAGATGTTCTACATCTCCAGCAGCACTTGAAATTGTCAGTCTTTTAAATTGTCGTTTTTCTAGTAGGCATATAGTGGTATCTCATTACAGTTTTAATTTGCCTTTTCCTAAAACTAATAATTTTGTGCATATTTTCATATGTATTTTTGCTATTAAAATAATGTCTTTGACAAAGGAGCTATTCACATCATTTGCTTAATTTTTATAATATTGAGTTGTCAGACTTATTTATATATTCAGGATATAAGTTTGTAATCAGATGTGTATTTTGCAAATATTTTTTGCAAAAAAAAGTGACTTGTTTTTCATCTTCTTCTGAACATCTTTTGAAAAATAGCAGTTTTTAATTTTATAAACTATAATTTATTACCTTTTATTTTTGACTTGTGATCTTTTTTGTCCTAAGAACTCTGCTAAACCCAAGTCATGAAGATTTTCTCCTATATTTTCTTATATAAGTTTCATGGTGCCAGCTATCCTAATTCTATGATTATTCAGGTTAATTTTTATATATGCAGTGATGTAACATTTTTAGTTTTCTGCCATATGAATGTCCAATTCTTCCACTATTATTCATTGAAAGGACTATCTATATCCACTCCTAATTACATTCCCTTGGCATCTGTATTGAAAATAAATTGTCCATTTTTGTGAGCCTATTTCTGCAATTTCTATTAAGTTTGATTATTCTATATGTATATCTTTACACTAATACCTCACTTCTTGAATATTGCAGCTTTAGAGTAAGTCTTGAACTTAAGTAATATAAATCTTCAAACTGTGTTCCTTTTCCAAAATTATTTTGGGTATTCTTGATCCTTTACAATATCAGATATATTTCTTTATCAGACTGTCAATTGTTACAAAAATGTTTGCTGGGATTGGGCTCACTTGGAATCTATATGTCCAATTGGAAAGAATTACCAGTTATTACTATTTAGTCTTCTGATCTATGAATATTCAACGTTTCTCCATATATTGTTAATTACTGTTTTTGGCTTGGTAACACATTAATTAATGTATGAGGCTTAGTTAATGTATCTCCACAATGCTTTGCAGTTTTCAGTTTAAAAATCCTGTGAATGTTTTGTTAAATTTATCTCTAAGTGTTTTGTGGCTTTGAAAGTTACTATAAATGGTGTATTTTTAAAATGCCAAAGTCCAGTTTTTCCTTTATTCTCTTTCTCCGTATATATATGTATATACATACTCCTGTATATGTATATACAGATATATGTATATATATAATGGTAGATAATTATATATATAAGTATATAATATGTATATATATGTAATGGTAGATAGATAATTATATATATTATATAATGTATATAAATGTATGTAATGGTAGATAAATAATTATATATAAGTACAAGTATATATAAAAACACACACATAATTGAATTTTGTTTTTGGACCTTGAACCTTGCAATAGTGCTATACTCACTTAGTTCTGCTGTCCTTTTATAAAATAATTTGGGAATTTCCATGTAAATTATCATATATCCTTTATAAACTATATGGGTTTTATTTGTTTCTAACCTGTTTCTAGCACAGGCTAGAACATCCAATATAAAATTAAAGTGGAGAGAACAGAGGGCTTATTCCCAGTTTCATAGGGAGAATACTCTGTCTTCCTTTAGTATGATATTAGAAGTTTTTAGTATATGCCCTTTATCAGGATAAAGGAGTTATCCTATCTTCCTGGTATGCTGAGTTATTTTGCTTGGGTTTAGTTTGGTTTTTCTATGAATGGATGTTGTATTTTGGCAAGTGCTTTTTCTGCATTTATTGAGATGATCACATGGCTTTTCACTTTTAGTCTGTTGTATGATGAATCTAATGCTTAACTTTGGAATATAAACAAAACATTGTATTACAAGCTGAACTTGGTCATAATATACTTGTTCTATATTGATGATTTAGTATGCTAGTATGTCATTAAGAAGTTTTATGTCTGTGTTCATGAGATATATTTGTCTGAGGTCTCACTTTCTTGTAAGTTTTCTGTTTGGTTTTAGTATAATACAATGCTGCCTTATAAAATGAGTTTACAATTCTTACTACTTCAATTTTCTATAAGAGTGTGTGTAGAATTGGCCTTATTTCTCCTTTAAATATTTGGAAGAACTTACTGGAGAAGCTGTCTGGGCCTGGGGTTTTCTTTATAAGAAACTTTTTAACTAAAAAGGTAATGTCTTAGGAAATTATCAAGCTGTTCAATTTTTTAAGTAAGCTTTGAAAGTTTAAATCTTCAAAAGTATCTGTCCATTTTATCTAATTTATCAAATATACAGGCACAGTGTTGTTAATAAAATTTCTTTGATATACTTTTAATATCTGTAAAAGTCTTGTATTGATGTCCCAACA
>NW_027397089.1:16255300-16255958 GCF_003265705.2 Callorhinus ursinus
GGGGGGGGGGGTTGGAAGTAGGCAGAGGGAGAGAGAATCTTAAGCAGGCTCCATGCTCAGGGCAGAGCTGGATGGGGGGCTCCATCTCATGACCCTGAGATCATGAACTGAGCTGAAATCAAGATTCAGATGCTTAACCGACTGAGCCACCCTGGCGCCTCCCCTCTTTTATTCCTGATACAGGGTATTTAGTTTTTCTTTTATCTTGACTAGTCTATGCAAATTCGTCAATTGTATTTTTTTTCAACAAGCATATTTTGGTTTCATTGAGTTTTTCCTATTATTTTTCTTGTTATTTCCTGTTTTCTTCTTATTTCATTGATTTCTGTTTTTATCTTTATTGTTTCCTTCCTTCTGACTGTTTTAGGTTTAATTTGGTCTTCTTTTCCAGATTCTAATTGATTTTTAATATTTTAATTATTTGAGAGAGAGAGAGAGAGAAAGGGAAAGAGCTTGAGTGGGGGAGAGGGAAGGGCAAAGAGGGAAGGAGGGGGACAAGATGACAGTGTTAAGCATGGAGCTAGACATGGAGTTCAATCTCAAGACCCTGAAATCATGACCTAAGCTGAAATAAAGAGTCAGAGGCTTAACTGACTGAGCCATGCAGGAACCACACCCAGGTTCTAATTTCTGAAATTTTCTTCTTTCTTTTTTTTTT
>NW_027397089.1:16270958-16296379 GCF_003265705.2 Callorhinus ursinus
ATATATATATGTCAAAAATAAGGGTAACCACTATGAAGGGATAAAATATGACTCTAACAATGAAAAATAAAAATGTTTTTTTAAAAAAAGGGGACTGATAAAATGTTGGTTGAAAAAGGGAAAAAGAAAAAGTCAAAAAAAATTTAAAAAATTAACTTTGAAAAACGAATGAATCATGGTAAAAAAGCCATGAATTCTATGGATAGTATTCCCCTAGCACTGGAGTTCTCCCATTCTCCTTGAATGTTAAACTTGGTCGTGGCTTGCTGGCTGTTTGTGCTGATCTTCTGGAGGAGGCGCCTGTTGCCATGGTTCCCAAATGTCTTTGCTGGAGGCGGAATTGCCCCGCCCTTGTCCGACCTGGCTAAGCAATCTGCTCGGGTTTGCTCTCAGGAGGTTTTGTTACCTGCAAGCTCTCAGTCCTGCTTTGGAGGACCAGAGTGAAATTGGTGGCCTCCCAATCTCCACCTGGAGGAGCTGAGAACTCGGGGCCTTGCCTCTCAGTGCGCCCCCAGAGAAAAGCAGTCACTCCTGTCACCCCGGTCTCTGGCCGCACTCCGTGCTCACCAGGCCTGTGACCGAGTGTTTCTATCTCTGGCTCCCGACCCCGTGTGGAGTCTCCAAACCCAGCAGATCCCTGCGGTACTCTCCTGCACCGCTCCTCCCGGGGAGGAAGGGGAGTCTCCCCGGCTCTGCCGCTTGTTGGGTCCCTGCTGGAGGAGCAGTGGCCCGACTGGGCCGCGGATCACAGTTTATGGCAACCCGGAGCTGAGAGACCACGCCTCGGCTCCGTCTCTGCAGCCAGCTTCCCCGCTCCGATACCTGGAAGCTCTGCTGCACTCAGGCACCCCGTTTCTGTGACCCCAAGGGTCCTGAGACCACACTGTCCCACGAGGGTTCCACCCCCCTTCTTAGCCACTGGAGCGACGTCCCTCAGTGGAGCCGACTTCTAAAAGTCCGATTTTGTGCTCAGCTACTCTATCACTTGCCAGAGGCGGCCGACGGAAGCCCCCTCCCCGCCGTCTATCTTCCCGAATGTCGCCTTGGATTCAGTTCTCCGCACGTCCTCCCTTCCCGTAAGTGATCGTTTCTCTGTTCAGAGAGTTGTTGCTACTCTCTTCTTCGATATCCTGTTGAGTTCGTAGGTGTTCAGAATGGTTTGATCCGTATTCAGCTGAATTCCTGAGACCAGATGAAATCCAGGTCTCCTACTCATCTGCCCTCTTGCTCCGCCCCCTGTAACTTCCATTTTTGAACATATTCTTCTTGTATAGAATTTTGCATCAATATATATTTCTTTCAGTAATTTAAAGATAACACTCCATTGTTTTCTGGCTTGCATCTCTCTCTCTCTTTCAATATAACTATACCTATATCTATAGATATCAATATTTATTTTTATAGGTATAAATATAATATTGGTATCAATAAATATTAATATCTATTATAGTCAGATTGCATTCCTTTCATCATATAATGTTTCTATCTCACCTCCACCTTCATAGGTACCTCAAATATTTCTTCCTTTCTATTCTGTTTTCCTCAATGTCTTCTTTTTGAACACCATATTCATATATGTTAATATGCTTGATATTGGCCCACAGCTCTTACTTGCTCTGTTCTTCTTTAAACATTCATCTTTGGTTTTTCTTTTTCCTTTTTGTGTTATTTGGGTGATTTATTTTTATTTTTTTTTTAAGATTTTATTTATTTGACAGAGACACATTGAGAGAGGGAACACAAGCAGGGGGAGTGGGAGAGGGAGAAACAGGCTTCCCGCTGAGCAGGGAGCCTGATGTGGGGCTCGATCCCAGGACCCTGGGTTCATGACCTGAGTGGATGGCAGACACTTAATGATTGACCCACCCAGGTGCCCCTGGGTGATTTATTTTGACCTATCTTCATGTTCATTGATTCTTCTTCTGCTGTGGTCTTATAACCCCATCAAAAAATCCTTCACCTCTGTGTATTTTTTTTATCGTATATTTTCCATTTGGCTCTCATTTATAGTTTATATATCTAATATTCTCCATTTTTATAGGTTATGAGCACCTTGTTCACAAAATCTCTTAACATATTATTCATACATATTTTTAATCCCTGTCTAATAGTTCTATTATCCTGTTCATTTCTGAGTCTGGTCTTATTGACCACAATATCTCTTGACTAAATGGATGACTACATATCAAGAGTAAAAATGAATAACTGAAAGGAAAAAAAGTACAAAAGTATTTAAACAAATATGCATACTTCTGCTTCATTATTCTAATATGGCTTGACAGTATTATCTATTTACTCTTTCAAGAAAACACCACTCCGTGCTTCCAGTTATAGAATGAATAACCAGAATAAAAAGCACAGCATAGGGAATATACTCAATGATATTCTAAAGTATTATATGTTGATAGATGGTAGATACACTTGTGTGAGAATTGCATAATATATAAAGAAGCTGAATCACTATATTGTACCCCTAAAACTAATGTAACATTGTATATCAACTATCCCAAATGAAACAAATGTAAAAAAAGAAAGAAAAAAAAAACCCACACTTTCTAAGCTTTGTCAGATTGAATTTTGAAAGTGATTCTATTTAGTGCTTTATATATAAATGCAATTTAAGTAAACCTCAGATTTTCATCAATGTTAGCCCACAACCATGTCTGTTTCAAATGAGTTTTAGTGCATTTTATTTTAACACAACATTTTTAGATGCTTTGAGCAATGTTGCTAGTTGTATGCTGCTTACATGCAAATGATATGCACTGAAATTATGAGAATTAGAATAGGCTTGGTGAGTATGCATTATGTGTATGGGGAAAATGCTTAGTTTCAAGTGTTAGCTTACTGAGGCTCAAGTGATTTATTTGCCTCTAGTTTCTAGTTATAATCTGTGTGTGTGTGTGTGTGTGTGTGTGTGTGTGTGTGTGTGTGTGTTCTACAGGCCACTTGATTATATGTGTATCACTGAGTTAGATCCCATTGAAAGGGATGTTTAGCTGTTCCAGAGAATTTCTTTAACACTGTTACCATATGATTACTATAAGTTTTGCCAGTAGGAGTTCAGAGATGAAGGGTAGGCTCTATTCTGGGTTGCTCATATTAATATAGGTGGAGTGCTGGCTCACTTAGTAAAGAGGTAGAAAATTATGTCATTATCAGCATGATAGTGGTGCTGTGTTTGAAGAGTATGTACTAGGTAGCAAGAAAAAGGCAATGAATGACATAAAAAGTATGTGCAAGGTTCAGCACCAAGGAGACAGAGTGCACTAAAGCCAAGCATTGTTCTGTATAGCTGAAGAGTAGAGTGGATGCGAGAAGTCATAAGGGGTGAGAACAGAGGTGTAGATAGGGGCAAAATGAGGGCAGGTCTCAGACAACATTCTGAGGAAATGACTTTTACCCTGAAGGAGCGCGTATTCTAAGTCAGAGAATGACAACCAATTTTATATTTTAGAACGATTACTCTAACATTTGGGTAGAGGACTATTTTAATAAAAGCAAGACAATATGCAATGGAGCCAATCAGAAGGCTTAGGGGTGCCTAGGTGGCTCAGTCAGTTGAGTTTCTGACTTGGTTTCAGCTCAAGTCATGATCTCAGGGTCATGAGGTTGAGGACTACATCAGGCTCCGAGTTGGCAAGGAGTGTGCTTGAGATTCTGTCTCTCCCTCTGCCCCTCACCCCACTTGTTCTCCCTCTCTCTCAAATAAATAAATCATAAAAAAGAAGGCTTTTGCTAAAATCTAAATCAAAGATGTGGACCACATTTAACCTAAAATACTGGGAGAGGAGCAAGACGGCGGAGGAGTAGGAAACCTAAATTTCATCTGGTCCCAGGAATTCAGCTAGATAGGGATCAAACCAATCTGAACATCCATGAACTCAAAGAAATCAAAGAAAAGAATAGCAGCAACCCTCTGAACAGGAAAGCAACCACGTTCTGGAACGTAAGACATATGGAGAAGTGAATCCGAGGTGATATTCGGGACGATAGACGGCAGGTGAGGAGGTCTTCCTCAGCTGCTACCAGCAAGTGATAGAGCAACAGAGCACAAAATTGGAACTTTTAGAAGTCGGCTCTGCTGAGGGACGTCACTCCAGTGGCTAAGCCAGGGGTGGAACCCTCACTGGGCCAGTGTGATCTCAGGACCCTAGGGGTCAAGAAAGACCAGGGGTGCCTGAGTGCAGCAGAGCTCCCAGATAAAGGAACGGGGAAGTTGGCTGCAAAGACGGAGCTGAGGCACCAGCTCTCAGCTCGGGGTTGCCATAAACCGTGATCCACGGCACAGTCGGGCCACTGCTCCTCCAGCAGGGACCCAACAAGCAGCAGATCCAGAGAGCCTCCCCTTCCTCCCCCAGGAGGAGAGGCGCAGGAGAGCGCTGCAGGGATCTGCTGGGTTTGGAGACTCCACACCGAGTCGGGTGCCAGAGATAGAAACGCTTGGTCACAGGCTGGGTGAGCACGGAGTGTGGCCAGAGACCAGGGAGATGGAAGTGATTGATTGCTTTTCTCTGGGGGTGCACTGAGGAGTGGGGCTCCAAGGTCTTGACTCCTCCACGTGGAGATTGGGAGGCTGCCATTTTCTTTCCTGTCCTCCAAAGCTGTACGGAAAGCTTGCAGGGAACAAAAGCTCCTGAGAGCAAACCCCAGCAGATTACTTAGCCTGGAGTGGCAAGGGCAGGGCAATTCCGCCTCCGGCAAAGACATTTGGGAACCACTGCAACAGGTCCCTCCCCCAGAAGATCAGCAAGAACAGCCAGCCAAGACCAAGTTTACCAATCAATGAGAAAGGCAGAACTCCAGCATGAGGGGAATACTGCACATAGAATTCATGGCTTTTTCCCCATGATTCTTTAGTCTTTCAAAGTTAAATTTTTTTAAACTTTTTTTTTAATTTTTCTTTTTCCCTTTTTCAACCAACATCTTATCAATCCCTTTTTTTATTTAAAAAATCTTTTTATTTTTTGTTTTTAGAGTCATATTCTATCCCTTCATAGTAGTTAACCTTATTTTTGTTATATATGTATAGGTTGTTCTCTCTTTAAAATTTGGAATACAGTTTCTTCTAACAGACCAATATATACCCTAAATCTCTAGTGTATGGCTTTGTTCTAGCTTCCTGCCTGATCATATTTTCTCCCTTTGTTTTTAAACCCCCTTCTTTCTTTTTTCAACCAACTTCTTATCAATACCTTTTAAAAAACCTTTTATAATTTTCATCTTTACAGTCATATTCCATCCCTTCATTGTATTTGCCCTATTTTTGTACATATATAAGTTTTCTTTCTTTAAAATTTTGGGAGGCACTTTCTTCTAACAGACCAAAATACACCCAAATATAGTGTGTAGCACTGATCTATGCACCAACTTGATCATATTTGATCATATTCTGTTTTTTCTTTGTTTGTTTGTTTTTATCTTTTTCTTTTCTTTTTCTTTTTTCTTTCTTTCCCATTCCTTTCCCCGTGTTTCAGGTCTCCTCTGATTTGTTTAGTGTATGTTTTTCTGGGGTCATTATTACCCTGTTAGCATTTTGTTCTCTCATTCATCTATTCTCCTCTAGACAAAATGACAAGATGGAAAAAAATCACCTCAAAAAAAAAAAAAAAAGGAAAAAGAGGCAGTACCGACTGCCAGGGACCTAATCAATACAGATATTAGTAAGATGTTGGAACTAGAGTTCAGAATGATGATTTTAAGGATACTAGCTGGGCTTGAAAAAAGCATGCAAGATATTAGAGAAACCCTTTCTGGAGAAATAAAACAACTAAAATCTAACCAAATTGAAAACAAAAAGGCTATTAATGAGGTGCAATAAAAAATGGAGACTATAACGGCTAGGATAAATGAGGCAGAAGACAGAATTAGAGATATAGAAGACCAAATGATGGAAAACAAAGAAGCTGAGAAAAAGACAGATAAACAACTACTGGATCACTAGGGCAGAATTCAAGAGATAAGTGATAGTATAAAAGAAAACATTAGAATAATTGGGATCCCAGAAGAAGAAAGAGAGAGAGGGGCAGAAAGTATATTGGAGCAAATTATAGCAGAGAACTTCCCTAATTTGGGGAAGAAAACAGGCATCAAAATCCAGGAGGCACAGAGAACTGCCCTCAAAATCAATAAAAATAGGTCAACACTCTAATCTAATAGTAAAACTATTAGTTTTTTTTACTAACAGTAAAACTTACGAGTCTCAGAGAAAAAGAGAAAATCCTGAAAGCAGCTAGGGAGAACAGATATGTAACCTAAAATGGTAGGAACATTAGATTGGCAACAGACCCATCCACAGAGACCTGGAAGGCCAGAAAGGAATGGCATGATATATTCAGAGCACTAAATGAGAAAAATATGCAGCCAAGAATACTATATCCAGCTAGGCTGTCAATGTAAATAGAAGGAGACATTAAAAATCTTCCAGGACAAACAAAAACTAAAGGAATTTGCAAACACAAAACCAGCCCTACAAGAAATATTGAAAAGGGTCCTCTAGGCAAAGAGAGAGCCTAAACCTAACATAGACCAGAAAGGAACACAGACAATATACAGCAACAGTCACCTTACAGGCAATACAATGGCACTAAATTCATATCTTTCAATAGCTATCCTGAATGTAAATGCACTAAATGCCCCAATCAAAAGACACAGGGTATCAGCTTGGATAAAAAAAAAAAAAAACAAGACCCATCAACATGCTGTCTTCAAGAGACTCATTTTAGACCCAAGACACCCCCAGATTGAAAGTGAGGGGGTGGAAAACCATTTACCATGCTAATGGACACCAAAAGAAAGCTGGGGTGGCAATCCTTATATCAGACAAATTAGATTTTAAAACAGAGACTGTAATAAGAGATGAAGAAGGACACTATATCCTACTTAAAGGGTCTATCCAACAAGAAGATCTAACAATTGTAAATATCTATTCCCCTAACATGAGAGCAGTGAATTATATAAGCCAATTAATAAAAAAAGCAAAGAAACACAGCAACAACAATACAATAACACCTGCATCCTGAAACAGACAGATAATCTAAGCAAAAGATCAACAAGGAAATAATACTTTAAATGACACACTGGACCAAATGGACTTCACAGACATATTCAGAACATTCCATCCCAAAGCAACGGAATACACATTCTTCTCTAGTGCCCATGGAACATTCTCCAAACTTGATCACATCCTAGGTCACAAATCAGGTCTCAACCGGTACCAAAAGATTGGGATTATTCCCTGCATATTTTCAGACCACAAAGCTTTGAAACTAGAACTCAATCACAAGAAGAAATTCAGAAAGAACTCAAATACATGGAGGCCAAATAACATCCTACTAAAGAATGATTGGGTCAACCAGGAAATTAAAGAGGAATTAAAAAAATTCATGGAAACCAATGAAAATGAAAACACAACTGTTCAAATTTTTTGGGATACAGCAAAGGCAGTCCTAAGAGGAAAGTATATTGCAATACAAGCCTTTTTCAAGAAACAAGTAAGGTCTCAAAAACACAGCCTAACCCTACACGTAAACGAGCTGGAGAAAGAACAGCAAATAAAGCCTAAACCCAGCAGGAGAAGAGAAATAATAAAGATCAGAGCAGAAATCAATGAAATAGAAACCAAAAGAACAGTAGAATAGATCAAAGAAACTAGGATATTGTTCTTTGAAAGAATTAACACGATTGATAAAGCCCTGGCCAGTCTTATCAAAAAGAAAAGAGAAAGGACCCATATCAACAAAATCATGAATGAAAGAGGAGAGATCACAACCAACACCAAAGAAATACAAACAACTATAAGAACATATTATGAGCAACTCTATGCCAGCAAATTAGACAATCTGGGAGAAATGGATGCATTCCTAGAGATGTATCAACTACCAAAACTGAACCAGGAAGAAATAGAAAACCTAAACAGACCTATAACCACTAAGGATATTGAAGCAGTCATCAAAAATCTCCCAACAAACAAAAGCCCAGGGCCAGATGGTTTCCCAGCAGAATTTACCAAACATTTAAAGAAGAATTAATACCTATTCTTCTGAAACTGTTCCCAAAAATAGAAATGGAAGGAAAACTTCCAAACTTGTTTTATGAGGCCACAATTCCCTTGATCCCCAAACCAGACAAAGACCCCATCAAAAAGGAGAATTACACACCAATATCCTTACTGAACAAGGATGAAAAAATTCTTACCAAAATACTAGCTAAAAGGAACAAACAGTACATTAAAAGGATTATTCACCACGACCAAGTAGGCTTTATCCCTGGGCTGCGAGGTTGGTTCAACATCCACAAACCAATCAACGTGATACAGTACATTAATAAAAGAAAGAACAAGAACCATATGATCCTCTCAATAGATGCAGAAAAAGCATTTGACAAAGTACAGCATCCTTTCTTGATCAAAACTCTTCAGAGTATAGGCATAGAGGGTACTTCCTAATACCATAAAAGCCATTTATGGCTTTTATAAAAACCCACAACTAGTATCATTCTCAATGGGGAAAACCTGAGAGCTTTCTGCCTAAGGTCAGGAACATGGCAGCAATGTCCACTATCACTACTGCTATTCAACATAGTTTTAGAAGTCCTAGCCACAGCAATCAGACAAGAAAAAGAAATAAATGGCATCCAAATCGGCAAAGAAGTCAAACTCTCACTGTTTGCAGATGATATGATACTTTTTGTGGAAAACCCAAAAGACTCCACCCCAAAACTGCTAGAACTCATACAGGAATTCAGTAAAGTGGCAGGATATAAAATCAATGCACAGACATCAGTGGCGTTCCTATACATCAACAACAAGACAGAATAAAGAGAAATTAAGGAGTCCATCCCATTTACAATTGCACCGCAAACCATAAGATACCTAGGAATAAATCTAAGCAAAGAGGCCAAGAATCTGTACTCTGAAAACTATAAAATACTCATGAAAGAAATTGAAGAAGACACAAAGAAATGGAAAAAACGTTCCATGCTCATGGTTTAGAAGAATAAATATTGTGAAGATGTCAATGCTACCTAGAGCAATTTAGACATTTAATGCAACCCCTATCAAAATACCATCCACTTTTTTTCAAAGAAATGGAATAAATAATCCTAAAATTTGTTTGGAACCAGAAAAGACCCCAAATAGCCAGAGGAATGTTGAAAAAGACAAGCAAAGCTGGCAGCATCACAATTCCGGACTTCAAGCTCTATTACAAAGCTGTCATCATCAAGATGGTATGGTACTGGCACAAAAATAGACACATAGATCAATGGAGCAGAATAGAGAGCCCAGAAATGGACCTTCAACTCTATGGTCAACTCATCTTTGACAAAGCAGGAAAGAATGTCCAATGGAAAAAAGACAGTCTCTTCAACAAATGGTGTTGGGACAATTGGACAGCCACATGCAGAAGAATAAAACTGGACCATTTCCTTACACCACACACAAAAATAGACTCAAGATGGTTGAAAGACCTAAACGTGAGACAGGAGTCCATCAAAATCCTAAAGGAGAACACAGGCAGCAACCTCTTCGCCCTCAGCTGCAGCAACTTCTTCCTAGAAACATCGTCGATAGCAAAGGAAGCAAGGGCAAAAATGAACTATTGGGACTTCATCAAGATAAAAAGCTTTTGCACAGCAAAAGAAACAGTCCACAAAACCAAAAGACAACTGACAGAATGGGAGAAGATATTTGCAAATGACATAGCAGATAAAGGGCTAGTATCCAAAATCTGTAAAGAACTTCTTAAACTCAACACCCAAAGAACAAATGATCCAATCAAGAAATGGGCAGAAGACATGAACAGACATTTTTCCAAAGAAGATTTCCAAATGGCCAACAGACACTTGAAAAAGTGCTCAACATCGCTTGGCATCAGGGAAATCCAAATCAAAGCCTCAATGAGATACCTCCTCATAGCAGTCAGAATGGCTAAAATTAGCAAGTCAGGAAATGACAGATGTTGGTGTGGATGCTAGAAAGGGGAACCCTCCTACACCGTTGGTGGGAATGCAAGCTGGTGCAGCCACTCTGGAAAACAGCATGGAGGTTCCTCAAAAAGTTGAAAATAGAGCTACCATCCGACCCAGCAATTGCACTACTGGGTATTTACCTTAAAGAAAGAAATGTAGGGATCCAAAGGGGTATGTTCATAGCAGCAATGTCTACAATAGCCAAACTATGGAAAGAGCCAAGGTGTCCAATGACAGATGAATGGATAAAGAAGATGTGGTAGATATATACAGTGGAATATTATGTAGACATCAAAAGGAATGAAATCTTGCCATTTGCAACGATGTGGATAGAACTGGATGGTATTATGCTGAGCGAAATAAGTCAATCAGAGAAAGACATGTATCATATGACCTCACTGATATGAGGACTTATTAATCTCAAGAAACAAACAGGGTTGCTGGAATGGTGGGGTTTGGGAGGGATGGGGTGGCTGGGTGATAGACACTGGAGTGGGTATGTGCTATGGTGAGTGCTGTGAATTGTGTAAGAGTGTTGAATCACAGACCTGTACCTGTGAAACAAATAATACATTACATGTTTAAAAAAAAAATGAAGTAGAAGAAGATAGCAGGAGGGGAAGAATGAAGGGGGGGAAATGGGAGGGGAAGATGAACCATGAGAGACTATGGACTCTGAGAAACAAACTGAGGGTTCTAGAGGGGAGGGGGGTGGGGGGATGGGTTAGCCTGGTGATGAGTATTTAAGAGGGCACATACTGCATGGAGCACTGTGTGTTATATGCAAACAATGAATCATGGAACACTACATCAAAAACTAATGATGTAATGTATGGTGAATAACGTAACGTAATAAAAAAAAGAAAAAAATAAAATAAGACACTGGGAATAAAAATAGAAAGGGAAATTTATTTTCCAAAAACAGGACTAACCATTGACTAACCATTAAAAATACAGGATTTGAAGTCTAAAATACAACACGTCATTTTCCCTTATAGAAAAATACAAAACATTAACTAAACAATAAAATATTAAATTGTATACTTTAGTAGGCTCTGAACGCTGATTCCACAGTCAAGGTACATGGTCTGTCTGAAGTTTTATCACTTACTAGCTATGTGTACCTTCTGTGCCTCAATTTTATCATCTGTAAAGTGGAGTCAGAATTTTAATTCTTATCATTCTTGTTAATATGAAAGAATATACAAATGATATATGTGGCTTAGAATAGACCCTAGGACACAGTAAACTCTAAAGAAACATCTATAATTTTTAAGAACTAATGGCATAGGGAACATTGTATTATTATCCTTTGATATATAAATTAATGTATAAATGTAATATAATTTTGGTTATACTAATTTAAAGATAGAGATTCTACAGTAGATATAATAAAGAATTATTGCAGAACTACATATGAGACTTAGTTCTTCTTAGCTAGGGTCTTTAAAACTAAAGATTACAAATAATCATACTAACCTGAATTTCTTTTAATATTAAGAAAATAAATCAAATGTTTAGATTAAAATATTTAATTTTATATTACAATGTTCATGTAGAAAGTATCTGTATATAAATTTTATAACCACAAACCCTAAACTTTAATTCTCTACGAGATTTCTATGTTTTTAGATAAAGAAGATACATAGTTTAAATTTTTTCTCAGGTGTCTGGATTTATTCCAGGGCTTGTAAATGATTACCTTACAGGTTTGACAGTGAACTACATGAGTTTCTCCTTACAGCACTATATTGTATTTTGTAAGAAATGGCAACTGAATAAGCCACAGAAGTAAAAATTTCATTCTGTTATTTTCATGACTGAGATCCAGCATCAGGCTGATAAATTATGAGCATATATTTTTTTCTTGTACACTGATAGTATTAAATTTTGGTATCTTACAACATTGACTGTCTCTCAATATGAACACTAGTCCATAATGAGGATGGTAGGGCAGAGTTGAAGTTGCTAAAAATGACCTTTAACATTTATATTCTGATATATGTCAATCAGGCTATCCAGGCAAGGTATAATTTTGGTCAGCTGAACAATAATTGAAAACAATTGAGAAGACTAGTGTAACCAGAGAATTTTTTTATAATGGATCAGAAAAGATTAACAAGCATTCAACACATTACACATCTACACATGATCGGTAAATTTTCTTTTCTCCGTCTTCTCAATGACATTTTGAAGGAAAGTGAGATTCAACAAGAGGGAGAAGCTAATAAAGTTATCATTGTTTATGTGTTAGATTTTATCAGTTCTTTCCTCCGAAAGAGTCGAACTGTTACATGGATATGCAGTGGGATAAACAGGCTCCTCAAGCAAAAAAAATGATCCCTCTTGTTCAGCAATTCACTATGGGAACATTTATTTTACTTAGGAAATTTGTATCATATTTTTCTTAAATGTCTAGGAATAATAGGTACTCCTATCTAGCCATGAAGCAGCACACCACAAATAATCTATTTATATAATTCCCACTGGTAACAAATTGTATTCAAGACAGAAATTTAGTAGGTGACACTCAGTCTACTAAATGGATTTCTGACTGATGATCTTTCAAGACCTTTTAAAAAAAACTGCCAGGAAGTAATTGTACTTATTATAATATATATCCACTCCTATGTTTGCTGCAGCATTATTTACAATTGCCAAAAAATGGAAGCAACGCATATGCACATCACTAGATAATGGATCAAGAAGCTGTGGTATATATAGACAATGGAATATTACTCAGCCATAAAAAATGAAATCTCGTCATTTGCAACAACATGGATGGATCTAGAGGGTATACTGCTAAGAGAAATACGTCAGTCAGAAAAATACAAACACCATACGACTGACTTCACTCATATGTGGAATTTAAGAAAAAAAACAAACAAACAAAGAGACAAACCAAAAAACAGACTCTTGACTTTAGAGAACAAACAAATGGTTACCAAAGGGGAGGTGGGGGTGGGTAGGTAAAATAGGTGAAGGGGATTAAAAGTACACTTATCATGATGAGCACTGGGTGGGTAATGTATAGAATTGTTGAATCACTATATTGTACACCTGAAACTAATACAACACTATGTTAATCACACTAGAATGTAAAAAGTAAATAAATAAAAATTTTAAAATTTAAAGAAAAACTGTCATGGAAGAGTTAGGCCTTTTAGAATCTTTAAACAACAATTTTGTTCAATTTGGAAGTACTGAGTCAACTGAGCTTTAAATTTTCTTATAAAGAACTTATTCTATCTACTGTTTCTTTCTTACCTATAAATCATGCAATAGTGTAAACTGCTTCACCCTTGTTATCTTTCATTACAATAAATAGTCAGGCAAATGGAATTTCATGTTTATGTAGTTGGTAACATTGCACTGGTTTTGTACAATTCTCAAGAAAGGAAAGATTTGGTCACTTTCTGATTGCCTTAATTTAAGCAGTCAATCTAACAGCATATTTTATTAATACCAAACTATTTCAATTACTTTTAAAGTTTCTAGCGATGCATATGAGTATATTTAGATATACAAACATTTTTTCAACAATTTTATTTTTATCTTTCTTTAAAGATTTATTTATTTGAGAGAGAGAGAGAGAAAGTGTGTGTGTGAGTGTGTGGGGGGAAGGGCAGAGGGAGAGGAAGAGACAGAATCTCAAGCAGACTCCCCCACTGAGCATGGAGCCTGATGTGGGGCTCAATCTCACAACCCTGAGATGATGACCTGAGCTGAAACCAAGAGTCAGACATTTAAATGACTGAGCCACCCAGGTGCCACTTTCCAACAATTTTAATTTCTAGGTTAGCAATATCCTTTAAATAAAGGTGGGCACATATTCAGTTTATATATCATCACAAACTCCTTAAATTAATTAAAATATACCTCAATTTATAAGCTATTTTTAAATACTATCAAAATTTAGTCCTCTTTCTCCATTTCATATGTAATGAAATATTTTTATATATTTGGTAAAGAAGTTGCCATCCAGAAAGAAAATACTACTTATCAGTTTTTGTTATTATATATCATTTTTTTCCACACTATAAGTGAAACCTGAATTCTGGGAAGTATGGTTGCTTTTTTTCTCCAGCAGAAAAATTGCCACCTTGGCTCTTATTGTTTTTTTATAGCAACAACTGTCCTTCTACCCTACACCCCTGATCCTTCAGTTGTTACTACATTTCACATTGTATCTTCAGATTGTTTATTGATAAAGGACCCAGTTCATATTTGATCCAATACTCACTTAGTAATTACTATTAATGTAATTGTTATTTTACACATCTAATATTTTTAGAAGTATTCAAAGTGGATTATGTCTCAGAGAACTTATGATTTTATGAGACAGCAGACACTGATATATTAAATAGATGGTATATTTATGCCAAATTAATATCAGCTAGTATAGCTAATATATCTAACATTCTTAATATGAGAGAAGGAATTTTCAACAGGGTTATCTGAAGGAGATTTTCATGGAGTATGGGATCTGAAATGATCTGGAAAGATAGAATACAACAGACAACAGCAAGCAGCTCCCTGACATGGGCAATATTATCATGTGCTTCTAGATTTGGTTATGTGTTGTGATAGGACCCGTAGACATAAAAAACTTCACCCAGTGGTGTCCGTGAAATGGCACTGTTCAGATCTCCTGCTACAGGAGATGTAATTGGCTATGACCCCGGGTGCTGGATCTATCATCACATTTGTTCCTAAGCCACCCTTCCCACAGGCTGCTCCCACCAATTACTGCATCCAGTGAGCTTACGGCACAGGCCCACTGCTGTGAGAACTAGGTAGGCCCCTTGAAATGACCACTTTGGTCCAAAAACTCCCCATTGGTCTGGATGAAACCTTTTTGGGACTGCACTGCCATCTGCGACTCTTCCTACACAATTCTTCTTCCCCTCTCCTTTGCAGAAACCAGACCTGCCCTGCAGTCCAAAAGCACCCTATTTCCTCTCTGGCTCACTCCTTATCCTTCACAGGAATTTCCTAGAAAAAACTTCTTGCACTTCTAATTCCATCTTGGCATCTGCTTCTTGGATGATCCAAACTAAACCAAGCCCTATGCTCAAGGATCACAAATTCTTCTGGTTATGTTTACAGGTACAAATAATTGTAATATAATGAAGTAAATGCCCTTGTGAAGGTATTCGTTTATTCACTTAAGAACTATTACACTAAATAAGGGCCCACTATGGGCCAAGCACAATTCTAGGCACTGAGGACACAGCAATAAAATAAAATGCTTGACATCAGGAAACTCACGTTGCAGCGGGAAACAGACCAAAATAAATCGTAGGTGGATAAACTCACCTACGATAACTGGAAGAGCAAACTATGCAAATATCTGCATAGTTTCCAAGCAAAGAGAATAACCATTGCAAGGCTCTGAGAATTCTCTTTATACTGATGAGCAAATAGCAACAGAAACAGTGAGGCTAGAAGGGAGGAGAATGAGGCAGGGGGACATGAAAAGTAGAGAAAGACACTGGGTACCTAGCCGCTCTGTCGACTGTGGGTAGAATCCTGGATTCCATTCTAAGTAAAATAAAATCCTTTAGTAGGTCTGAACAGAAGACGTCACGATCTGGATTGTTTTAAAAGAATTCCTCTGACAAGTGGGTCAGGGCAAGGGCAGAAGGAAGAGAACCAGGTAAAAAGTATGGCAATGCTCCAGGGAGGAGAGCTAGCGCATAGGTAACCAGAGACAGTGAAATCCGGAGGACGAGGTAAAAAGAGAGCTCGTGGGACTTACTGATGAATAGAAGGTAGAATGTGAGAAAGAGAAGCATCAAGGGTGACTTCAAGTATTCTGGCCTGAGTGACTGCTCAAAGGAGTAGTAATTACCTGCGATAATTAAAGCAGGGAAAGAAAAAGGGTTGGTGGGAGAAACCAAGGACTTGGTTTTAAACTTGGGAAGTTTCTGGGCGCCTGGGTGGCTCAGTTGGTTGGGCGACTGCCTTCGGCTCAGGTCATGATCCTGGAGTCCCGGGATCGAGTCCCGCATCGGGCTCCCTGCTCAGCGGGGAGTCTGCTTCTCCCTCTGACCCTCTTCCCTCTCGTGCTCTCTATCTCTCATTCTCTCTCTCTCAAATAAATAAAATCTTTAAAAAAAAATAATAATAAAAAAATAAATAAATAAACTTGGGAAGTTTCTGATGCTAATTAGTTGCCCCTTGGTAAAAGTGAAGGGTGGTGATTGATTTAGATGCTCTTAAGGAGTGACACTGTGTCATCATCCTTAGTGTCCGATTGTCCCCCCTCCCCCTTTCGTTTCTCTGTCTACTCTCAGGTCTATTTTCTCCTGATTGATACCTTTTTGGGATCACAAAATTACCCTCCATCTCTGTCTTGATCTTCTATGGCAGACTTAGGGCTGGTATTAAAATAGGCCCAAATACACAGTATTTGTATTATTTGTATTAAATAGTTCCAAATACACAGTAAATTAAAATAATAAAAACTTTTACTCTCATCTTAAGAGCATTAAAAGGAATCCAATTCATATCCCATAGCAATACCATTCAAAAAGATCCATCTCTACTGCCTAATTCTTTGGTGACACCAATTTACTCTAAAGATCATTATAAGCCAAACCCCAAACTTCTGCTCCTGTTTCACCTCTAAGTTGTTATTCCCTCTTTTCTCCATTTGTCAGAAATCTTTGTGATTTTTTTTTTAAGCATAGCCTTTCTAGTTAAATTGTCTTCCCTATAGATTGTGTAATACTTCACAGAAATAAGTGACACTACATATATTCTCCTCTGGTGGGTAGTGAGAGACAGGGAAGGGGATCGATGTGGTGTTCATGGAAAGACTGTGGGTAGAAGAAAGAGAGGAAATTGTTGCATTCATTGATCTTGTCTTTTTCCAAAAATAAATTATATTCTTCTATGGATATTTGTAGGTAGATAGATAAATGATAGCTACCCTCTGCTACCTTTTAGCACAGTGTTACCCAAAGTGCCAATACTCAACAAGGTTAAGGTCTTGGAAATAAATAGGGATTTTAATGAAACATAGTGGACTAGTAACATGCGTGGTCAGACAGTCCGTCAGCACCTCATACTTTGTGTTACAGGGTCAGGAGGTGCTGATTTAGTTCATTTACACCTGGACTTAAATACTATCTTAAGGTAGTATTATGGTATTTTTTAATCAACATATTGTATACTGTACAGAAATTATATATAACATATTTTTAAATGCAAAAATCGTTGTATAGCATCTTCAACCTCATTTTCCTATCTTATTCATAGTTTGCATATACTTCTGTTCTACTAAGTGCTTAAAATTAGCCAGCTCAAACTTATTCTACTTCTTTTCTGATAGTGAATTATATTAAAATGGAGGGGAAATTGCTACATGATGCAGTCCATACAAAATCAATGAGTTACATCAATAGTAACTATTATTCACCGCAAAATATGAGCCTTTTATGTCAAAAATTTTATTTTTCAAGCTCTCGTTGCACTATCATTGAATTGGATTAGGATTTAATACAGTGTGATACCTTAAGCATAATCCTTTATTTCTTTGCAATTCACGTTTTGTTTCATAATCAGAAAACCTCACTCTTCTGGTCTGTAGCATCTGTGTTATTATTTTTAGGTAATGTATGAGTTTTTGTCAGTAAGGCACAAAGTGTTTTACTTTATTTATTCTTTATAATAAACAGGATTTTTTGTCGATCATCTTCATTTTCACCATAAAATTGATAAGGGCATTTCTAATTCATTGGGCAGAGCATTTTACCACATAAAACCTGCAGTTTAATATAAGTATTAGGTATAGGTTCCATTATATTTGTGCAGAGTTGTAAATGTCTGAAGCATTTGTTAAATTTTATAGCTGATCTTGTTCAAAGTAGTCCCTTTGGTTGGGGGTTTGGTATCCAGATATTACTGACATTCATATCTAATTTCACACAGACATGCATATTAGTTTCTAGGTAAAGAGAGAACAGGTCCCATTTTTTTCATCCCTTTTTAAAAATACATAACAAATTTTGCAATTATTTTAACTACTTTTTTTTGTAAATGTAGGTGTTCATATAAATGTGAATTATAAATTTGATAAAATCTTAGGTAATTCAGAATTTGTTTACCACAAATAAAAAAGAAACCCACAGATTACAGCCACATATAACTGCTCATATATATTTCAGTTCAGTAAAATTATATACTATATTAATATCATGTGTCTTTATAATATGAAGTGTACTTTTCTTCAGAAAGCTTGAAATCGAGAGAATTGGTTCATTTTCTTACCTACTACTATACAAAGGGTCCATAATTAACAGATGACCACATTAATTCTCTAATTTTTCCCCAAGCACTTGGTTGCCTTTTCTTTTTCTCTTGTGATGAGGACTTTTGAGATCTACTCTCTTAGCATCTTTTACATATGTAATACAGTATTATTAACCATTGTCAACATGCTGTACATTACAGTCCCATGACTTATTTATTTTATAAATGGAATTTTGTACCTTTGGACCTATCAAGTACCTTTTTATATTGCTCATCCACATCCAGTTCTTTCACAGAAAAGGTTCAAGCTAATCTTGATATTATCCTGTTTATTTTTCTGTCCTTTAATAATGAATAATTACTATTTATTAACAAGACTCCATGAGTAATTCAACATTGGATGCTACGAAATTATAGAAGTCAAGTTAGTTTCCCAGTAGTGATAAAAGCAATAAATTTGTCCATAATTTCATATCATTTTCTAAACTTTTTTATTTCCTTTAAATTCTAAAGCAGTCTTGTGAAGTAAGGATTATGAAATTCAATATTCACTAATTGTATTTAATTTGTTTCATACTTTCAAACTGCCTTTTCAGGAGTTGTTGTAGGACTTCTACTTGTATGTATATATGATGAAGTAGCCTGTGGGAGAATGGTGCCACCAAGAACATCTAGAAAAGCTGCTAAATAAAAGAAATTTGGGGGCACCTGGGTGGCTCAGATGGTTAAGCATCTGTCTTTGGCTCAGGTCATGATCCCAGGGTCCTGGGAAAGAGCCCTGCATTGGGCTCCCTGCTTGGCAGGGAGCCTGCTTCTCCCTCTCCCTCTACTGTTCCCCCTCCTTGTGCTCTCTTGCTCTCTTTGTCAAATATATAAATAAAATCTTAAAAAAAAAAAAAGACATTTGGAGAACAGGTGAAGTAGCTGAAGCAGCCAGGATTTTAGGGATGAGTACTATTGAATGGGGGTGGAGGAGAATCCACAGTTGAGGTCAGTTAACTGTTTGAGCCACTGTATCCTGACAGTATTTGCTATTATGGGTTTAAGATATAGGACTATGGGACTAAGAACCCAGGCCCTGCCTGGGCAGAAAGCCATGACTAATAGAAAGTCCAGGCTCATATGGTTAAAAAATCAGGATTGGAAGCTCAAGATGAAAACATCCTGGTGAGAAGGGGAGGCTGAAGAGCTGAACCTCATGACTGCTGGCTATCTCCTTAGGACATTTACCAAATTCAGAAGATACTTGGGTAGGGTCCTAAAATGCTTACCAGAAAGCACAGTGTATGGCAGTCTCTTAATGCCAAGGAGATAAGAGAGTTTAGAAACTGCCAAGGGAAGATGTCCCAGTGAACATACCAGGCACCAAGTTCTCAAGTGAAGAAATGGCAAACTATGTCTGAGAACAGAGGCAAACCTAGCTTCTTCCCAAGTCTGTCCCTGACTAGAATAAGGTGATCAGTCCAGTTCAATCTGCCTGGCAGAAGAAAAAGTAAACCTTTATTGGAGGAAAGTTGTTTCACTTTTTATACTAAATGGTCCATGTGAAGTAAAATATATATAATCAATTCATGAGATTGTGCCAGGAGACCAAAAATTAAGAAAAAGAAAAACAACAACAACATAGCTGAACCAGATATTATAGTTAGCAGGCAAGAGCTCTCAAGTTACTATAAATATATAAAAAACATGAAGATTAAGAACACGGATGAAATTATAGAGATATACATCAGAGATTTAATATGTAATATGAAAATATAAATGGAATTTAAGAACCGGAAATTGTAAATGATAATCAGTAAATGGGCTTTAACACAGATTAGACAGAAAGGCAGATTAATGAACTAAAAACAGAGCAAGAGAAAACATAAACTGAAATGCAGAGAAATTTTTTTTAAAAATGTACAAAAGCATGTAAGAAGCATGCAGAGCAATTGAAAATATCTACCATAATAATAATTGGAATCACAGAAGGAGAGAAGAAAAGTAGGAAAGAAACAATATTTTAGGGACCACCTGGGTGGTTCAGTCGGTTAAGTGTCTGCCTTCGACCCAGGTCATGATCCCAGGGTCCTGGGATCAAGTCCTGCATCGGGCTCCTTGCTCAGTGGGGAGCCTGCTTCTCCCTCTACCTCTGCCTGCCACTACCCTTGCTTATGCTCTCTCTCTCTCTCTGGCAAATAAATAAATAAAATCTTTAAAAATAAAAAAAAGCCAATATTTTAAATGATAGTGACTGAAAATTTCAAAATTTAGTAAAGAGACTAACCCACGGATTGAAGAAGCTCTGCGAACCCTAATAATTATAAAAACAACACCTCAGCAAACTGCTGAAAGTTAAACTGCTGAAAACCAATGACAAAAAGACAAATCTTAAAAACAGCCAAAAGAAAATAATATATATTTTCTAAATGAGCAATAAGAAGATTGACAACTAATGTTCAAGCAAACAGGATCAGAGCAGAAGACAGGGGAAAGATTTATTTATTTATTTATTTAAAGATTTCATTTATTTATTCATGAGAGACAGAGGGAGAGAGAGAGAGAAGCAGAGGGAGAAGCAGGCTCCCAAGGAGCAGGGAGCCCGATGCGGGGCTCGATCCCAGGACCCTGGGATCATGACCTGAGCCGAAGGCAGACGCTTAACCATCTGAGCCACCCAGGCGCCCAGGGGAAAGATATATTTAAAGTGCTGAACAAAAACAACAGCCAAACTAGAATTCTACACCCAATGGGGGAAAAGAAAAATCCTTCAAAAATACTTTAAACTCCACATTCTCCAAACCAAACACTATTCTCAGTGAAACTTATGCTAGCTCTCTTGGACCAGGAAAGTCAATCTACCCTATTACACAGCAAGAACCTTCAGTACTAGTTGATTCTTCCCTTTTGTCACTTTACTGAGGCACAGGATATTGTCAATTTCACTATTAAAATATCTTTTAAAATACTTCACTTCCCTTTCTCTATTGCCGCTGCTTTAGTATATGTTTACAGAATTCATTTGTAATATCTGTAAGTTGCTGATAGTATTTTGCCATCACTAATTTGATTTCAAGCTCATTGATGACAGTGACTATGCTTTCTTTGTCTTTGTATCTGCTCCTTAACTCATAGCAAATATTTTATTGACTTTATAAGTAGAATCCCTGAGTAAATGATTGAATGATACTGCTTAAATATGCAGTATTATCTATATTATAAACAAGATCTAAATTACAAACATTCTTTTTGAGGTGAAAATGTTCAAATACTTACATATAGTCCCTGCAGATATTCCTGTTCTGTCTTTAGTTGTTGCTGTGTCTTAAAATATCTTCTACCTCCAGAATATAAAATCTGTTATACACTGCTGGAATTTTTTTTAAAGGAAATTGGTTTAGTTTTGTCAACTTTATTTTTTAATGGCTCAGATAATATTATATATTTAAATTTATTTTATATACATAAATTCTTACACTGACTTGTGTGACTTCAGTCATTCTCTTTTTATAAAATTTTATGAAAGAATAACACAGCCAAGATGCAGGGTTAAATTGAGTTGTTAGGTCAGTTTTAGAAAAGAAGTAATTCCTGCTATTACTAACCTTAAACAAATTATATAAAACCATTAGCAATAGCATGGTTAAATATAAATAAAGTGTGAGATCAACTAACAGTATATTTCTTTCTTTTCTGTTTTCTATTTTATAAATAAACATGGATTCCTAAAAGAAAGGCAAATATTTTAACTACTTACTTGCTTTCAAATCTGGTTCTAAAAGGGATACTGTTGGTTTTAGTGCATAATGTATAGTGGATAATTCAGTTAACCTTAACAGAAGAAAGTGACAGCATACTGTCAAGTCTATTGGTGTGTATACTCTGTAGGAAATCACAGAGGAGATTTAGTCTTTGAAGTTTATTTTAAAAACCTACTGTGTTTACAGCTTGGATAAGAAACTTGTCATTTTATTAATGATGAGTGACCAGTTGTCACCACACATGAAAAAAATGTGACATTAGTGGCAAACAATCATGAGACAAAACAAATGTAAATACTTATAATTTTAGGAGATAATTAAAGCTCTCAAGATAGCAACTGTGAAAAGCCAGCATGACAAGGTGAATGTATGTTGACAGAAAATGTTCATATTGATAGAAATATGTATGAACTCTTCTTTATACAATATATATGCTATCACTTTTTAGGGGTCATATGTATTTATTAACTGTGTATAAATGTAGGTTAGACTTGTCTCCTCATCTTATTACAAGCAACATATGGTTAATACTTTTAACATAACAAAAATTACCTTTAATTTGAGTGTATTCTGTGTAGGATTTTTTTAAGTTCAAAAAACTTCTGGGATAATTTTTTCCTTGGCTTTAACAAGACATCAGAAAGGTGTTAATACCTGGAATACATAAAGGAGAGAAAGTTAGCTAAAAATTTAAAAGCTTCCTTAGTTCTTACCTGTCAAGTTTTCCCTTGCTAAATAATGAACTTCAACATTTTAATAAGTTTTAGGAATGCTACACTTTAGGAAATCAAAGGAGAGAGCTGTCAAAAATATCTAAATAAGTGGAATGAGCCACTTAGTAGCACGGGTGACAAAAGTGACATTTAGGATCAATCTATGAAGCATGACCTCAGCTAACCCTAGAGAAAAACATAAACATTATTTTGGCATCTACTTACATTCTGGCATTTCTTTCCAAGACTTCTTATCTTCAGATATTTTCTTTGTATCCTATTCTGACATACATATAATTTCCTATAGATTGGCGCCCAGTTTTTAATTTAAAATCAAGGAAATTTACAAACACAGAGAATAAAAGTAAAATAGTGAAATGACAGGAATTGAGATTAACAATTCTAAAAAGAATTAATGAATCATTGAACATTACATCAAAAACTAATGATGTACAATATGTTGGCTAGTTGAATGTAAATTTAAAAAATAAAATAAAATAAAATAAAATAAAAAGAACATTGATCTCTTGGGTGATTTGTATGGTCCCTCTCGTAAGCAAGAGTTGAGCAACAAATGTAGCCAAAAAGGTCACATACTTGTATGGTAGGAGAAAACCAATTCTTACTTGTTTTTCCTTAATGATTTATCCTTTCTGCTGTGTGGAGTAAAAGGATACATACATTCCACTGTAGTATACTGGTATCTTGACTGTATCCCTACTGACAAGTAATGCCAGATCATTTTTGTCTTGTTGATTTTTCCAGAATGAAATCAGACACTCGCATTCTAGTGAACATTGTAACATATGGATGGATGGATGGATGGATGGATGGATGGATGGTTATAGAGATTTAAAAAAATCTGCTCATTTTTACATGTATTTATGAGACTATTCCATTCCATCTGTCTCTTTTTTCTCTCTTTCCCAGACACATACACACACACACACACACCTCACATGGACACTTGGAAAGGAATAAATATTGAAGTCCAGAAGTCCCACTGCAATTACAAAATAATGTGTAGAACTTTTTTAAACATATACATCCTCACTCAGGCCTTACCCCCCCCAACACACACACACAAAAATCAATATATTTGGGATTAGTCCTGGTTGTCTTTGATTATCTAGGATCATTTTATTCCAACTTCCATTTTATTAGAAATGGCACTGTACATGGTTTGAGTATAAACTACCGTATGATTATTTGCAAGGAAATGAAGTCTTTATTTTGCAAAAGGTGGACAATAAGATTCTCTTAAAGGCCATACCTTCAGGTAGATTCTAACTGATTCATGGGGAAAAAAAATCTTGATTTACAGAGAATATTTTAAAACATCTGGCTGGTAAAGAAAGATACACTGATACAACTTTTTGTGTCATATACTATGCCCATTTGACTCTACTCTGATTCCATTGTAGTGGAATACAAATTTTAATTTGTCAGATCATGTCACTTTTCTGCTCAAATCTTTGTCATGGGCTGCACATTCTGATAAAATCCTAAGTTAGCTTATTGGTCCAATAATTTCTGACTTATTTTTTGACAAGTCCCATGCTCTAGGTTCATTGTACTACCCTCACTTACTCTTGTTCACAGAACTTACCAAATACGTTTCTGCTTTTGAGTCTTTGTTTTAGTTTTCCCTGTGCCTGTTTTGTGCCAGACATCTGCTTAACTGACACCTTACTCTTTTTTTATTTTGGTTCAATTTCATTTTCTCATGAGAATTATCCACGATGCTATTTAATATTTTAAACTGCCCACCTGCTTCTAGCACTCTCCAAATCTCATACTCTGCTCCTTCTTTTTCTTTAGTTCATCCATTTCTCATATCCTATATAATTTACCTATTTAGCAACTTAATGTTCATTGTCTTTCCATACTAAAATGTAAGCTCCATTATTAAGAGACTTTGGTCAATTTTGTGCAACAATACATGTCAAAACCCTAGAGTAGTGCATGGCACCAGGAATGAATTAATTTCTGATTTCAAAAATTTGTTTAGAATAAATGAACCTGTTTATTTCAATACAGTGCTTTCTTACTTTCATAAAATAAATGTTCAAAAATTTACAACAAATATTTTCTATAGGATACTTTTATCTATTAGCTGCTCCAGTAAACTTCATTACCACCACCCCCTGCAGAAATTATCATGAAGCTGAGCATGCCAGTGCTGTGCAGGCTCTGCCAAACTTGGAATTATTGATCTTCATGATACCTTTTCTAAAATTATCAGTAAGTGATTGGCAAATGGCTGTCACTTTAAGTCAGGTGCTCAAAAGACTCTGACAGTAATCATGAATCATCTTCAAAATGAGAAGAATTTGCTGAAGAATACTTCTAAGAGCAAGCAAATTTCTTTTGGGGGGCAAGCTGTAAAATTAAACAATGTCAGACAGAGTAAGGAAGTTATAAGAACATGGATTTTACTATGAACTCTCTTCCCATAGTCACCAAAGATGACTCAAAACCAAGTGATATGCAGTCCCTAATTCATTTATAAAATTTGGCAGAGGGGGTGGAGCAAGATGGCGGAGGAGTAGGAGACCTAGATTTCGTCTGGTCTCAGGAATTCAGCTGAATAGGGATCAAACCATTCTGAACACCTACGAACTCAACAGGAGATCGAAGAGGAGAGTAGCAACAACTCTCTGAACAGAGAAGCGACCACTTGCTGGAAGGTAGGACGTGCGGAGAAGTGAATCCGAGGCGATATTCGGGAGGATAG